>NC_091743.1:48494527-48827027 GCF_043380555.1 Nothobranchius furzeri | reverse complement strand
GAGTGGAATCTTCTTACAGAAACCTTATTTAAAAATCTGTTTTCCTGCTCAAACTCGCTAAACAATCTGTGTTGTTTATGCTAAATTTGGGCAAAACAATTTAAGTCGGCTGTTTTTGATGTTTTCTACCACAAACGGATCAGGCCAGTCAAGTATTTTTTCCCTCATTACATTTAAAAATCTGAGTCCAAATTTGAGGTGTGGGACATTACATGCGAACAGTCAGTTGGGGAGTTGGCATAGATAAGCTGATAGTAAAAGCTGTTTATTGCAGATTGCTTCATTAATGTGCAGCAAGTCTTTTGAGGAAGTTTTGTGAATGCGTGACCAAGATGGCCTAATAGGCCACTCGCATTTTAGCTAAGATCTAATAAATCCACGTTTACAACATTAGGTAAAGTCAGAGTGAATCATTTTAATGACATAAGCTGATTTTACTGACGGCACAGTGGTGTCATCCTTAAATGGGACGGCTGCTTAAGAGTTTCCTCCGATGATCCTATTTACAACTTTAATGAAAGTAGAATGAAATTAGTATAAGTTCTTTATAGCATTTTTTTTTACCCAATCTCATTTTCTTTTCCTCACTGTTATTGGCTTTAGTGGTTTTCTTTTATTAGTATTTATCTAAAGATACAACAAAACACATTTTTAAATATATTCAACCCAATGCCGGTTAATCTTCAGCTAGTAGTAAGCTTCTCCCTGTATTTTAGTTTTCATAACATAAACTAAGTATAATTTTGACTAGATCACTTCTGACACGCAGGAAATGTTACACGATGCAGGACTTTTATCCAAGTCACACGTGGAAAAGAACAGCACATACCAGCAAGTCAGACTCAGTAATGATAACAACAATGGTTAGACAAAATAAAACCATTTTAGAGCCTGGTGGTTCTAGTAATTGTGATTTATGCTGCAGCACTCAATATGGCCAAGTTGAGAATATTTTTTGAAGAAGGGACGGTTTCTGTAATAATAATAATAATAATAGAGCTGGTCCACAGTTCCACGGCCAGGACGAAAACCACATTGCTCCTCCTCAAACCACATTGCTCCTCCTCAATCTGAGATTCAACTATCGATCGGACCCTCTTCTCCAGTACCTTGGAGTAGACCTTTCCAGGGAGGCTGAGGAGTGTGATCCCCCTATAGTTGGAACACACCCTCAGGTCACCCTTCTTAAAGATGGGGACCACCACCCCGGTCTGCCACTCCACAGGAACTGCCCCCAATGACCACGCAATGTTGCAGAGATGTGTCAACCATGATAGCTCTACAACATCCATAGCCTTGAGATACCCAGGACAAACCTCATCCGCCCCCGTGGCTCCGCCGCTGTGTAGTTGTTTGACTACCTCAGCAACTTCTGCCCCCGAGATTGGACAGTCCATCCCCAGGTCTCCCGGCTCTGGTTCCTCCTCGGAATGCGCATAGGTGGGATTGAGGAGCTCCTCAAAGTATTCCTTCCACTATAGCCCCAGTTGACGTCAGCAGCTCCCCATCCCCACTGTAAACAGTGTGAGCGAGTTGCTGCCTTCCTCTCCTGAGGCACCGGACAGTTTGCCAGAACCTCTTTGGAGCCAATCGATAGTCTTTCTCCATGGCCTCACCGAACTCTTCCCACACCCGAGATTTTGCCTCGGCAACTGCCACTGCTGCACCCCGCTTGGCTTTCTGGTGCCTGTCTGCTGCCTCCTGAGACCCACAGACCAGCCACACCCTGTAGGCCTCCTTCTTCAGCCTGACGACTCCCCAAACCTCTGGTGTCCACCAGCGGGTACGGGGGTTGCCTCCACGACTGGCGCCGGCCACCTTGCGACCACAGCTAGCAACAGCCGCCTCAACAATCGCAGAGTGGAACAAGGCCCACGCGGAGTCAATGTCCCCCACTGCTCTCGGGACGCGGTCAAAGCTCTGCCGGAGGTGGGAGTTGAAGACCGTCTTGACAGGTTCTTCTGCCAGGCGTTCCCAGCAGACCCTCACTATGCGTTTGGGTCTGCCAGGTCTACGCGGCATCTTCCCCTGCCATCTGATCCAACTCGCCACCAGGTGGTGATTAGTTGACAGCTCCGCTCCTCTCTTCACTCGGGTGTCCAAAACATACGGCCGCAGATCAGATGAAATGACTACAAAATCTATCATCAACCTGCGACCTAGGCTGCCCTGTTACCAAGTGTACCGATGGGCATCCTTATGTTCAAACATGGTGTTCGTCATGGCCAAACTGCGGTTTGCACAGAAGTCCAATAACGAAACACCACTTGAGTTCAGATCAGGCGGGCCGTTCCTCCCAATCACACCCCTCCAGGTCAAGCTGTCATTGCCCACGTGAGCATTGAAGTCCCCCAGCAGGACAATGGAGTCCCCTGATGGAGCACTATCTAGCACTCGTCCCAGGGACTCCAAAAAGGGTGGGTACTCTGAACTGATATTTGGCCCATAAGCACAAACAACAGTCAGGACCCGTTCCCCAATCCAAAGGCACAGGGAAGCTACCCTCTCGTCCCCCGTGGTAAACCCCAACACACAGGCAGAGAGTCTTGGGGCTAACAAAAAGCCAACCCCAGCCCTCTCCCTCTCACCCGTAGCAACTCCAGCAAAGGAGAGTGTCCAACCCCTCTCAAGGACTTGGGTTCCAGAGCCAATGTTATGTGTCGAGGTGAGTCCGACTATATCTAGCCGGTACCGCTCAACCTCTGCCACAAGCTCCTGCTCCTTCCCCGCCAGCGAGGTGATGTTCCATGTCCCAAAAACCAGTTTTCTTGTCCGGGGATCGGACCGCCAAGGCTCCCGCCTTGGTCTGCCACCCGATCCACATTGCACCGGACCCTTCATGTTCCTCCTGCAGGTGGTGGGCCCACAGTTGGATGAGCCCATGTATCCGGTTTGGGCTGGGCCCGGCCGGGCCCCATGGGCGAAAGCCCGGCCACTAGGCGCTCGATCACGGGCCCCAACACCAGGCCTGGCTCCAGGGTGGGACCCCGGTAACCCTCCGGGCCGGGTTCTCCGACTCTTTGAATTTACTTCCATGAAAGATCGTGTGAACCGTTCTTTGTCTCACCCTTCACCCAAGACCAATTTGTCATGGGAGACCCTACCAGGGGCACAAAGTGCCCCAGACAACATAGCTCCTAGGATCATTAGGGCACTCAAACTCCACCACGATAAGGTGACGGTTCAAGGAGGAGTCTTTGTTTTTATATTTATGTAATTTCCTAACTTTTTTTTTACCAAAAAAGCATCACTCTTACAGGAAGTACATTGATAATAAATGTGTTAATATTTACGAATATATTTAAAAGCTGCCTCATCACTCAGAGTTAAATATACATGGTGGTGCAGTGGTTAGCACTGTTGCCTCGCAGCAAGAAGGTTGCAGGTTCGAAACTCGGCTGTGGCCTTTCTGCGTGGAGTTGCGTGTTCTCCCCATGCATGCGTGGGTTTCCTCCGGGTACTCCGGTTTCCCCCACAGATCACAACATGCCCTATAGGTTATAAATTGTACGTCGCTTTGGATAAAAGTGTCTGCCAAATAAATAAACATAAATATTAACAATATGGCTGTAATGAGTGATGTGCATTTCCAAGACAGGGCAGGTACCACACGTTTGCAGGTTCACTCTCTTCTTCAAGTCACCTGAAAGCTGCGTGTTTAGTGACAAGAAAGCAGCTCATACCACGGCTCCAGGAGACTGCAAAACTCAACGTTTGCAACCACAACCTATCATTGCTGTGATCTTTTTATTGTTTGTAGGCAATTTCTCCTTCTTTTTTAACGTATCTTTCAGTGTCGGCGTGTTTTGTCCGAGTTGTTACTGTCACCTTGATGTATTGAACAATATTTTGAGTGTTTGTTTTAAAAGGGCAGACTAAAACTAAATGCATACAGGTGATTCACTGTGGCGACACCTGAAGGGAAAACTGAAAGAGAAAGGAGTTTGTTTTTAAAGTGTCCTATCAGATTTGTAGAGTTGAATGTAGCTCAGCCTTTTCTACCAAATGAAATACCCAATATACACACATCACTAGTGTCTATTGCACTGCCTTTACTGCCCAGTTTAAATTGCATCCAACCGGCAGCCATTTTCACTCTCCTGTTAGCTCTGCATTAGCCTGCTAGCCAACCACTCAATATTATGGTGTCTGAATTCCCCTGCTGCCTTAAACTGTGCGATGTTGATGTCGTCTTTGCAACAATGAATACTGATGTAGTGGAACTTCTCCAAACAAAACTAAGCCATTGTTATGACGTTGTTCATCTCAGGATGAATTATGAGGTCTTGCATGTTGTTTTATAAAAGTTTTTTGATTCAGTCTTTTCCACCGGTTTTCGGTCTTTTGAAAATCGCTCGATCTGGTCCGATTCCCGATCATGTGAGTAAATTGGAGCATCCGTAGAATGAACGAAGCCTAACCCGAAGGCTTTATCGGCTGGATTGATTTATTTGTTAAACAAATCAAGCAAATGCCCTTTAAGGCCTTCCAAGGTGAGATTAGACAAATTATTATGTTGAACTGAATAATCAGATAACTTTAATGTTTAGAGTGAAGTGTGGGAGTCTTTAGGGGGTCCTTCGGTGGTATTTTACCTGTTCCAAGTTGGAGTCACTTCAGAAGTCATAGTTTTGGTGTGTGGAGTTTTTAGTTTAGGGTTGTTGTTTAACTTAAAAGCAACACTAATGGTGCACAATAATAGGACATTGTTGGCAGAACAAATTTGATTTTTAATATTCATTTTTCCACCCAGTGTCTTTAGCAACACTGTCTGCTGACTGTGATCACATGAAAGCATATGACAAGTATTTGGTGTAAGTCGGAGAGGATTTAAGGGTTCTGTGGCCCAGTTTTGTGGCAGTATTTGACAAAATGATGGCTTGCTCTCTGTTTTATTTCTTCTTTTGATTTTTACTTCCAACATCATCATGATTAATATATTTATAGAAAAGTACAAAAATGTGCCAGAATTCTTGTTTTATAAATAGAAAAGTTTTCCTTCTTTTTGAAGAGTAGAAATTATTTGAGGAAACCTCAAAAATAATGTTTAGTTTTCCTAAAAGAAAAATATTCTCATTGGTGCAGAGAGCACAATGCATTCCCTCAAATAAGCGATTTGTTCCTGCTTTTCTTCTCATTTTTGTAATTAATCAGTGATTTTAAATGTTTCCAGTCATTTTTAAAAAGAGAAACATGTAAAGGACTAATGCGTCTCTAAGTGTGGATCATTATTCCAAGCACTTGTTCAGCTTGAGGAGGTGTTTGTTTGCTGGAAACCTTGAGTGCTGGAAAAGTTGCCTCAGCTCGTCCTTTGCCTCATGATCCCACAGTCATGTGCTGGGGTTGCAGTCTGATAAGTCAGAGTTATAAAATAAAGCTGATTTATTTTGCTGCGATTTTTGGGTATCATAATATCAGTGATTAGTAGGGTTGGGCATTGAGCATCGATTGGAACCGGTTAAACTGTTCATTTTTCCCGGAATCGCTCAACGTTTTTTTTTTTTTTTTTTCGATTTCCAGAATGCCGGTGGAAGAGGAATCCGCGGCCGATCTCCATGAAAAATAAATGTGATCTGCAAATTGTGATCAACGCTTTTCAGAGCTGATCACACCAGCCGTCTGTGTGCAGCACCGAGCCCCCCCCACCCCACCCGGTGTCGGTGCAAGATCGGCTCGGGGTCCGTCGACTCTCTCTGTTTGTCAATGTTTCACACCCTGTACATCGATGTTGTTTTGTCAATATGTTATGTCTTGTCTGCTGCAAATGTGTCAAAGATTGTTAAAAAAAAAAAAAGATCTTGCACCCGAGCAGATCCTGTACCAACACCGGATATAAACAAACGTGTCTGCCGAACTTTTACTCCGTATGTAAACTTTAATTCCTGCAGCTTAGAGGAAACTTGTTAAATACGTCAACACGGTGGATTTCATAGAAGCTTTAAAGAACAAACTCTGGACGGTGTGAGGTGAGTTTGTCTTACTGCAGAAATAAAAACACACAGAGCATCAGCAGTCAGACACGTGAGCGTCAGAAGGCTGAACAATAACCTGTAGAATAATTAAAGTCATCATGCTAGAGAAGCTTCTCTGTGGTGGACCACACCAGCTTCTGCCACATTAAATAATAATAATAATAATAATAAATCACACACAAAGTTGTGAACATTTTAATTTCCTTTTTGAACTAGTTCTGTTGAGAGTTTTAATGTTTAAAATCTGTTAGATTGTTACTGACAGCAGCTACATTTAAGTTTCACTTCCTGTTCTGACTGAATGCTGCTGCAGCATGGAGGTGTAGTTCTCAGTCATCCTGGACATGATCATCCTGAGAGTTTTAGCTGAAAACAGCTGCACGTTTCTGGATATGTGGGAGACATTTAGCCTCTCATCCCAGAGGCTTCTTCCAGACTTTGGTTGTGGTCAGAAACAAACACACTGGTTGTGCTGCAAGTCTTTTTCCTTTTTTTCCTCCAAATCATGTTTCTGTCTAAATGAAGGTGATGTTATTGTTCATAGAATTAGAATTCATGTTGAAGTTAAGATTATTTCATCAAGTAGGACCTGTGGTTAGCTAGCTCATGTAAAGTATGTCATGTCTTCAAAGAATCGGAATCGGGAATCTATAGGAACCGGAATCGAAACGAGGAATTGGAATCGGAATTGTTCAAAATCAAACGATGCCCAACCCTAGAGATTAGGTAGGAAGTACATGATCTATAGAAAGTATTTGTTTCATGTGGTTTGGGACGAAAAGCTGTTTTTTAGAGGAAATGAAACTCATGTGTCTTTAGCAGACCAGAGGGTAGCTTGTGAAAATTCTTGTTTTCCTGGAGCCTTTTGACTCATTTTTGATCTGCTTAGTCATTGGAGTAATTTGCAAAACATATTTTTAAAGGAGGAAATGAGAACAAAAAGATGCACAGTCATGTTCTTTTGACCTCTGTGTGTGTGTGTGTGTGTGGGGGGGGGGGGGGGGGGGGGGGGTTTGCCTGAAGAAACGTTACAAATGTTGGCCTAAAATTAGCACTGTTTCATCTGCATATAATATATATCATTTGTTCCCTTACTGTGGCTGCTTGTTATAATGTTATAAACTGTATGCAACATTTACAACAGGCTCTTTGTTGGACAGCTAAGGGGGAACGACATATGAATTGAGCTGAAAGCATCAGCTATTAATCTTTTACATTCATACATGTTCACATTTGAGATGAAAGTGAATTTAATGAGCCTTTAATGATCATTAATTACAGTTTAGTAAATTAAGCAGATTTTTATGCTAATATTAGATATTACTTTTTAATTGCTTATTAAAGGTTGAATGTGGAACATGAACACCAAAGCGACATCTAGTGTGTGGCGGTTGTCTTTGCAACAATTGAACAAGGTTTCCAGCTGTTGGGATACCAGGCTCGCTGCCGATACGTGAAATTTTTTATTTGGGTCCATCTGCTGTAGGCTTCACCTAAACTCAGGCCCAATCCCAATAATCGCACTTCCACACTTGCGCCCTTCAATTGCGCATTTCCAGCCAGGGTGGATCAATGTGTGGGAGTCCCGATTCTCAAGTGCAGAAGTTGATCACGCCCCTTTTGCACCCTTGATCCAATTCACCCAATTTCACATTGATGATGGTGGCGGCAGCGCCTCATCAACAAAATAAGTAGAAGCATTTCCTCCATTTTCAACTCTCTCTGTTTTGTTTATTTTTCTGACATGCAGACAGGGGGCTGCCATCTTGGAATCATGTGCACGTAGAATACGCTTTGATTGGCCACTAGAATATTTCACCTCAACAGGCAGCTAACATAGAGTGAGTTTCTTCCCCCTGTGAGGCAAAAAAAATCAAACCGGTTTGATTTTCACCAAGTGGCTTTTTTTGACCCGAGTTTTTCTGTCTATTTCCTATTGGTGGCTAATGCAGGAAATGGGGGTTGAAGACTATTTTCACGTTCAGCCTGCATGTGAAACTCAGCATGACTGATCAAATATCTAAAAGAACATGAACGATACATTTCTCAGGGAACATCACCTTTAAGTTCAAGTTGAAATTAATACGTACTTAATAAGGTGGTCACCCTTTTGATTAATATTCGGTTACATTTATTTCAGATACCGGACAGAGACAAGCTTGTTAAAGAAGAAACAAACTGTGAGGATTTGGAGTGTGTTTAATCATTAAAGCCAAGTTAACGGTTCATCACTCTCTGATCGGAGTGTCTGTGTGGATGAGCTGTCCCAACAAACACTATACTAAAGCTTTTGTTAAACTTCACAGGGGAGGTCGAAATTCATCCCTCAGTTTCCCAGGGAACCCTGCAACCTGATGACGGCCGAGCAACACAGAGACTTCCTGGAAGGTAGCTTCTTATAATAACAGAAACATCACACTATGTTTCCTTCCGTCAAACCCACCTAGTGTCTTGCAAAGGTTTTGAAATTTCTTCTTTGTCAGCCTGCAGTGCATGCTGTCGCTCATCTCATATCCACACGTTTCACCCTGGGTTGTGATTCTCTGATCGTGGTAAAAGTGCATTGGTGTTTTTACAGAAAACTGTTTAGGTATTCTGAGTGAGTGAAGGAGAGGTGTTGTCTTATTGACATTCTCCTGCGCACGTTTGCTGTGCTGATTGGCTTTACTTCTCCTTATCTGAGGGTCATTTTTTCCAACACAGTGCCAGATGTCTTTGTGACATTTAAGGCACCTCCTCCCCCCACATCAGCCATCAAAAAAGGAAAAAAAGTCAGAGGCTGTGTCACGTAAAAGCAGTCAGTCTTAGGCAACGGTGGACTTTAGGACCTGCAGTGAGAGGGAGCTTATGGGTGAAAAGATGGAAAGGTCCAAACGTAGTGAGTAGCATTTACCGTCCTACTTTTGTTGTGTTAAACAGTAATTATAAGACCAGGAAAAGCTTTTTCCTGGTTTTATTCGAATCCTGTTTTTATTGTGCTCATAACATATTTTAGTGGAGTCGGGATGTGGCTAATTAAAGGATCCTGCTGAATTAAGTTGGAACGTTTAATTTTAGGGTTTATTCTAAATTGCTTGTTCATTGTTGCTTTTGCGTTCAGTCTTTTCTCCTCACATCAAAACATCAATGCATTTAGGATGGCTTAAATAAAATGTCTCAAAAAGTTGCACGATTATCTTTTTCTACTAGTGTTTCTGTCCACTTCCCGAAATCTCAGCAATAATCTGAAATATGTGGAAAATGATGTCAAATTGAAACTGTAAAAGATCATTTTAGTTCTACAAGCAGATTATTGTTTCTTGATAATCTTCCTTCTCCCTCATCACTAGCTCAAGAGCCAACGCTTTCCCTTTCTGTTTTCCTCAGAGGACCCCCAGCAGGAGAATGGAGTCCACACGAACCATTACAGCTCCATCTCTCCTCCTTCCTCACCCGTGGTCCAAGAAGAACCTTTCTCCACGTACTTTGAGGAGAAGGTGCACATTCCAGAAAGTCCCAACCAGGTACCACCAAACAGCTGATGTTTTCTGTAATATAGACCAAAACTTGACATAATCATGGGCACAAGTAAAATATGTTTGGAAATAAAAAGAGCTGCACTTCTTTACCCAGGTATTCAGTTTCCGTAAACTCTGGGCCTTCACTGGACCGGGGTTCTTGATGAGTATTGCTTATTTGGATCCAGGGAACATTGAATCAGATCTGCAGTCTGGAGCTAAAGCTGGTTTTAAGGTAATGAGTAAAGATGGTTTTAGCTTGTTTTTTCTGACATCCACTAAATTCAGTGTCTGTTCAATATTTCTCTTGATTTATATTTGTTACATTTCACAGACAGATTTTTTTGTACATGTCTGCATTTTGTGCCTGACTGTTTATGGCTCTGGTGGGTTCATATAGTTCTGTTGGTATTTACTAGATAGTTTTATAGCATCTCAAAGTCCAGAATGTATATGAAAAATATCATTCTGGTAAATTATTATTAAAGGGTGATGGCCAGCTTGTGGGATGTAACCACATGTGCTGATTTGGTCTTCTTTGCAGCTGCTGTGGATCCTTCTTGTGTCCACCATCATCGGGTTGTTGTTACAGAGGTTAGCTGCGCGCCTCGGAGTCGTCACTGGAATGCACCTGGCTGAAGTCTGCAATCGCCAGTATCCCACTGTGAGCATCCTCCCTTTTCTGATTGCTCACCTAAATTCCCTCAATCTAATCATGCATTTTTTTTATATAAACTGGTATTTGTTTTCTTTTAAACAAATTCTGCTCTTTACTACGGAAGAGCATTAGGGCCACTGAAAGGAAAAAAAAGTCTGACCTTTTTTTCAGAATTCTGACTTTTTTTCTTATTATTCTGACTTGTTTCTCAGAATTCTGACCTTAATCTCAGAATTCTGACATTTTTCTCAGAATTCAGATGTTTTTTTCTCAGAATTTTGACATTTTTCTCAGAATTCTGACATTTTTTTTCTCAGAATTCTGCCATTTTTTTCTCAGAATTCTGACCTTTTTTTTCTCAGAATTCAGACTTTTTTCTCTGAATTCAGACTTTTTTCTCTGAATTCAGACTTTTTTCCCCAAAGAATTCAGACTTTTTTCCCCAAAGAATTCAGACTTTTTTCCCCAAAGAATTCAGACTATTTTTTCTCAGAATTCAGATTTTTTTTTCTCAGAATTCAGACTTTTTTCCTCTGAATTCTGATGTTTTTTTTCTCAGAATTATTAAAGTTAGAATTCTGAGAAAATAATTCCTTCTCTTCTTTTTTTCTTTTCAGTGGCCCTAATCCTCTTCCGTACTTTCCTGACATATTGTTTATTACATTTCTAAAACTAGACTGTTATTTTTTTCTTTTTCAGATTCCTCGGATCATCCTGTGGTTGATGGTCGAACTGGCGATTATTGGTTCGGACATGCAGGAGGTCATCGGCTGTGCCATCGCTTTTAATCTCCTCTCTGTGGGCAGGTACTTGAGCTGTGAATTCTGCAAAAACAAATAAAATATTTAAAGAAAATTAACTGTATTTGTCTTCATCTCTAGGATCCCGCTGTGGGCCGGAGTTCTCATCACCATCACAGACACATTTGTGTTCCTCTTCTTAGACAAATATGGTTTGTAATGATCCTGACAAAGATGCAAACCTCTTTCTGAATGTGTCTGTCAGTATCTACACACGTTTAAATCTCTTTAGGTCTGAGGAAACTTGAAGCTTTCTTTGGCTTTCTCATCACTGTAATGGCTGTTAGTTTTGGTTATGAGGTGAGGTTCCTTCACATTTAAAACACAAAGTTTTAGTGATTTGTGACTTTTAACATTTATTTCTGTCCACTTCAGTACGTGCTGGTGAAACCAGACCAAGGAGAGGTTCTGAAGGGGATGTTTGTGCCGTACTGCGCCGGCTGTGGGCCAGTGCAGCTGGAACAGGCCGTGGGAATCGTGGGCGCTGTCATCATGCCCCACAACATCTACCTGCACTCGGCTCTGGTCAAGGTCAGAAACATTTATGTAACAACTGAATTCCTAAACTTGGCTGAAAAATGCCTCGATCTCAGATTTTTGTAGTTATGTATGGAATCAGAGATGCAGTTCAAGTGGTTTCGCTGCTATTTTTCTTTTAGTCTCGTGAGGTGGATCGCAAAGACAAGAAGGAAGTTAAGGAAGCCAATAAATATTTCTTCATCGAGTCATCCATCGCGCTCTTCGTCTCCTTCCTCATCAACGTCTTCGTAGTGGCCGTGTTTGCTCAGGCCTTTTATAATAAAACCAACATTGATGTGGTGAGTCTGTGGAGCCTGTGCAGCTGAGCAGAATGATAGTTCTTGGTGTAATGGAGTGGAGGTTGAGCTGATTCTGAGTATGCTTTGCAGAATGCTATGTGCAACGCTACTGGCAGCCCTCACACCGACCTCTTCCCTCTAAACAACGGCACCCTGGAGGTGGACATCTACAAAGGGGTATGCTCATACACACTTCTACACATTTGAGACATGTTTACTTTATCCATGGAGAACACACACTCCTGACTGGGTCAACAGTGTTTGTTAGATGTGTTTTAGGAGTCGTACTTCAGTTATTACCGACTCACATTCATGCTTATTAAACCATGGCTAAGTAGGAGAACAACAGAAACTGTGAAAACAAAACATTTTCCTCACATTTTTGATAAAACTTCTGCTTGGGAATTTATCTTGAGTTTGCTTCTGGGGAAAGGTAAAGGAAAACATTTTGGCTCTCAGCTCAGTCCAAGGGTCAAAACCGTTGTACAACTCTCATGCTGACATCATTACATGGTCTTTTATGGGCGTGCACAAACTAGTAACTAGAGTTACACTGAAAACACTTAGCTAACACTTATAATTGGCTTGTTTTTGCAAGTTTTAATCCTACAGTTATTTCCGTAACAGATGCATGAACTCTGAAAACTGTGATTATTAAAAGAGGCTAGTAGATAATTAGCGTTGTGAGCTATTGGGTGAAAAACACAATCAGCTGTTTTCCAAGTGTCCCACCAAATCCTGCTTCTGCTTTAATAGCATGGATACTAATGAAAGCTTACAGATCAAAAGATCAGAAGGGATTTTTTTTTTGGCTTCTGTTTGACTTTTGGTAATGGTTGAAAATTATTATTTTTCCTGTCCGATCAGGGAGTGGTGTTGGGCTGCTTCTTTGGTCCTGCAGCTCTCTACATCTGGGCCATTGGGATTCTGGCAGCGGGTCAGAGCTCCACCATGACAGGAACCTACTCTGGACAGTTTGTGATGGAGGTAAAAAAATATATCAAAATTGCTTTTTCTTCTTCTGAGAAGCTAAACCGATGTTCATGAATAAATTTCTACATCTATTTTCGACTCCTTTTAAGGGTTTCCTGAACCTGAAGTGGTCTCGTTTTGCTCGAGTGCTGCTGACCCGCTCCATCGCCATCACACCCACGCTGCTGGTCGCAATTTTCCAGGATGTTGAGCATCTGACTGGGATGAACGACTTCCTCAATGTGCTCCAAAGCATGCAGGTCAGAGCAAACCCTCTCAGTCAAAGCTCGTCACAATGGAACGTAAAATATTTACCTTCGTTCCTCCTCTCGTCCTACAGCTTCCATTTGCTTTGATCCCAATTCTAACCTTCACCAGTCTGACGTCCATAATGGGCGACTTTTCTAACGGAATGTAAGTAAAATATACAAGTTTTGATTCTGATTTAGTTTCTCCTCTTTGAGCACAAGACAATAGTTGCTCATTTTTAAGCCACAGCTCATTTTCCACTGGGAGAAATCTGTAAAATTAAGACTGAGACACAAGAACATTTTCTCACACTCTTGTGTTATTGTCTAAATATAAAACCTGACTGTTTTTGTCAAACATGTTTAGACAGTAGATCAGCATAATGGAGAGGAAGCGAAACAACGCTGAAGTCAGTTTATCTGTTTAAACACCAGACTGTTTGTCTTTCTCAGATAATTTAGTTCAATATTCAAAACAAACCTGAAACGTTAGTTTTAAACCAACAAAAATAAACTACTGTCAAACTAAAACATGGTTTAACTTGTAACCCTGAGTGTGTATTTTCTGTTTTTTAGTATATATGAGTGTTTTCAGACTTAATTTTAAAAGTAACGTTATGTTTTACAAGCGTGTGTGTGTATGTGTGTGTGTGTTTGTTCAAGGATTTGGAAGATCTCAGGAGGCATCGTCATCCTGGTGGTTTGTGCCATCAACATGTACTTTGTGGTAGTTTATGTGACTGCTCTAAACAGCGTGCTGCTCTACGTTTTCGCTGCTCTCCTCTCTGTGGGATACCTGTGCTTTGTGGCCTACCTGGTGAGTTGAAGCCGTTTTTACTCAGACTTCATGTTTTTGGGTTACTGTCGATTCTCTAGCTACTTTCTAACAATCACAAAAAGATGAACTAATACCTGTAGATCTTGAACTGTACGTGTGTGATGGAGTAAATTCAATCCCATGAAAACATAACGACAGCTAACAAACCTGAGAGAAAGAAAAGGTAATTTACTCATCATTTAAATAAAACAGAAATCACAAACATGGGATGGCAGGTGACCTGGGTGACATAACATTTGATCTCTCCTCAAACATAAATTTATTATATATATTTATTTTTATTTGTTTTAATCAGTTTAGAGTTGCTTTAAAAATGGAACTGTGTGTTTAGAGTATACGATACTGCATTACTGTTCTCTCTAAAATGCATTCAGAAGTGCTCATGAAGTTTGATGTCTTCCCCTCTCCTTTTGTTCTGCAGTCGTGGCACTGTCTGGTTGCCTTGGGGGTTTCCAGCCTGGACTGTGGCAGCAGGGTAAGCAATCCACCTGCTGTGTTCATAGAGGACCAGTCTGAGTATGATTCCTAGAGCTGAACACCACAGTAACCACCAGCATGTCTCTGTTCTCTGGGAGACACTTGTACTCAACCAGGACTTTTTAGGATCATTTTGAAAGTGCATTTGGTGTCTTATGTGTATTTTTTGTAAGACTGGATATCAGATTTGTTGCTTTTTAGGTTCTCCAAAGTACACCAGCACATTAAGTACATCGCTGCTTCAGCCAGTTTATTAAAAGAAGAAGAAATCAGTGTTTTTATTTAAAGTCATGAAATCATCTGCAGTATTCACTCATAAATGAGTTGTTTTTTTAATACCTGAAGGCAGGTTTGCTGTTACTTACGCTAACATCAGCTAAATCAAAGCAGTCGACCTTTGACTGAGAGGCACAAGTTCGAGTCGTCGTCAGTGATGAGTCAGTCATAAAAAACTAGAACAATCTGAACCGTGGCTTTTATCTCAACAGCTGCAAGCTCAGTTGTTCTCTCACTAAACCTTTCAGCAATTAAACCTTATTCCAGAGGTCCAATACTGCTGCTGTGGTTAAGGAAAACCCAATAAACTATTAAGAAAAAAACTCAACAGACAGCAATGCAGAAATATATTTGCATCAAAAAGTAGTTTATTTGCACACATTCAATCATTTAATTGACTTTTTAAAACTACTGTTGCATCACTGATTGTGTTGTTTAGGTGTAAACACACCTGATCTAATGACGACTTCCTCAATGTTCTTATCTCACTGTAGCCTAAGGATTCAATCTGTTTTCAACCTGTAATTTTCTTTTCAAAGGTCTTTTTATGAAACAAAGTGTAAATTTAAGCACAGAAATTGCCACTTTTTGCAACTTTAGATTTTCTTACTAAACATAAAGCGGCAAATAATACTAAAAGGCAATATTCATGGATCCACAAACTATATCCTATTTTTTCTAAGACCATGCAAGACATGTATGTTTTTACCCATGGCAAAGGTGAATATTACTCACTTTGCTTCATATATGCTTGCATACTTCATATACTTGTTAGTATAGCACGCCTGCCCACTTTTAATGAAAAATTAAACGCATTGTGTTTGACAAGTCAACGTCTGGGGCCAATCAAAAATGGCAAACGATGGCTTTGGTTTAATTTAGTGCTGCAGGACTTCAGATATTGTATAAAAAAACAGAAATCCAATATTTGGATAGTGCAGGTCAAGAACAGTACATGTGAAGCAGAGAACCAGAAGCACTACTACTGCTACACCTTCAACAACTTGGGTCCACATCACATGTGCGTGCCAACTCAGCCCTGGACAAGTGCACATGAGGGGTGATTTCAAATTAAATAAGGGCATATTGATCTCATATTGATGCAAAAGATTCAAAATTGGCCAAATCAAGGTTAATGTAAATCAAGTTTAAAGTAACGGTCAGATAAAGTGGTTCCAACTTTCTCTTAGTTTTGATATTGGGTGTGTTATGCAATTGTTACAAATACAGTACAGGCCAAAAGTTTGGACACACCTCACTTTTGGTATTCTCTTGATGAGCTTCAAGAGGTAGTCAGCTGAAATGGTTTCCATTACACAGGTGTGCCTTATCAGAATCCGAATCAGAAAAAGCTTTATTGCCAGCGCTCCAGCGACCCAGAGCATAGGAACTTGACTCCGCAAGAGTCCGCAATATCGAGAGAATGCTAAGGGTGTGCAAAGCAGTAATCAGAGCAAAGGGTGGCTATTTAGAAGAAAATGGAATATAAAACATGTTTTCAGTTATTTTTTGGTTAAGTACATAACTCCACATGTGTTCATTCGTAGTTTTGATGCCTTCAGTGAGAATCTACCAATGTATTGAATTGAATGAGAAGGTGTGGCCAAACTTTTGGTCTGTACTGTATAATATTGGTAACTTCACAACAGGACTGAGTAATAAGTCGAAAATTTATCGTAATCGAAATTTCTGACTCTTATCTAGATCATTTTTCCCATTTCAGTAAATGTTTGATGATTAAAAAAAATGAAAAGATGTGTGTGGGGAGCCAATGTTTTACACAACCACCAAGAATGACCATAGTGCTGAACACAGCAGCAGTAAATTACAATCATCCAATCGCGATATAATATAGTACCTACCAGTTTAAATAAGATAAAATATAAAGTCAAATTACAAAATAAAAACACAATAAAATTACGTTTTAAAAAAGGCATCAGCCAAAAGGCAACAACAGGATAACCATGTGCACAATAGGGAAATGCTAAACAGTAAAAGTGGGTTTTCAGGCAGATTTTAAAATTCTAGAGCTACAGATCTTTTTTGACTCTCTTTGGTGATGAGTGTCTTAGTATTGGGGCCAAAATGGCAAAACCTCAACCTCCTGTGAACGTCCGTCTGAGGAGACCTGAGAATATGCCTATGACTTAAATCCGAACATGACTTGAAATAGATTGCTTCATTGTTCTGGGCGGTTCTTAAACACAAGCTGCTCTGACTTCATAGTTGTCTGAAGCAAATAAAACAAACTAAGACTGGACATTTGCGCTGCTGATGTAAACGCAGAAAGCAGCCTCTAACTTATGATCACCATGGTGTCAGGAAGGCTACAAATAGTCATTTTTCCATCTTTATTAGTGCTCGTTGGGGTGAGACACCATTGCTCTTGGAGATACATGTTGCTGCTTGACTCACTTCTGCCAGTACCTTTTGAACAAATGGGCTCCTTTAGCGGGTCACAAGCTTGGGAACACCCTTCATAGATGTTTTGCTGCTTTAACCCAGTACATCTCCTGGTGGCTGAGCAGTGGCAGGGATCACCCCCTGCTACCCCATGCTGGTGCCATAGGTGATATTTGGTTCCCAACTCATATCCTTCCTTAGCCTACTTTGCCTCCACTACCAATTTTTTCATGGCCCTGTTCCTGTGCATCCCATGAGCAGGAGAACAGTTGAGGACCTAATGTAGACCCTGCCTCCTAATTCAGCAGTGTACGTGATGGCATCCCAGATGGCCCTCCCTGTAGTCTTCTGCCAGGTCTGTTTGCTTGGAATGCATCCCTTCATTGGCAGCTTTGATGCCAAGGGACTGAGTACCGCCATCAGCATTCCAGTCTTTCTTGGCTCTGATCATATGACCAGGTCTGGCTGGAAGGATGTCTCTACTGTCACCTTGGGGAATTGGAGCTTGGGACATTGTTTTTCAAACGTGCTTCGACAGAATTATTTTAAAAATAAACTAATGGAACAGGCCTGGACAATAATTATATAATATTTTGTTGCACAACCTTTTGAGACAATCACCACAATCAAATGGTTCCTGTAACTATCAATGAGACTTTGGCAACTTTCAGCAAGTATTTTGGCCCACTCATGAGCAAACTGCTCCAGCGGTCTCAGGTTTGAAGAGTGTCTTTTTCAGATGGCATGTTTCAGCTCCTTCCAAAGATGCTCAATAGGATTGAGGTCCCGACTCATAGAAGGCCACTTTAGAATAGTCCAGTGTTTTCCTCTTAGCTAGAAACACCCAAGAATGGCTGTGTGTTTTGGGTCATTGTCATGTTGCAAGACCCATAACCTGTGACTAAGACCAAGCTTTCTGACACTGGCCAACCCATTTCTCTCTAGAATCCCTTGATAGTCTTGAGATTTCATCGTCCCCTGCACAGGTTCAAGATGCAACAAAGCAGCCTCAGACCATAATAGAGCCTCCTCCATGTTTCACAGTAGGGTCAGTGTTAATTTCTTGATATGCTTAATTTTCTATTTGTGAACACAAAGCTGATATGCCTTGGCAAAAACTTCCATTTTTGTATCATCTGTCCAAAGCACATTCTTCCAGAAGCTTTGTAACTTGTCAGCATGTAGTTTGGCATATTCCAGTCTGGCTTTTTTTATGATTTGTTCTTAACAACTGTGTCCTCCTTGGTCATCTCCCATGTAGTCCACACAGGACAAACAACAATGGATGGTGCGATCTGACACTGATGTTCCTTGAGCTTGAAGTTCACCTTCAATCTCTTCAGAAGTTTTCCTTCTTTTGTTACCGTTCGGATTATCTGTGTCTTTGATTTGTCATCATTTTTCCTCCTGTGGCCACGTCCAGGGAGGTTGGCTGCAGTTCCATGGATCTTAAGTTTCTAAATAATATGGGAACATCTAGCTGCTTGGAGATGGCCTTGTAGCCTTTACCTTTAATGTGTTTGTTTATAATTTTATTTCCAATCTCCTAAGACAACTCTTTCCTTCGCTTCCTCTGGTCCATGTTTAGTGTGGTACTCACCAAACAACACAGTGACTACCTGGCACCCTATATTTAGGCCAACTGAATGATTACAAGATTGTAGACACCTGTGAGGCTAATTAGTGGACACACCTTTAATTAACATATTTCTTTGGTCTTATTTTCAGTGTTTTCTAGGGGTACCATAATTTTTGTCCAGGCCTGTTCCACGAGTTATTTTATTTATTTATTTATTTATTTTAATACTTCCATTGAAGCACGGTTAAAAAGCAAAGTCCAACTTTCATTGGATACATTTCATAGAAATTTTAATTATTATTACTTTTGTCAGATTCAAGTTAGTTTTGTGACCATTGTGGGTTTTTCTTTCATTGACCAAGGGTATCATCAATTTTGTCCACGTCTGCACGCCTTATGATCTGCCTGATTGAAAAAGTTGTAAACCCGTTTCCCAACCTTTGCTTCACCAAACTGTGTGAAACAACAATGTGTGTTTCAGGATCTTTGAAAATAAGTCCAATAAATATGATACATTTGCTTCAATAATGGCTAGATGCATCACAAGATGTGGTTACAGTATTTCACCTTTATTTATAAATGATGTTGGCGTTTCCTTCTCCGCTAATGATCTCTGCTCTGTTTTGACTGAACTTTTAAATATCATGAAGGTTTTTCTCTAAAAAGCACCAAATGATATCCAGCCTTCATTGTATCCCAGCATCTATGTTCAGGTTGTTTGTATTAGAATCTCATTCCTGTTTAAAATGTGAACCAAGTTGAAGGAGTGAGTTTCGATGTGAAGCATCTTCAGATGCTTACCGTAATTTCCGGACTATAGAGTGCACCTTAATATAAGCCACACCGGGCTAAAAGCCGCAGATATCTACTGAACTGGAAATGTAGTTTAACTGAACGTAACTGAACTGATCAGTATCAAACAAAACAGAAAAGTTATTGATTAGTTTATTCATCGTCCTGAAACCACTGAAGTCCTCTTCTTCAGTGTCGGAGCTGAACAGCCTCAGAAGAGCTTCGTCACATACCTTTTCTGTGGCGATGTCAGTGTCGCTGTCCATGTTGCTGTCATCATCCTGGGGTGAAGCTGGGAAAACGAGCAGCACCGTTTTACTGTGAAAAAAATCCTCCCGGGCGCTTTCCGTAGCACTCCTTTAACATTCCTTCATTAGACTTTCCAGCATCCATCCTTTCTGGTTGACTAAAGCCGCACCTCATTATAAGCCGCATGGTTCAAAGCGTGGGGAAAAGTAGCAGCTTATAGTCTGGAAAATACGGTAATTTGTCACTTTGTTTTGTCTCTTTTGCACAACTCTGATCAGATTTGACTGTAGTATAGAAGTATTCTCACCTCGGAGCTACAGAGCGTATCCAGTGCCTCAGTGCTTGGAGAGGTCATAGATGCTTGTTTGTTTAGAAACATGGCAGTGGCCTCTGTTTGTACCATATGTATTGTGTTTTATCTTCTATAAAACATTATTTAGCATCGAGAGCACGGGGTTTGTTTTCTAATCTTGTACAAGGTTTAAACATTTATCGTAGTATTTTGTAGGAAAAGTATTTGTCTACTGACCATAATCTTATGTCTACAGTACTGTAAAACCACCCTTTATTGGTCGATTTTCTTTCCAAAAGCCCAGATTTTATTATAATATTTAAAAACTAATCCTGATCAAGATTTTCTTCAACTTTCTGAAGACCGTCTACTGGTTTTCTTTGCATCCTGCCTTTTTACTAATTTTAATGTAGCCCTTGATAGGATGTCTAGCTTTGTTTTAGTTATTCATTTCACTCTTCCCTATAAACTTTCCAGACTGTGTTCCAATTGTATTGTTTGATTCTTTTGGGGGGGAAAAAACCATCAAAGGAAACACAGTTTGGCACATAAAATAACATTTTAGCACCAACAACCAGATATTAACCAAAATCTTGACTTTCAGTAGACGATCAACTGAAGGATGATGCATCTTTCTGGACTTTGTCCTCCACTCGTCCTCTTCCCTTATCTATTATGTTGGACAGAAAACGAGTGGAAAAAGTCACGGTGCAAAGAAAACTGTTTAAAGACAGGAAGATCTAATTGTCAAAACCTTTCATAAAGACATAGTGGTTTAACTTTTTTGCATAATACCGTATCAGATGGGTATTGGGTGAGGATGGTTATTTCTGCCTAAACAAAGGCTTCTGTTGTGTTACTGTGAATTCTACATTTGCTTAAACATGTTTGTTCCATCATCATTCCATCATCTCAAGTAGTCATTTTGTTGAGCTTCTGAGAAAAGTACCGTCCAGACAGATGAACTCCGCTATTTATAAAAGTAGAGAAATAATGACGTTTGTTGACTTTGTTCTGATTTATTTACCATGAAGGAGCCTGTTGTCCACCGCTTTTACTGAACGTAGGTGATTTTTGTTATTTTCTATTGAAATATGTCTGTATGGTTTGTTTTGTTTCCAGTGTAAAGCTGCTGTTTTACCTCCTGACCATTTTGCAGGTCAAACGGTAAACTTCAGTCTGTCCAAATGTGACTAAATCATTCGGTAGTTCAGCAGAAGCTGAATGATGTTTAGGCTTTAGTTCAGGAGGTGGCGATGATGCTCATATTCAGCAGTATTCCGATTATGATGCAGCTTCCTTCTCATTACTTCCTGTAGGTGGTCTAACACCAAACCGGGCACGCAGCTGCAGAGTTAAGTGTTTTAAAGCATGAGCGATATCCAAGTAGTGTGTGTGGTGTCAGAAATAAACGTGCTGGAAATCAAAGCAGTTCAGTTTTTCTTGGGAGTTTTGTTCTCAAAAGGAGTTTGTTCATAAAAACAAAATGATGAAATATTTTCATCCAACCTCACGTCTAGAAACTGAGAAAGGCACATGTGTTGTTGACTGAGCTCATGGTGGTGATGTCATGTTGTCCTTTCATTTCTGCTGTTTGAAACTGAATAAAAACTGTTTGTTTTGCTTTTGAAAATGCACCAAAAAAATAAAAGTTAATAGTAAATTTATAGAAATTTGTTGGAGTCTTCTGTTTGAGTGTGTGAGGGCTCTGGATCAGCTCGAGATTTCAGCAGAAATATTGAAACACGAGTTTATTTACTTTCCGGTTATTGTAGACTGTAAAGTTGCTTTAGAAGCAGAATATAAAAACTGATTATATATATTATATATATATGTATATATATATATATATATATATATATATATATATAGATATATATATATATATATATATATAGATATATATAGATATATATATATAGATATATAGATATATATAGATATATATATATAGATATATAGATATATATAGATATACATATATATATATCTATATATATCTATATATATATATCTATATATATATAGATATATATAGATATATATATATATATATCTATATATATCTATATATATATATATATATATATATATAGATATATATAGATATATATATATAGATATATAGATATATATAGATATATATATATATATATATATGACAGAATAAGGTTGGTTTTAACCAACAGAAGCTTGCAGGTCTAGACAGAATAAAAATATCTCGAGTGCTAAAGTATGATGTATGAAATACCCGCGGATGTGAGTGCTGATCCACAACCATAAAACTGTCATAATGGATTCATTCTGGAAATGATGGGAACGTTTTGATAACACTGTAGCGTCGCGCTGTCCTGCAGCTCCATGTTTGTGTCTTCTTTGAAAGCCACTCAGTAGTTTATTCATCTTTAAAAAAACAAATCATGTTACTGCTGATCACGTGTCAGCTGGAAGCTCAAAACACAAAATATTACTATACCTAAAAGTTGCATGTCTAAGTCAAATTTTACTTTTTTCTAAATTCCTATTTATTTAAATGTTGTAGGTTTAATTGTTTCAAATATTTTTCTTAGTGTTGAGCCAAATCCAGTATTTAGTTTTCTGTCAACAGAAAAGGTTATTGAAACAACTCCATTGTTAAAAAGTGAATACAGATGATTTGATTTGATTTTAAACTTTTTCTAATATTAATCTGTTCATTTCTTCTGTGTAAGAGCTAAACCTTCTAAAAATATATCATGTTTACAATAAATACTTCAATTTTTCAGGAAGTTCCATTTATAAATGAAGAACTATGAGTTTGGAAAATAATATTTCTCCAAGGTGAGCATTTTTGATTAATCTGGCAATCAAAAACAATCATAATATTTGGCAACTTACACAAAAATCACCTTTTGATTTACTGATTAAGTTATTTATTTATCGCATGTTTTCCAGGTTGCAGCATTGAGACGATTTAGTGCATTTAACTGCTGCGGTCCTACTTTAATAAATTATGTCATTAAATGAAGATAAATCAAAACACGGATGCAGACGACTTTTAAGAGATCAAATATTAAAAACTCAAATCATACAATAAATCATTTTTCCACTTACTTTAGTGTAGGGTTTATTTATGACGTTTTCTTTGATAACATGTCTTTATCGTCTCCTTCAGGTCCCCCTGAGTCTTCGACGCCACACAGACATTTTCTTACTCAGCGATATGGACTTTGACACGCCGGTGGACAGATGAGAGGACGCATGGAGCTGCTGCTGCTGCTGCTGCTGGTCTGTGGTGGCTGCAGTCAAACAACCCGTCTGATACCGGGGACCAGGAAGTCTGGCCAGTGTGTTTTAGTCCAACAGGTTTTAAAGGTGCCCTTACAGCCCATCCAACTAAAAACACTCCTGCAGAGTTCAGGGACAACATCTTGAATGGTTAAACATCTGGACCTCTAAAGGAGACACATCTAGACTTCTACAGAGAAATAACATCTGTAATACGTACACTACAGTATGAAGCCTTAATAACACATAATAAATGAAACAGTAATTGATCTAATGTAGACGTTCTAAGCTGCAGCTGAACAAACATGGGAAAGAAAAACCGTTTAGAGAAAAAATCCTTTAATGTCTCTGATGTTGATCACCTGCTGCTGGATGTTTCTAACCTTTGTGTTGAAGATGGAGACCAAACCATTTCCCTTAATTCCACATTTTAAAGCACAGATAAAATAGATATTTGTTGGTGTCATGCAATCATTTTTAAAATTTAGGTTTAGTACAAGAAAAGTTTATTTTAATCATAAAGTTATAAAAAAAAAACCCTGGCTCTGTTGGGTTTGTTTGGGTTTAAAAAAAACTGTGACGTGACGTTGTTCACCTGAGTCTCAAAGCCTGGTTTGTCCTGAAAGATTAACTTCAGAAGGACCTACTAGATAAATGCTACTATATTAAATATGTACATGGTGGTTTATATGAGAGTGATTTTACTGTCATCCTCTCTTTCCGTTACATTTGGGTAAAATATTTAAAGATCCTCTAAGGGTCGATTGTTTAAATATTGGTTAGCATGCTTGAATGTGAAGAACAACCCAACCTGTCACCAAAACACTGTTATGGTCCAACTTTATTATTAATATTATTTAATAACTCAACAGATTTGTGCAGAGTAGAGCCGAATCAGACGTACTGATGGAAACGCAGCATGTTTCAGCTCTAATATAAGTACTACTTCCTGCTGTAGTAAGAGCCTGCTGCTCGTTGTTTGTAAAGTGCCAAACTAACATTCAGAGATGTGTTACTCCATCTGTGATGTGGAGGAAAAAGTGGACATCTGTGGAAGAAAAGAACTACTTGTATAATAAATGTCCTGTTTTAACTATACAAAAACAAATTTACTGTGTTTAACACTGATGAGAAGATATAAAATATAATTAAGCTTTATTTCCAAAGGACATGACCGCAAGCAAAATCCCTCATTTGAATTAGTCACGTGTCGTATATAAAATGGTAAATTCCTGTTTGTCTGAGATTGTAGATTTATTTAAGCTGTTTTTAAATTGTAAATGTTACTTTGTTGAAAATAGTTCATTATCTCTGCTTTTTGAGTAGTTGGGCCGCAGTTTAGCTTGAGCTAAGTCAAATGTGACGTGTGACAACTCTGTTACAGAAACATGTAGCAGGTCTTTTGGAAATGGATTTGAAAGATTTCCTAATCTTTTGGTGAACGCTTCCCCCACCCTCAGCGAAACGCCACAGGAATAAATATCTTTATAACAGGAATCCTGTAGGATGAATGAGGACAGTTTGGTCATTTTTCCCCGTTGACACGTGTCTGTTTTTTGTTGTTCATGATCACCAGAAGTAAAATAAAGACACCAAGTTACTTGAAATCTATGAAATGTTTAAGGTTTGACTATGCACTGCTGATCTGAATAGTTTTCTATATCAAAACTTCCCTTTTTGACCAAACTGAAGCTGTGCTGTGAATCCTAACGCTCTTGCAGACTACTGCAGTGCCTCTCTTTGTTCACCAGGGTGCCTCAGCTTAAACGACATTTAGCACGTTGGTGTTTCTAACACATCTAGAGAAAACTAAACATACGAGCACTTGATGACTTGAGAAAAAAGCCAAAGTGAATTTAACAGCCTAAACATTGGCACTTGATGCTTTAAACATTTTGTCTGACCAAAAGAAAAAAAGTAAAATTTGTTTCAGAAAAGTGAGGTTGGTCCTTTTGGCCACATTCATCTAACAAAGCATTTAGTTAAAAAAATGCGTTGTGCACACAGAAAGACTTCGTTTAAAATGTGTTACACAGATTAACTTAATTTCAGCACACTTGTTCCTGCAGATTTCTGTTCTGTTTAGAGAGAAAGCTGCTGTTGTGGTAGGGCTTTAAATCATGCAGAGTTCAGTACATAAGGTTTAAATGTTTTAAATATTTTGAGTTTGTTTTATCAGAGAAAGTAGAAACTGGTTCTTTAAATGTTCATATAAAACATGTTTCTTCTATAAAAAAAACCTAGTAAATATCACTTTTGCAAAAGCGAGTGTGACTCTCTTCATTTTAATTTTTATTTCTGTGTGTGTGTGTAACAGAGAACATTAGGTCTAACCAAAATGAGTCTGGCAGAAAAAGTTCAGTTTTAGCCAGTTTGGGATTAATTAGGGTGATGTAAATGGCCTGTATTTATATAGTGCCTTCTTAGGGTTCTACCCCCCCCCCCCCCCCCAAAGGTGCTTCACAGTAGCCATTCACCCACACACACTTTCACGCTCTGGTGATGATGAGCTGTGATGTAGCCACAGCTGCCCTGGGGTGCACTAAAATAGGCTAGGCCTGCAATACACTGGCACCACCACCAGCAGGCAAGGCAAGGTGGGTTAGGCGTCTTGCCCAAGGACACAACAACATTCTCTGGTGGAAGCCAAGATTGAACCTGCAACCTTATAATTGCTGTACAACCCGCTCCACCTCCTGAGCTATTGCTGTCCCTGTGATGTGTTGAATAAATTATGTCAGAGAGAAGTAAAGATATTAAAGCAAATTTTATTTTACAGAGGCAAAATAGATACTGTAATCACATTTTTCTATGTAAAAAATAAACCCCACGATATTTATTACATATGAGGTAAACATGTGAAATGAAATTGGTAAAATGTGGAAAAATAATTATATTCATGTACTTAAATGATACATTTATTTTCATTTCAGGACACTTATGTCCCATTCTGTATTTTTATAATAGTATACAGGTGGCCCAGTCTTATCAGAAAATATATTTTGATAATATTACATTCAGGGTTAGATACTGTCAGGATTCATGTTGGACTGTTGTATTAAACATCACCTACTAGAAGGTTTTAATGTGAATGAAGGATTCAGAATCCGAATTTAAAATGTTATTTTCTTTTTTGCCCTTAAAATCAATTTATAATATATTGCAAATAACTTTATATAATAAGTTTATTAAATTAAATCAGCTGTTGTGATCAAATCTTTACTAATTTTCAGCAGCCTTTTAACCAAATTAGGATTAAGAGTCTATTCTACTTTAATATATTGCAGAAAAGCTACTAAAGTACAATTAGGCTCCTCTGCTTTCCTCTGGTCGTCGTCGTCGTCTTCCTCCGCTTATCCGGGTCTGGGTCGCGGGGGCAGCATCCCAACTAGGGAGCTCCAGACTGTCCTCTCCCCGGCCTTCTCCACCAGCTCCTCCGGCAAGACCCCAAGGCGTTCCCGGACCAGATTGGAGATGTAACCTCTCCAACGTGTCCTGGGTCGACCCGGGGGCCTCCTGCAGGCAGGACATGCCCGAAACACCTCCCCGGGGAGGCGTCCAGGAGGCATCCTAACCAGATGCCCAAACCACCTCAAATGGCTCCTTTCGATCCGGAGGAGCAGCGGTTCTACTCAGAGTCCCTCCCGAATGTCTGAGCTCCTCACCCTATCTCTAAGGCTGAACCCGGCCACCCTACGGAGAAAACTCATTTCGGCCGCTTGTATCCGCGATCTCGTTTTTTCGGTCATTACCCAAAGCTCATGACCATAAGTGAGGATTGGGAGGTAGATCGACCGGTAAATCGAGAGCCTGGCTTTCTGGCTCAGCTCCCTCTTCACCACGACAGACCGGCTCAGAGTCCGCATCACTGCAGATGCTGAACCAATCCGCCTGTCGATCTCCCGATCCCTCCTACCCTCACTCGTGCCAAGACCCCGAGATACTTAAACTCCTCCACTTGAGGTAGGACCTCTCCTCCGACCCGGAGTTGGCAAGTCACCCTTTTCTGGTCGAGAACCATGGTCTCAGATTTGGAGGTGCTGATCCTCATCCCAGCCGCTTCACACTCGGCCGCGAACCTACCCAGCAAGAGCTGAAGGTCAGAGCTGGATGAAGCTAGGAGGACCACATCATCCGCAAAAAGCAGAGACGAGATTCTCCTGCCACCAAACTCAACACACTCCACACCACGGCTGCGCCTAGAAATTCTGTCCATAAAGGTAATGAACAGAACCGGTGACAAAGGGCAGCCCTGGCGGAGTCCAACCCTCACCGGGAACAGGTCCGACTTACGACCGGCTATGCGGACCAAACTCACGCTCCTCTGGTAAAGGGACTGAATGGCCCTTAACAGAAAGCCACCCACCCCATACTTCTGGAGCGTCCCCCACAGGTGCCCGTGGGGACACAGTCATAAGCCTTCTCCAAATCCACAAAACACATGTGGATTGGTTGGGCAAACTCCCATGGCCCCTCCATCACCCTTGCAAGGGTATAGAGCCGGTCCACAGTTCCACGGCCAGGACGAAAACCACATTGCTCCTCCTCAATCGGAGATTCAACTATCGATCGGACCCTCCTCTCCAGTACCTTGGAGTAGACCTTTCCAGGGAGGCTGAGGAGTGTGATCCCCCTATAGTTGGAACACACCCTCAGGTCACCCTTCTTAAAGATGGGGACCACCACCCTGGTCTGCCACTCCACAGGAACTGCCCCGATGACCACGCAATGTTGCAGACACGTGTCAACCATGACAGCCCTACAACATCCATAGCCTTGAGATACCCAGGACAAACCTCATCCACCGCCGGGGCTCCGCCGCTGTGTAGTTGTTTGACTACCTCAGCAACTTCTGCCCCCGAGATTGGGCAGTCAATCCCCAGGTCTCCCGGCTCTGGTTCCTCCTCGGAATGCGCATAGGTGGGATTGAGGAGCTCTTCAAAGTATTCCTTCCACCGCCCGACTATAGCCCCAGTTGACGTCAGCAGCTCCCCATCCCCACTGTAAACAGTGTGAGCGAGTTGCTGCCTTCCTCTCCTGAGGCGACGGACAGTTTGCCAGAATCTCTTTAGAGCCGATCGATAGTTTCTCCATGGCCTCACCAAACTCTTCCCACGCCCGAGATTTTGCCTTGGCAACTGCCACTGCTGCACCCCGCTAGGCTATCTGGTACCTGTCTGCTGCTTCCGGAGACCCACAGGCCAGCCACGCCCTGTAGGCCTCCTTCAGCCTGACGGCTCCCCGAACCTCTGGTGTCCACCAGCGGGTACGGGGGTTGCCATCACGACTGGCACCGGCCACCTTGCAACCACAGCTAGCAACAGCCGCCTCAACAATCGCAGAGTGGAACAAGGCCACTCGGATTCAATGTCCCCCACTGCTCTCGAACGCGGTCAAAGCTCTGCCGGAGGTGGGAGTTGAAGACCGTCTTAACAGGTTCTTCTGCCAGGCATTCCCAGCAGACCCTCACTATGCGTTTAGGTCTGCCAGGACTACGCGGCATCTTCCCCTGCCATTTGATCCAACTCACCACCAGGTGGTGATCAGTTGACAGCTCCGCTCTCCTCTTCACTCGGGTGTCCAAAACATACGGCCGCAGATCAGATGATACTACAAAGTCTTTCATCGACCGGCGACCTAGGCTGCCCTGGTACCAAGTGTACCGATGGGCATCCTTATGTTCGAACATGGTGTTCGTTATGGCCAAACTGCGGCTTGCACAGAAGTCCAATAACGAAACACCACTCGAGTTCAGATCAGGCGGGGCCGTTCCTCCCAATCACCCCCCTCCAGGTCATGTGAGCATTGAAGTCCCCCAGCAGGACAATGGAGTCCCCTGATGGAGCACTATCTAGCACTCGTCCCAGGGACTCCAAAAATGGTGGGTACTCTGAACTGATATTTGGCCCATAAGCACAAACAACAGTCAGGACCCGTTCCCCGACGCGAAGGCGCAGGGAAGCTACCCTCTCGTCCCCCGTGGTAAACCCCAACACACAGGCAGAGAGTCTTGGGGCTAACAAAAAGCCAACCCCAGCCCTCCGCCTCTCACCCGGAGCAACTCCAGCCAAAAAGAGTGTCCAACCCCTCTCAAGGACTTGGGTTCCAGAGCTAATGCTATGTGTCGAGGTGAGTCCGACTATATCTAGCCGGTACCGCTCAACCTCTGCCACAAGCTCCTGCTCCTTCCCCGCCAGCGAGGTGATGTTCCATGTCCCAAAAACCAGTTTTCTTGTCCGGGGATCGGACCGCCAAGGCTCCCGCCTTGGTCTGCCACCCGATCCACATTGCACCGGACCCTTCATGTTCCTCCTGCAGGTGGTGGGTCCACAGTTGGATGAGCCCATGTGTCTGGTTCGGGCTGGGCCCGGCCGGGCCCCATGGGAAAAAGCCCAGCCACCAGGTGCTTGCTCACGGGCCCCAACCCCAGGCCTGGCTCCAGGGTGGGACCCCGGTAACCCTCTGGGCCGGGTACTCCGACTCTTTGAATTTACATCCATGAAAGATCCTGTGAACCGTTCTTTGTCTCACCCTTCACCTAAGACCAATTTGTCATGGGAGACCCTACCAGGGGCACAAAGTGCCCCAGACAACATAGCTCCTAAGATCATTAGGGCACTCAAACTCCTCCACCACGATAAGGTGACGGTTCAAGGAGGAGCTTTCCTCTGGTGCAGCACAAAACACAAGTGTCACTAAAAGTGAGTTTCTGTTTGTCCCTGTTTTACTGGGGAATACACTGGTACCGTCTTGTTTCATAAACAGGGCTTTACGTGTGTTTTTAGCCAAATAAAACGAGTAAAAGACTTAGTGGATTCCTCTATTGCACAAGGGAAATTGATAGCATTTTATTATGAAATAATTTTCAAGAACTGTTTCTGCTACATATTATAACTTTCCTCCTTCTCTTCCTATTGGAAGACAGCAACTCCCCACCTCCTCAGCACCACTGGATGATGATAAAACTCCTCATACATAAACAGTCAGCTTCAATGAGATAAGAATAGTTTAACAGAACTTAAGTATAATTCCAGCTTGTCAACACTGGAGGGCAGCATGTCCCCATCATCTCCCCTAAACTGGTTAACTTACTGTAGAAAAAGAAGGTTTCAGCTTCAGATCCACACAATAGCATCAGTGATTGGTTAAAGAAGAGTTGGTACCCAAGTTGGCCTTAAAGAGTGAAGTCGTCTACTTCCAGACCATGGGTCCCCAGAAATAAGAAAGAATGAATACAAGTCAATGAGGCAAAAAAAAAAAAAATCTATTTCCTAATTCCGTTTGACAGGGTATCTGCAGGTTTAAGGGAGCCAAATTTAAGACTTTCTATGACCTTTTTTAAGGCCACTTTGACCAAATTTAAACTTTTTTTTTCAATTAAATTTAAGCTATAATTCCAGCTATTGCCTGGAACCGGTGCTAACCACATTGCGAACGTGGGATTAGCCATCTAGATACCATTAAACTTGCACTTCCCCATGGCGCAAGCTCCCACTAGCTTAACCAGCTAATGTGCTCATCTAAAAATAGCCCCTTTTCACAACCAACTGAATGTGTACGGTTCCACTTATGCAAATGTCATACACAAAAAATGCTGAACACACACTAGAAATTCACAAAAAAAAATTTAGAATTAAAAGAGTCTTATTAATTGGGTCTTTGGTCATTTAAGACCTTTGGAAACTGTATTTAAGGATTATTTGTCATTTTTAAGGCCTTAAATTTGGAAAAGCAAATTTAAGACTTTTTAAGGACCCGCGGATACCCTGGTTTGATATGTTCCATGGATTTCGTTTCACATATGATGTCTGTGAATTTTGAAGACACATTTTGATGCCAAGAAAGTGCTTATTTTCAAACAGCGGCAAGTTATTTTAGGTTTTGTGTGAAGACTTGTAGGACTACAACTGTTTGTCTCACCAAATTGACATCAATGAACCAGACACAGAGAAGAGGACAAGTTTAGTGAGGTTCAAAACCAGGACAACAGAAGGAGCATTAAATATGGAGAAAACCACAATCAGTCAATCAATCTTTATTTATATAGCGCCTTCCACTGCCTTTGTGGGAGGCCAAGGCACTGAACACATCATACACTAAAAACATATAGAACAATAAAAAGCACATAAAAGCAACATGCATAAAGTAAAAGCAGCATATAGAAGGTGATGCAATTAGATCTAAGATAAACCAAGAATAATACAAATCTAAAAACCATGTCACATAAAAGCTAAAGAATAAAAATGAGTTTTCAAGTGACTCTTGAAGTGACTATAGAAAAAGAGCAAGAGTACTCACACTGTAGCCCAGGGAGTAGACGCAGTCTCTGATGGTTTGTGTGTGCTATAGTTTTGACTCCTTCGGATTCTCAGACACAGGATTCTGGCCCTAATAAGTCAGATATGATGAAGCTGAAAGATGACACAATCAGGGCATTGAAGTTGGATTTCTCAGAGATGTTTGAAGCTTAACGGAGAAATGCTGAAGTAGAAGATTTCAACTTAATGAAGGGAGGGCTACAGTCGTGGCCAAAAATTTTGAGAATGACACAAATATGGGAAATTGGAAAAGTTGCTGCTTAAGCTTTTATAATAGCAATTTGCATATACTCCAGAATGATGTAAAGAGTGATCAGATGAATTGCATAGTCCTGCTTTGCCATGGAAATTAACTCAATCCCAAAAAATAACTTTCCACTTCCCATTTTATCGCTGTCATTAAAGGACCTGCTGAGATCAATTCAGTAACCATCTTGTTAACTCAGGTGAGAATGTTGATGAGCACAAGGCCATTATGTCAGGCTGATTGGGTTAGAATGGCAGACTTGACATGCTAAGAGGAGGATGATGCTTGAAATCATTGTTCTTTGGCAGCAATACGCCGCAAGGCATCCAGCCTACCTTATCCAAAGAAGAAGAAATCATTGTTCTTTCATTGGTAATCTGCAAAGAAATGTGTGCAGCCATCATCACATAGCATAAAAATGGCTTCACAGGCAAGGACATTGTGACTACTAAGATTGCACCTAAATCAACAATTTATAAAATCATCAAGAACTTCAAAGAAAGAGGTTCAATTCTTGTTAAGAAGACCTCAGAGCGTCCAAGAGAGTCCAGCAAGCGCCAAGATTGTCTCCTAATGAGGATTCAGCTGTGGGATCGGAGTGCCACTAGAGCAGAGCTTAGAAGAAGAAAATATTTCTATAGCGCCTCTTAAGATAAAAATCATGAGGCGCTTCACAAAAACAAAAAATAAAAAAATTGTAAAAATATAAAAAAGCATTTCGAAAATGTTTAAAATATATTTAAAATGAGCAAGAATAAGCTGTTGCAATTTAAAAGAAAATGTTAAGAAAGAGAGAGAGTGAATAGGAAAGAGGGAAATCAGTGGATCCTGAGGAAGGTGGAATAGGTGGGGAGAGCAGAATAAAGAGAGAGCGGTGAAGAAAGTCATACAAAAGCCAGCTTGAACAAGTGAGTCTTCAGCTGCTTTTTGAAGGAGACCACTGAGTCCACTGATCTCAGGCTCAGGGGGAGAGAGTTCCAGAGTCTGGGGGCCACAGCAGCAAATGATCTGTCACCTTTGGTCTTTAGCCTGGTGCTGCACAACCAGTAGGCTTTGATCACTGGACCTCAGGGACCTGCTGGGGGTGTAGGGACTGAGAAGATCACCAATGTAATATGGTGCTTGTCCATGTAAGGTCCTATAGACCAGAACCAGGATCTTTAAATGAACCCTGGAGTTGACTGGCAGCCAGTGAAGCTGGAGGAGAAGCGGGGTGATGTGGGTGTGTTTGGAGGACTTGGTCAAAAGCCGAGCACAGGCATTCTGAACCACCTGTAGACGGTTCAGGGAGGTTCTGCTCAGACACGTGAAAAGAGAGTTACAGTAGTCTAAGCGTGAGGAGATGAAGATGTGAAAGCTTACTTAGGAATGGCAGCTGGCAGGTGTGAGTGCATCTGCACACATTGAGGCAAAGACTTTTGGAAGATGGCCTGGTGTCAAGAAGGGCAGCAAAGAAGCCACTTCTCTCCAAAAACTACATCAGGGACAGATTGATCTTCTGCAAAAAGTATGGTGAATGGACTGCTGAGGACTGGGGCAAAGCCATATTCTCTGATGAAGCCCAATTGTTTGGGGCATCTGGAAAAAGGCTTGTTCCAGAGAAGAAAAGGTGAGCGCTACCCTCAGTCCTGTGTCATGCCAACAGTAAAGCATCCTGAGAGCATTCATGTGTGGGGTTGCTTCTCATCTAAGAGAGTGGGTTCACTCACAATTTTGCCCCAAAACACAGCCATGAATAAAGAATGGTACCAAAACACCCTCCGACAGCAACTTCTAATAATCCAACAACAGTTTGCTGAAGAACAACGCATTTTCCAGCACGATGGAGCACTGTGCCATAAGGCAAAAGTCATAACACTGTCTCGGGGACCAAAACGTTGAAATTTTTGGTCCATGGCCCGGAAACATGGACAGTTTACAAGTAAAAAGATAAGAAATACATTTTCAAACAGGTGTTAATAAGATGCCTACTGAGACACTTTATACCTGGCTCAGGTCCACCATCGCACCAGTCTGGATGGGTTAAAACAGAAATGGGAGCTAGACCTGGCTGCTGGATTGTTGGAGGCATTCAGAAATCCTCAATTTGTATAAGACACTGTGTCATCTAATTCAAAGTAGTGCACCATTTGCATTGGTCCAAAGACAGAAGCTCTTTGGTCTTGTCCAGGGGTGCCCAATCCTGGTGCTGGAGGGCCAGTATCCAGGAGTAGGTTTTGTGGTTTTTCTGCTCTAACACACTTGATTCAGCTAATCAGGCTCTGCAGAAGCCTGCTAATCAGCTGCTGATTGAAATCAAGTGTGTTGAAGAGGAGTTAAAACTTAGGCCCTGCCCACACGTAGCCGGGGATCTGCCAAAACGTAGATATTTTTCTACGTTTTGGCCTGTCATCCACACGAAAACGGAGTTTTTTCACACGAAAACTGATCTTTTAAAAAACTCCGGCCAAAGTGAAGATCTGCGTTTTCTCCGTTTTGGGTGTCTGCGTGTGGACAGACAAAACCGGAGTTTTAAGGTCCGCAACATCTGCGACAAAAAAATGCTGACATCACCTGTGTGACCTGTGTTTACACTAGCCGACAGCATGGATGCCCTCAGAGCTGCGCTCGCTTTATCAATGGTCCAAGCGCTTTTTGCTTGTTTGTTTTTGCAAGTGGAATTTCTGCTCCTTGTGGAAGACCACAGACGAAGGACGAGGTTAAGAACTGGGGAAGTACTACCGCCTACAGGTCTGGCATGTCCTTAACAACGTATTTATCCGGGTACGTGTGGACAGAGTTTTTTTTTTAAACGAGGTGGTGTGGATGCAAGTTTTTGGAGGGGCGGATATTCGTTTTTTTTAAAAAAAACGGCTACGTGTGGACTAGGCCTAAAACATGCTGGATACCGGCCCTCCAGGACCAGAATTGGGCACCCCTTTTCTTCTCCATATAGTTTGGAGTGTGACGTTAGAGGTTGTGGACAGGTGTCTTTTACACTAAGTTCCAGCAGGTGCCATTAATACAGGTAACGAGTTGGGGACAAAGGAGCCTCTTACAGAAGAAGTTACAAGTTTGTGAGAGCCAGAAATATTGCTTGTTTGTAGGAGATCAAATGTTTATTTTTCACCATAGTTTGCTGATAAATTCTTCAAAAATCAGACAGTATGATTTTCTGGATTTTTTTCCTCATTTTGTCTCTCATAGTTGAGGTATACCTGTGATGAAAATGACAGGCCTCTCTCGCTTTTAAAGTGGGAGAACTTGCACCATATGAACACATGACACTAAATGCTCAGCCAATACCCAACTAGTGAGTAGAAGCAACATTTTTATTTATGCTGCAGTTTCCCATAAATGTGTTGCCCTCTATGGTCCTATAGCACTTTAAATTTCAGCTGAGGTGTTCTATGAAACAGAACAAGATACGACTCCAGGTCTGAGTCATCATCGTCTCTCCTGGTGATTCCAAACATAAAAAGTACAACATCCATTAGACTTGACCTTCTGTAGTGAAAAGGTCTTTGCAGCAAAAAGGGCTAAAAAAAAAAGGTACATTTTAGTTTCTGGGGTCTAGAAACAGGAAGTCCACGTGTGGCAGTGGAGGAACACAACTGTGTCAAGAAAACTAATGAGTTAATCTTTTTTACTGTGGTTACACACACACACACACACACACACTTGTTCGTTTCTCATTATTTTGTGTAGCTTCACAAATATTTTGAATTACAAATTAAAGCTTGATCTCAGGAAGACTGACACAGATTTTTCTGATGCGTCAGTCAAACGTTTTGCAAAGCAAAGTTGGAACTTCTTACTTTTGTACTTCCATCAGGTCCTTTTACAGCTCATGCCTCTGTTCCTCTTTACTGGTGATCTGTTCCAATAACCCTGTTGCCTCCATAGCTTCCTTATATTTCATACATCACAACAGTTGTTTTATTCAGACCACTAATACGTAAAAAAGTGATTAGAAAATGGATGAATGCATTTGTGTTTCTGTCCTCACTAGAAAGATCATTTCTTACCTTAAACATAGAATTTGCTTTAATAAATTATTTTGAATATGATTAATGGGTGTATATTATACTGTAAGCAAAATGCATTATCTACAAAACGTCATTGAAAGAGAATATTTTTATAATCCTTGATATATAAAGATTATGAGTTTTTAATTCATAAAGGTAAGTTTCGGATCATTGGTGGCACTTAGAGAACTTTAACATATAGTCAGGTGTTTTTTATTTTTATTGGCTGGAAGTCTCAAAAGTTTGTACGTTTTTATATTTGAGGGAGGAAATGATGTCCAAAATTGGATCCCCTTAATGTTCAATAAACAAAGATCTTCAAAAAAATCTGGACTAGCTGGGGTTTTGTAAACATTAACCAGCATTTGGGTTATAAAAGTTGTCCTTGGCTAGATTCCTCCCTGCTTTTATGATGTTAAGTCAGCCGAGAGATTTCTTAACAACTCTGCCTTTGAAAGGGAAGAATTACACCCCCGAGGAAAACCCAGACTTGTTAGCACCTGCTACAGGGGATGTACAGGAAGGTTAGGGCTGGGTGATGTCAGCAGGAAGAGAGTCACTCAGCTCAGAACAACTGAGGAGCGATTGAGAGACACATCAACAACCAGGGCGACACACAGAACACTCTCAAGGTAAGAAATGTGTGTTTAGCTTCAAAAGTGTTTCGAACTTTTCACCAGTTTGTCTGTAAAATAACGATTAGTAATAACCTTTAAAGTTTTTTATGACCTTTATAACATTTCACTAGCCAAGATTCCAGATTCTTACCTGGTTAACAAAATCAAAAGTATTATAATATAGTCAACGCCATTGTAATGGATAAAATGTTCAGATTATTAAAACATAAGCAGATTTAGGTGAAACTACTTGATTCAATATTGAGCATTTTTCATAATTTGTGAAACAAAAAGAAACTAAATTGATAACGGTAAAAGCGCCAGAAGGAAGCGGTGAAGTTTAATCCACTTGTAACTTCTCTTCTAACACCACTGACATGTGAATTCAGAGGAACTGGTTTTATTTTCACAGAATGATGATGAATGCCACAAACCACACGGAGAACGATACTTTCTCCTGCTACAGCCCCTCAGTGGTCGGCTACCGGTACTTTGCGGTGCTGTGGGGGTGTGCTGTGACCATCACCGGGACTGTGGGGAACCTCATGACCGTTCTTGCCTTTGCTCTGGACCCACGTTTGAGGACTCGCTTCAATGTTCTCATCATCAACCTGGCTGTAGCTGATCTCCTGTACTGCACCGTCCTGCAGCCCATCTCCGTCGACTCCTACCTCCACCTCAGATGGCGCAGCGGGGAGCTGTGGTGCAACATCTTTGGCCTGCTCCTCTTCCTCTCCAACTCTGTCTCCATCATCACCCTCTGTTTGGTGGCAGTGAGCAGATACCTCCTGGTTGCAAAGAGAGCCGTTTTTGCACGTGTTTTTTCTAACTATGGACTTATTTTGCTCCTGATCTCAGCTTGGGCGCTCGGCCTGGCCAGCTTCGGCCCACTTTGGTCCGTCTACACGTTCGTACCTCAGGTGTGCACATGTAGCTTCCATCGTACCAAAGGTCGCCCCTATACAACCGTCCTGCTGTTTTTCTATTTCTTTTTTGGTCTGGGTGTTGTTGGGGCATTTTACCTGCTCATTTACAGACGAGTCCGGATTGCATCGAAAGCTCTGCTCCGCTACAGACTCAGCCGGCGCTCATCCAGGAAGAAACCTGCAGCCGTAGATCAGGAGACCGATGACAGTGGGGTTGAGAGTGGTCCAGTGAAGACGTGCAGCTCTGAGATGAGGAGCCAGGATGAACTGGATCACAACACAAATGATATTAACAATGAAAAGTCCTTCCTGTCGACCCAGAACTCAGCTACACCTGACAAGTCTGCAAGTGACAAGTACCAATCACCTGCTCCCACCTCTGCGCCCCCATCCTCTGGAACTTCTGGAGATGATAATGAATTCAAGCGTGTCACTCGCATGTGTTTCACTGTTTTTCTGTGTTTTGTCTGCTGCTTTGTTCCCTTTCTGTTGCTGAACATCGCAGACAAACATAACCGCGCCCCGCAGGTTCTGCACATGTTTTGTGCCAACCTCACCTGGCTAAACAGCTGCATTAACCCTGTGCTGTACGCAATCATGAACCGACAGTTTAGGCAGGCCTACAACGTGCTGCTCAGCAGAGCTGCTGCTCCCTTCTTACACCTCAGGGCCTCCTGTCAGAACCTGAGATCTGAAATCCTCAAGCCTGCCTAAATACTCCCATTTTGCACATGCAAACGTTAAAGTTGCTTTTCAAATGAAGTATGAATTTTTATCCACGTGATATTCTAGTAACGTTTTTTTCAACTGTGTTTCTCAGGTATTGATAATTAAAGTGTTAAACTTTGCAGGGACTTTTACATTAGATGACGCATTTTGTTGGTCATGCAATTAATTATGTTTTTAGTGCATGTGTCATGAGTTCATTCAGAATGTGAATCAGAAATGAGACAACCTGGAAATGTAATGTGAAAGTGCTGAAAGTACCCATGTTACACAACCAGTGCAGGACATTCCCTGTTAACACAACAGTCTATTTTAAATAATGCAGAAGCATGTGACTCTGCACCGTCTCAACTCTGTACTGTCTCTGTTGATGGTGACTGACTGGCTGTTTGGACTTATCTGGTCAATCCATGCACAAACAGGTTTGTAATGACATACATTTACTCACTGAGGACTGAAAATGTATGCTATCACCCCTTGGCTGATGTGTAATGCCTGAGGTAATGTTTTTAGAGACGACACTTCCTCAGTCTAACCAGATTCAGTGTTTTACAGCACAGTTGTGTATAAAGCAAACACAGGAAGAGTTTTTCAGGTTAAAAACTCAATGTGAAAAATAATGTCAAAAGGAAACAAAACTCCCCTAGTGGCTAGGTTTGAAAAGTCTCATTCACTTGTTTTTTTACAAAAATAAAATGGCTGCTGTTTCTATGATGAATAAATGCATTGTGATTTGTTTTCTGTGGGGACAAAAAGCTCTTGCACTTCAGTTTCAGGGGGTGGAAGTTTTTTGGAGGAGTGGAGGTCAGAAAACAAGTCTTACTCATTAAAGGGGAACAAGGCGTTTGTCTTTGTAACACCTTAATCTGACAGCTGAAGTGTCTCCCAGCCTTCTTTCCTGTCTACAGGTGTGATTCATCACTAAATTAAACTAATCAGCTGTGCTCGTGATCTAAAACATGCAGGAAACGTACTGGAGACTGCAGCGTCAGGTATGTCACCTCAATTTCCCAACAGACCTGAGTGGCAACTCTGATGTTGCAAATGCGGCATTCTGGCCACAGGGGGGCGTTAGAGGCCAGGTGGCCTTTCGTTAACCCTGTAAAGCAGCGTTTCTCAGTTCCGGTCCCCAGGACCCCCTGCTCTGTACGTTTTCCATGTTGCCTTTGAAACACTGGTGTTTGCCTACTGCCACACGCCTGATTTAAGAATAAGTGATTCATCTGTATCTGCAGCACTCGATGTCCTCCTGAAGGAGGCAATGCAAATATGAAAATCAAATAGAAGCGGAGACATGGAAATCATATAAGACAAGGGGTCCTGAGGATTGGAATTGTGAAACGCTGCTGTAAAGGGTCATTTTAGCCATTATGGCTCAAGAAAATAATTTTAAAATATGAAAAAGTTGCAAAGTAACACTTTCATATTCATAATACTTCGCCTCTGTACGCGACTCTTCGCGGTCTCCGTTTGCTCTTTTAGGTAAAAGATGCCACATTGATGTTTTATCTCCATTAATAACAAAAGCCTGAGCGTGTTCTTCCATGTTGTTGAGTTGCTAATGCTAGTAGCTTCTACTCTGCTCTCTCCTGGTTATTGGGTGAGTCCATGCTAATTCTCCCTGTTACCTAGAAGAGGCCGACTTTTACTGACACACCCGTCTAGTTCCTTTCTGCTGCTAATGCAGGCGATGTGTTTCAAGAAGAGCGAGTATCACATGGTTTCTCAGTGGAGGAGACCTGTATGTCTCGCCCCTTACGTGAAAACAACTAAGACCTTTTTCTAATTAAAATACACCTAAGATGTTTTTTTTTTCCAGGTGTTGACTTTTGTTTGTTCACATATTTTACCTTCCAGCTACATGTTCAAATATCACATTTTCTACTTAAGCTTTGGTTTGGTTACTTGAAACTACTTATAACATGTAAGATATCCATTAATTTATTCAGAAATCAAAATATCTTCAGTGGCAACATTAAATGTAACTTTGACTGTTTAGTTTTGCTTTTGTGAAACCACTTGGATGACAGCTGTGTGACCAAACAGGAAAGCTTTCAGATACGAACATGGAGTAACCTGGTGCACAAAGAGGAAAAGCGTGAATGGCTGCAACACTGACTCATACCTGACTGACACATATCAGCCAGACTCTATTATTGTGCATTCAGTTGATCAGAATAATTAATGAGAACTGATTTTAATTGATTTTACCATAAAAATAAACTTAAATGACAGTAAAGTTTATATAGCACTTATCACAGATAGAAAAATCCAAGTGCTTCACAAATAACAACAAAGCAAATCATAAAGACATATGACAAACAAAACAACAAAATATAATGAAATCAAAATGAATTCAAATCAGAAAACACAAATGATTGAAAGACACATAAAAATAAGATCACTAAAACTAAATTTACTTGACATAAACATTATTGGTGACTTTTTGTATTGTTTTCAGTAAAAGCTGAATTATTTCCCCCCCCCCCCCCCTTCAGCTTTTAAAGCAGATTAAATGAGACTACATTCAGGTGTGTGTGGTGTTGATAATTCACCACATCACTTAATATTTAATATAGCATCGTCTGAATGCTTTTGCAATAAACAAGTTTCTCTTTTTAAGCATTAATAAGGAGGAATTATAACCAGAAACAATTAATAGGCCTATTAGCAAAACTAGAAATCTGGGTGGAAAAATACTTTGATATTAACACGTTTGTTCAACTGGACTGTTGAGAAGCAATGTTTTCTTTAACTAAACAGTATTCATGCAGGACTGTAATGTAATCCGTGTTAAACATGAATTTGTTTGTTACCCTCATGTGTCCTCTGTGGCAGCCATCTTGAACCAGCTAAAGAGGAAGCCCGCCTAATGCTGCCTTTTTATAGTAAAATGCCTGAGTGGAGAAATTTTAAAGAAAAGCATAGAATGAATTCTTTGTAAATTTGATGTGTTTTACATGTAGACTATCTAATCATCGAAACTAGCTGAAGGTGGTATGAATGTTAACATTTTTTTTTCTTCTGTGAAAGGCTGAGGTGATTGGCCGACCTGAATTGGAGGGGGGGTCGGAGGGTATATAGGTGGACTGGGTGTGGCAAGAGCGCTCTCTCTGAAAGTGACTGAAGAGAGATGGATGGGTGGCCATTTTGAAGACGGCTGGACTTTCTGATTTATTTTTTTTTTGACCAGAGGAAATTAAACTGGTTTTCCTTGTTCATCAGACAACCAAGTCAGCATGTCTCTTTTGTCCTCACTACACTTCACTGTGTAACATGGACCAACTCTATAAGAAAATGAAACATTGGACGAAATTCATGAATTGATTCACGTTAGGACCACACACCAATCTCATGTCCAGGTAAAAGAAAACGACTGGCACAGCTTTTCTTTACAAACGTTTATTTTAGACACGGGGCCGTGGCACAGACGGGAAAGGACTGGGATCACAGCTAAAAAGTACAACAAAAACAAGCCAAAAGGGGAAAAAACAAAGAGCAAATAAAAATGTTCTCTGGGTATTTTTGAAAAACCACCATTTGTTTGGAACGAGCACATAACATTATTTGACATTAATAATAACAGGATTGCCATGCTCTGGAACAATCCTTTACACGCTCCAGCTGCAGACATTAAAACACTAAACGGGCTTCACAACAAACACCATAACAGTCATTTAAGTGCCATCGATGTGATGTGGTGTAAAGTGCTTTATGCAATACATCTCCACAGTGGTCAGTTTGTTTTCTTCAAATTCCTCTTAATCTTCATATGGACAGGTATTCCATTGGCTCAATCAGTGATCTGTGTTTTGCTTGCATGATATTAACTACTACAGTGATTATGGGATAGATCATCAGTTAACGCAGAGAATTAGTTGCAAGTTCATTAAGACCTGATTATGAAGCTAAAGCGAACGTGATGAAATACGCTGTGGCTAAACATCTACTGGAAAATGCCTCCACAGGGTTGAGGGGGAGGCAGGTTAAGCCCTGGAAGGGTAAAATCAGGAAGCAGTGCTTCATGCTGCAGGAAGTCCGAGTCGCTGAAGCTGTTGGGGTCGTTGAGAAACATTAGTAACTCGTTGTCCTGGTGTTCAGCGATGTCACTCAGCATGGGATCATGGTGAAACGTTTCCATCCGTGACTGCAAAGGAAGATCCACCCCTTGTTCTGAGAGCAAAGAGACGGAAAGAGAAAGGTTTTTTTCTGTTGTTTTGGCGTTACTGTTTATAAAATGTGCTGGTTTCTAATGGGAAGTGAGAGGGATAAAAAATAAAATGTGCTCTGAAGGAAGAAGCAGTACTTCTGTTTTAAAAATGGATCATTTTGTGTAGAAAATCCTTACTCAAGTTTATATTTTACTTTGATCATTTTTGATTAAACCCATTTTCCAAACTGAGATCAATCAAAGTCTCATCTACAGCAGGTAAAAACAGCAATAATTTAAAAGTATAGCGGAGGATCCTGTTCTGGGTGGATCATCTGAACCACTGGTCCGCATAAATGTCACTCAGGGCCGTCGTCCTACGTACTAGTTCCTGGGTTAGTTTTCACTTCTTGCGCATGCGCGTTCTGTTTATGTGTAGAGCAATGCACCTTCATTCTTCACCGTTCTCGCCGGGTTCTTTTGAAAATGGATGAGAGTCGAAAGAGAAAAAGTGTCCTTGAAGTCTACGATAAGAAGAGAAAGGCCTCCAAAGTGAGAAGACCAGTTTTTTTAGGAGACTCTTCTCAAAGCAAAAGTTGGGCTCCCCACAGACGCCTCTGTCGCTGGTTTTCTGCTCGACAGGTAAGCTAAAGTTCCTCATCTATTTGGAGAAATTCATTTCAGATTACTGCTAGAAGACGTTATCTACGACTATATTCTAACTTTCCATGGAAGAACTGTTTGATTCTGATGGGAGAATCAACCAAGTGGTGATTAGCAGAGAAGTTTATCCCACTGGAAAAACTTTTTTGATCCCACGGGGGGATAATCATGTTCTACTGAAGCATAAGCAAATCAGAAAAGGAATAAGGTGCAGAGTTAGACAGACAGCAGTAGTACATTACAGGTGGATGAGGAAATAAGTCAAATAAAATGCAAAGAATTGGAATAAAAACGGAACTGCACATAAATATAAATCTGACATTATTGAAAAACACAAATCTTTTTTTCTTGAATAAACATGTGCTGCAAGGCCAGCAGCTACTTGTAAACAGAGCACGCACAAGGACAACTGGGTGTTCTCTCTCAAGCGCATTTTCTCAAAACGTGCCGAGGGCGGTTCTTTCTTAGAATTCAGAAACATCCTCCACCACACTTTTAACATCCCCTCTTCGAAAGATCTAGGCCTAACTTTAGTCAGGCAGGTCTTGTAGCGCATTGCCTAAATATGTTTTCATAAGTGTAAAATGCTTGAGTGAACTTTAATCAATAGAAGAGGACGACAAATTGATTAGCAATACAAATTATTTAAAATCTCCATTATTATTCATGCAGGTTCACTGGATTATAATTAATCATCTAATAAACACAGAAGGATGAGAAAGCAGGTTGAAACACTGCTAAAGGATGTTAGTAGCCAGTCTGGATAACGAACACCTCCAGGACGAAGCGATTTCTGAGCACAGCAGACAAACATCACACGTTCATGCAGACATCAGAGGTTTGATGGCCGAGGTAGTGATCACCACAGGTTTAGATTAGACAGTGCCGATGGGAGACGGGAGAGTGTTTTGATCAGTGAGGATTTTAGCTGGATTGGACAGCAAGGAGAGCCATGACTCACCCGCTGCCTCTCCACATGGGCCACTGATTGGCTCCAGGCCTTCACCCTGTGTCATGTCACAGGACATGGGTGACCTGGCCTCCAGTGTGTTCCTACACGGCCAATAACAAACAGCCGTTACAACCAAAAGGTGTGGATAAACTGGTTTTTAGATCGGGTCGCTGTTTTCATCATTTTACAATTTCAAATTCAAACATGATGAAGCAGCCTTACTCTTTAGAGACAAACACCAGCTTGGTTTTGATGTACTTTATGTAGGGGCTGTCATCTGAAAGAGAAAGATCAGGTGGGAGTTTTCTGGAAGACAAGTTTTCTTTTGACAAGAAAAATATATTTTTTCTACATTAATTATTGTCCTTACCTCCACACTTTTCTGAGTAGTACTTCCCAAAAGCCTCGTCTTTTGGGATGTTGGGATACAGATAACGTAAAGGATTTTCTGGGATGTTATCAGCTTCCAAGATCTTGAAATTCCTGATGATTTCATGGAAAGGGATCTGAGAAAGGTCAGCCTTTGTAAAGGGTTGGACCGTCTTTATGTCGGGCTCATCTAAAGTAAGGAAAAATGATGTTAAAAACAAAACTCTGCTTCAAAGTGGTTAGACAATAAAATCATCTCACCAGTGGAGTTGATTTCCACCCAGGAGAAGGTGATTCCTCCGATGATGCTTTCACTGAAGCGAAGTAAGAACGTGCCTCTCATCATCTTCTTCAGCAGGGACTTCTCTTTGCCTCTGCTCACAAAACCCATGATGCGACTGCATTTGAGGGAAGGTGTGTGTGTGTGTGTGTGTGTGTGTGTGTGTGTGTGTGTGTGTGTGTGAGAGAAAAAAACAGAAACATATGAAAGAATTATTATCAGATGATTGAAGGGTTTTGAAGTGCTGTTAGAACCAAGTCACAAATATAACAAAGTCTATATTCATAATATAAATTTAAATAAGTCATAATATTATCCTGACACACAGAAATATGGAGTAACAACATCAGCCAAAAAATCAACCAGACAGCAAACAAAGAGCCTCTGGGTGACCGGTCCACGGGGGTCTTATTTTAGTTTTTCTTTACATAAATAAAAAAATAAGGAAATGTATAAAATAAATATCCATCACCTTCAAATAGTAATAATAATAATATCATAATAGTGAAATCACCAAATGTTTAGATTTAAGGTTAAATAAGTTACCTGCAGATTTGCTGAGGCTTGTTAAGGCATTAAAGCTGCTTGGTTTACAGATTAAGTTAAACTCTAATTTTAATTGCAAGCTTATGATTGTGGTTCTGTCTAAATAAAAAAGGTATTTTGCATCTCTGTTTTGGGCCTGACAGTTACCGTTAGTGACATAAGTGTGTAAACAGCAGAAACATGTCAGGATAAATATGAAACAAATCCAAGAGCTTAGTATGTCTGACATGGTGTCATCATATCCTGTGTTTATGTCCCTGCTGTGTTTGAAATCCAGGGTTAAGAAAATTTAGCACACTAACTCTTCTCTCCAAAGGTCCTCCAGATATGTTTTCACCATCACCAGGATGCCGTCAAACCAAACCCAGAAGGTCTCGGGAGAATTTTCCTAACAGAAGATGAAGGAAATGTTAAAAGTGCGGAAAACTCCTGCAGTGATCTGTAGTAGAAATGATTGCCTTGTAAGTCATACTCAGGGGAAAAGGCCCAGAAGCACCCGTTTCAGCACAGAGACAACAGCTGGAGGAAAAAGTAGCTTCAGAAGACCGGATTTGGAGTTTTATCTCCTGATATTTCACCTCTGATTGGATAACAGCATCGCGACTCTACCACGTGACTACCACTGACTCAGTTTGTTTTGCAACGTTGATGTTTTATCTCCACAAATAACACAAATCTGAGGGAAATCTGCTGTGTGGTGGAGTTGCTAATGCTAACGGTTAGCTTCTAGTAGTCGAGACGTTCTCTGCTGTTTCCTGGACGCTAAACCAACAACAGCCTTCCCCGTCATGAGTCAAGACGAGCGAGTCCATGAATTTTAAGTAGGGATGGGTACCTTTGACATTTGAATTGATTCGGTACTAATTCCCGGTACCTAGGAATCGATACCGGTACTTAAATGTACCAGTTTGATACTGTTGAGTGTTTAATATTTTAATTCTCTTTTATAATTAAATATATATTTTTCTCAACATATAACAATATTTGATAAATACCGTAAATCCTCTAATATTAGCCTGTATTTAATTAACTGCCGGGTATCATATTTTGGCCGGTGTCGGAGTCGGCGGAGGTGAATAATGGCCGGTTTTTTATTGTGGCCGGGTGGAATGTGGTAACAAGCAAGTACGGGGGGCGGTTGCGTCATCCGTCTCACTTTTGATTTGCCAGTGATAGACCGCGAGGGTAACTTTAACCGTGCGGAGACGAAGAGGAGGCGAAAATTTGATATCAAGTTCAAAGAGAACGTGCTGATTATGCTGCAGAACACTCTGGGGAGCAGTAGCAGGGGTTGTATGAACTAGTCACTAGTCGACTTCACTGCTCTATAGTGACTTGTTATGCCTGTCATCGACTAGTCGCTGTCATGTGATAATGACCGGCAAGATGCAGTCCTCGAAAAAGACAGCAGCCTGCTGTCAGCAGGTGACAAGCTCCTGCGCGTCTGGAGGCGACGCGCTGTGCCAGAGCATCGGCACTGACACCCGCCGTAAAATGGACATTTAACCAAATTGTGACCTTTACCCTCTTACAATTTAACCTTCCCCTCACCCCTATCCTAACCTTAACCAGCTTGTGCATGCAAAGCTCTGATTGTTGACGCGCTCCAGACATCTGCGTCCCGAGCACGGCCACAGTAACATTATCAAATCAGGTGTCGCCACCTCAAAAACTAATTTAACACGCGATCGTTCATGTCGGCTCATTTCCTTTTATGTTTTCTGTCTTTTATTCTTTTATTTGTGCCTGATGCTTTTCGCTGCTGTGGATCAGGGGCATCACCTGTTTTGTCCTCGGTGACGCACCTAACTGATGCGGCCAGCGAGCACTCCGCTGTTTTTGCGGTCGGTAGATCTTTTAGAACTGCAGTTCAAAGGTAACTCATGAGGTGAATATATATGAACCCAGGTAGCAGTTTCTCTTTAGGATTGAGAGGAGATGCAGGAAGATAATAACCAGGCAGGACAGAAAAATAGTCAAATAAAAACAAGTTAGTTTTTGTACCTGGTGGTTGCAACAAACAGACACCATTGAAGGTAATCAGAAGTGAGGAACAGAAAATGAAATAATTATTTTAATGTTTAGAGCAGCAGGAACTCAGAGGCTGCAGGTGCATCAGTGAGTTTGCGGCCGCTGCGCAGGGGGAGGGGGGAGAGGGCTGAAGCAGAAACTACCGTTGTTAAAAGAAATGTGTTTAACTTTGAAAATGTGGGCGCAATTTTAATTGTCAAAAACTCCAGCGAACCATTAGTTCATTTGGCCTGCCTCTAATTCTGGTCCTTCTTCCAATAAAGGCCTGGAGCTTGATGAGCTTGAGTCAAATACAGACCCGGGCCTGTATTAGAGGATTTACGGTATCACGATAAATAGCATTCAACTGTTTGTATTAACATCGTCCTTGTAGTTTTATAAGCTGATAATTAAACTGAAGCAAACATCTTTACTGTGAACTAAATTTACTGTGTATCTTCATTCCTTTTGCCGCCCTTTTTCATTTGATTTTTCCTACTGGGAAGTTAGAATTTCCGAGGAGAAAGCAAACGCACCATTAGCTGATAACAAGGGTGGCAATGGAAGCTAACATATCAAGCTAACGTTAACTTAAACAGTTTATTTAGCTGCTGGAGCAGATTAAAACGATGATGCCTCACACTTAAGATCGTTGTCACTGGTTTCATCTTCACCCAATCACCCGTCGCATTTAGTAAAGTGAAGCCAAACTTTAGAGCGCGTTCATGTTCTTCTAGTCGGAAAATCTGAGTTCCGAGGAGAAAGCGAACGCACCATTAGCGAAACAGAAGCTAACATATTAAGCTAACATTGTCTTAAACATTTTATTTACCTACCGGAGCAGATTAAGATGAGGATGTCTCCCTTAGATCGTTGTCGCTGGTTTCATCATCACCCAGTTACCCATCACATTTAGTGAAGTGGACCCAAGATTTAGCGTGCGTTCTTTCTACCATGCTGCTCTGTTTACAACTGGCTCGCAGCGACCGACGATATAACGCTCTTGCGCATGCGCAGCTGTCTAGGCAAGTTCTCGTTATGAAGGACGGGTACCGAAACGAGGCACCGTTTCAAATGACGTGAATCGGTGCTCAGTCGGTACTGTGGAATTTGGTCGGTACCTTAAAAAGTACCGAATTCGGTACCCATCGCTAATGTTAAGTAGCAGAGTGATGCAGATCTGTCAGCATTGTCAAATCCTAGTGTTTCACAGTCTATTTTCTATCAGAAGCTAATGCAGGAGATAGGAGTAGGAGACTATTTTCATGTTCAGCTTGCATGAAAAACTCTGAAAATAATCATTAAAAACAGTTTTTCAGTGCTCCACACCTTTAAGTCTAATGAAGACAATCAGGTAGGAAGGAAAAGATATGACAAATCTTTTTTGCTGAGGCGTTCAAAGGCATATTTCACATCAAGTGAATAAAAGTTATGTTAAAATCATGAAACCATTCTGAAACACGAGCTCTGCAGCCATACCTTAGTAAATCTTGACCATGGTACTTTGCAGATGTCATAGTTCTGCTGCTTCCCTGGAAGGTGAAAAACAAAGTTGTGTTAAATAAATATAATTCCAGCTAAAAACACATTTAAAAGCAGGTCAAGATCCTGGATTATGTTGTGCTTTGTTCTGGACATAATGTAATTTTAGATTCTTGGCCAACCCTAACATGTTCTGTTCAGAGAAAACATTTCCTCACTGCTATCCTTCCAAACAAACCCCCTTTGTTCATGTTTTGTCGAACAGTAAAGTCGTAAACTAATGGCTGAAACGTGACAAGGTCGACGTGCAGCATCGGCTCTACTTAGCTCTTTTGACCAATAAAGGATCATTTAATTGGTCTGAACTTGACGGAACGTGCACTCCTACATCTTGAATGTTTATTCAATTGTGAACAGAAAACAAACAAAATCAAAAAGATACACAAATGAACTAGACAGCGATATAGGCCGGTTTTTCAGTGCGGATCAATGTCAGTCACCATGTTCCCAAGAGAAAAAAAGTCCTCAAAAATCAAACAATAAGGGAAGCAGCACTCAGAAAACTCTTGATTCATTCACCAAGCGGTCACCTGATGTCATGTTTCACTCGCAGACGGATCATTTCAGACACACAGCTGAAGCAGATTTCAATAAAAGCATTTACCAAAGAGCTTGTGTGCGATCATTCCCAGCTGAGCATCATCCAGACCACGTTTTGTGGCAGACAGAAACTGCCAGCTCAGCATGTCTGCAAACTGTGGCCAAGGTGCTGCAGGGACATTGGCGAAGAACTTGACATCCTACAGAAGACAAACAATAACGGCAATTTGGAGAAAATCTGTCTCAGATGGCTTGTTGAGGTCCTCCAAAATAACTTAGCTGCAAAGATGCTTTGTATCGTGTCATGGAGCAGGCAAACTGACCTTGGGATCCTGGCTGAGCATGTTGAACCAGAGCACAGACGCCCACGCACTCTGCTGCTGGCTGGAGTTGGAGATAATCACCACAGGAAGGGAGGAGGCCTACGGGGAAGGGCAAGTCTTCATAAAATATCAAACTAATAATGTTTTTATCAAAAAAAGAAAGAAGCTTCACCTGCAACTCAACTGAGAAGCCTTTGTGCTCAAATACGGTGTTGAAGTGGATGATGTGCAGCTCCTCTGTAACACTCAAAGAGATCTGAAAACCACAAACACTCAGAACACACCTGGGATTTAATTATTGTAGAAAACCAGACAGACGGGATCTTTTACTTACATCGCTGACTCCTTTACCACCTCCTCCAGATTTCTGCTCCTTCAGAGTCTGAAAGACACAGAAAAACTCAAACGTCACAAAATAATGGGACATTTATGCATAATGTCTCTCTTTTAAGTGTAGGTTTTGTAAAACCCTTTCTGACTGGCTCTTAAGACATTTTTCTATCCTCATCACTGACCAGATGTCTGAAGTCTGCCACCATGCCCCCGCTGTGGCTCTCCGCCATGTTCAGCGCTTTAGTCTTGGTTCCCAGGACGTTGAAACGGCGGTATCTGCAAGCAGACCGGCGTTTTCATGAGAACAACTTCAAATAGAAAAAACTAAATTCTTCTAAAGCTGGAAAGAAGACTTACCCTTTGATGTGAGGAGCCTCCCTGATTTCAAAGTTGAGAAAACACAGCGGTGCACCCACAGGAAGGAAACAACATCACTCATTTAGACGAGTTAGGAAAGGAAGTGCGCAAAGGTAGTTAGGTCTGACGGAGAAGTCTCACCTGATCATGGACACTTCCACTTTCATGCAGTGGTTCAGTTCAGGGAACTTAACCAGGAGTCTAAAACATCCAGAAAAAGTGAAGAATTGAAGTCAGATTTCATGAAACTAGATATTAAAACAGTAATCTATATCGTTTTATTTGGATGTTTAGGGAGTATAATGTTGCAAAAATCAAAGTAAAACAGGCTTAGATATTTGTGCAGATATAAAATATTTAAAAATGTTTCTAACATCTTGGTCGGTGGCTCCTTCTGCATCCTAATCACAAGCATTTTAGAACAATGTTTTTATGAATCAATGCGGCACTGACCTGGTCTTGACAGAAAACTGGGTGTTTGTTCGAAGAACCAGAGGTCCTTTACCCTGTGGCATGGATGGCTGAGTCTCCACCACAAACGAGCTTCAGTTAAGAGAAAAATCTTCATTTCAGCGAATCTCACCACAACCAGCGAACAGCACATCAAGACACATTTAACCAACAACGGCGTTTATACTGTATTCTGAACAAGCAGTGTATTAAGCTAATAAATGACAGAACGGGACCGCTACTCACTGTGCAAAATTAACACCAACCAAAAATAGCACCATCAGAACACTGAACTAAGGACTAACGACATCCAACACAACACTGGCAACAAAATACTTAATACATTGGTAGTGGTCTCTAGTAGGAATAAATGCCTTGGAAGTCGTACTCGAGGGGGAAAAAAAAGCTCAGACGCGCCTATTTCAGGAATGAGCAGAATGCCACATCAGAGTCGAGGTGAACACAGCAGGATTTGGAGTCTTAGTTACTGATATTTGGACATCTCTCCTCTGATTGGATAACAGCAACAACACTCCCTCTGACTCTGCAATGTTGATGTTTTATCTCCACAAATAACACAAGCCTGGAGGAGTTCTGCTGAGTCAAAACGGGCGAGTCCGTGAATGTTTAGGGACATTGTGATGTAGACCTGTCAGGATTTTCTAATCCTAGAGTTTCACCGTCTATTTTCTATCAGACGCTAATGCAGGAGAAAGGTGTAGGAGACTATTTTCATGTTCAGCCTGCATGAAAAACTCAAGAGTGACCCATTTTAATCATAAATAATAATTAAAATATTTTTTTCATTGAACCACACCTTTAATAACTATGGTATTTACTCTCAACATGTGAAATGCCCCTCATAATTAATTAGTAGGGCAATCGGATGAATGAACAGTGATGTGTATCCTCTAAATTACACAGGGTGCTGTCTCACTCGCAGAACAGTTGGTAAAGCAGCACCAGAGCACCAAGTACTAAACACACGACCTGCCACTCTCAAAGAGCAAGGTAGTCTGACAGCGTAAAGAAACAGACCTCTTGAGTAGCTCTTCGAGAAGACCGTCTGTACTCCTCAGCAGATGAGGTCTCTGGGCCTTCACCGGGTCATTTTCATAGGACACTTTTCCTACCAGCTCCTCCAGTTTGTTCAGAAACTCCCGCACTTGGAACAGGCACACGGCCACACAGGTGAACCTAGCAAACAGAAGGAAAATAAACTTGCAAGCTCATCTTCAAAATGTCCAAATGCCTTTATGACTATGCAAAATTTCATCTGCAGCAGAGGTGAGCGCACCACTTCTCCAACTGATCCAAGCAAGCATTATCCGGAGCGCCGATGCAGGCTTTCTGCTGCCTCCTCTGCCAGTCCACTAGCTCTCTGTTCACCAGCAGGTTGATCAGATCCTCGGCCCGGCCCAGAAGCTTAGTCAGGTTTTTCAATGAGCTCTAAAAGCACAATGTGCAAAAAACATATTTTAAAAGGTAAAACAAGAAGTTACCCAACGTCAAAGGATCCTACCTTTCTGCTCTCATTCAATTTATTGACGAGTGACTGAAGAATTTGATTCCGTTTCTTTGTCGATGCCTCGTCTACTGCAGCTGTATAATAGTTTCCACAGTGGGATGAAAGTTTCCATATGACAGAAGAAAAATAGCAACAAAAAAAAAGTATAAAGCTGTGATTCACACCATTATATTACTCATTTTCAGACTGTAATGAGCTCAACATGCTAACCTTCCATTTTGGAAGTCTGAAATTTAAAATCAAACTCGTCTTGCTGTTCTTCCAGATTGCTGATTTCATTTTCCAAATACTGGATTCCCCAAAAATCCATCAGAGAGAGAGAAATGAAAGTGATATTATATTTAGTGTATAAACAGTGCAGGGTGATAACAAATAACATGATCTCCACCTGCACATCGTTCCTTAAACTGGCCATTTTACGTTCAAGTTCCTGCTGACAGCTCGTCTCCATGGGTTCCTGCTCGACTTGCAGCTGCCTCACCTAAAAGACAGGGAAGTGGACAAATTCACAATTTCATTTCTTTTAACTGACATGAAATTGGGTAGTAGTGTTATAGAAGGAATATTTATGGGAATCAAGGTGGCATTTACCCAGATGATCCCCAATATGTACAGTGGGTTTTATAAATAACGATTGAGCATGAAGGACCACAGTTATACATGTAAACAGAAACAAGTGAAACACGAGCTTAATACGTGTACATTTGTCAATGAAGGCGTTTCCCAAACCTGTTCATCCAGATCTGCGCTAGATAGGATTTTCTTCTCTTGAACCAAAAACCACAGGATTGTTTCTGCCAAAGAGCATGGCTCATCTTGATACATCTGTCAGACAGAAGGGTCGTGAAATTACATAACTGGCGCAGCAACAGCTGTGATGACGCTGAATTATTTTTTTACTGTTTTACTACCCAACACAACTACAGAGAGCGTGACAGTCAGAATATTTGTTGTTGACACAAGCAAGATGCAATATATTCAAGAGCCTATTCAACTCATAAGACGTCCCACTCTGAACATTGATGCTATTCATTTCTGTTTGCTTTGCAGACCTGGAAGTTCTGTTTGTAGCGCCTGATGTTGTGCTGCTGTAAAAACGACTCCTCCTGAACAAAGCGGCTGTGTTGGATATCCAAGTTCTCCAGCAGGACCTGGAACAGCACCACAGCATGTTCGTGGTCCTGTGCTGCTCGTGCCCTAAGGTAAAAACAAAAAAATAATAAAAACCAGAAAACAGATGGGTTATTTCATGTTCAGGCTCATGGATTACAAGCAGAACTCATGATGTCTTACCAGTCCTGCTTTTCTATCCAAGCTGACAGGTGATGTCTAACATCCATGGGCAGACCATCTCTGTCATAGAGATCATGGAGCTGTTGTATGTAACCAGTAGACAACAACATCAGACGCTCCCACTGACTCATCCTAAAAGTGGCCAAACACACACCAACGTACAAATACGTGAATGTGATCCACGAGAATGGAGAACTTGTCAGTGACACATGGTGGCCTGCGTGAAATAACAGGTGAGGACAGGACAAAGTGCGAAGTCTTTCACGATACCAATCAAAACAGCCACGACTGAGAGCACATTTGCAAGTTAGCTAGCTATAAAAGTGTCAACACAAGCATATAAAGGAACGCACGAACTTACTTTAAGTTAGGTCAGAATCCAACGCAGAAATACTTTGAAGCTAACAGCTACGCTAAGACAGGCGCATAGCTTCCTCTTGTATTAAACTAACTAAAATGCAACAGTCGCTTTGCTAAAACAAAATCAACAACCCGAAGCAGGCGTGGGAATGTTATTTCCTTTGTCTTTTCTCCTCAAGCTGTCTACTATTGGACGGTTAATAGTCCCTCCTGAATCGCTCTGGACTCTAGCTCGGGACGCCATTTCGGCTCTGATGCCACACTTCACTGTAGTCTCTGAGCCAAAATGTCCCTTTCACTAAACGCTGTTTCCTCACGAGCTCAGTGCTTGAGAGATGATTGGTCCAACTGCTTGGAGAAGCCCAGGGCTAATTGGTGAATTTGCATGCCAATCTTAAAGTGAGGGCGTGGTCAACAGAATAGAAACTTACGGCCCCACCGTTCAGAGGGAGAAAAATTTTCCAAGAAATGACGTCGAGAAAGTGACGAACCAAAAGTGTATGGCAAGCCGATGGGATCATTAATCATTAATTGCCAACTTAACAGCGGGGAATAGATGACACTCCTTTTGTGTCCCCAAATTTGGTCCACACATGTTACCTTTTTGTTGAATTTTCTGCTTTTTAAATACTATTTTGCTCATAAATAAAGAACGAAGTGCGGTAAATGTAGGTTTAATTTACTATTCACTTGTTTTGAAAGTGGTTCCTCTCCACCAAATAAAGACTATCTGTTTCCCCCAAATTAATTTTTTTTAGATTCATCACAAGATATATGATAGTTTAAAAGCCCATTCTCTCACAAATACTGGAATAAAAATATAGGCATAAAAACAAGCAGCATTAAGTTGTTGATATAATTTTATGATTTCTGTATATTACAAATTTGTGTTACACAAAAAAAAGCTGCTCGTCTTTATAGTAAATATAGGCTTATTGTGATGTCATACCTAACAGCAGTAAAAAAAAAGAATACATAACAAATAACTTTGTTCTTTTTTGTTCATTCTCAACATTCCCTTTTTACCTTTTGTAAATGCAGGTTTATTTAGCTTACTTCAGTTGTCACCAGTAGATGTCATACTTGCCAGACAGTTGGGAAATTATCTGATTTCCTTTTTAAAAGTAAATCATAATGACCAATTTTTGTTTTAGTCTTGTCTCAGTACATTTTTTAAGTATTTAATTTAATGATTATTGTTAAAATATGGTTTATTGCGTGCTTTAGTTATAACTGCACAAAATCAGTGACCTTACACCCAACAGTGTGGATTTATTTGTTTAGTAAGCATGTACACAGAGCAAAGATCAGAACAGGACAACCCACCCAGGTCTGGTGATATGTGGTCTTGACCTAGAACCTTCTAACATTCTCTGTAAAATGATCTATCTACATGAGAAGTTCTGAGCAGGTTCTGCTTGGAGTTGGATGTTTTCTGAAATAAAACCTTTCATCAACTCTGTTAAATCTCCATAAGTCACGAGAAAATTGTGAGTGACTTAGAAAATGTATATTATTTTGATGTTTTACACTTAACTTTTGCATTTTTATTAATGAAATAAAAGAGTGATTTTGTACAATGTATTGCATTCCATGTTTTCCCTCCAGAATTTGTCAATAGAAAATTTTTAAAAGATGATAATCTTATTTGTGTGAGAGTGAATTGGATTTTTGAAAACTTAGCATTAAAGGTGCAGTATGTACTAATATAGCAAGAGTTTTACAGTGAGAAAATCCCAAAAGACTAATGTTTCAGTCATTTTGGAAGGAAAGGTCTACTGAAACATTTCTCATATCCAGATGGCTGCGGGATTGTCAGTTTTTGTCCTTTCAAAACAAAGGAAGGAGGGACATAACAACTGTTTACCATCAGTGAGTGTGGGGTTGCTGTGTCTCCTGCGAGCTAATGCTGCTGCGCCGACAATTGTAATTTGACGACAGCCGGCAAAAAGCTCTAGAGTTGTTTAAAGTGGTTGCAGTAACCAAATTTTACCATAGGATGTAATTTTTACTTCTTTACTGCATAATTCAATTCAAATTCAATTAAAAAAAACTTTAATCATCCCTGAGGGCAATTGTTTCAGTACAGAAGAATTGGTACTGTGGTCATTCGCAACAAGTGTCGCGCTACCGTTAATTAGATGAAAAGGGGATTACATGAGGATAAATTGGGGGAGGGAAAAAAGGCATACCAGAGTTACTCCAGGCAGGGCGTATCTTTACTATGCATAAAAAAAAAACTCCTTAAACATGTAAGCACAAACATCAACAATTCACAACATGAGACACCGATAGCAAGGTGGGGGGGGGGGGGGGGGGTCGGGTCTGGGATCCTGTTTCCCCATCGAGAGCAGCCCTATGGCGCTCAGCCACTGTAGCCACAGGTGGGAGGGAGATCTTGGGAGGAGCGCAGAGCACATTGACACCTGCAGGTTGATGACCTCGCCAGGCTGAAGTCCACCAATCTGAAGGCGGGGGGGGGGGGGGGGGGGGGTTTCACAGCATCTGTCTGCATTCCTTCGTGGGGGTTTGTTGTTGGCATTCACAAGGCTGCCATGGCGTCAGATTCGGATAACAAGACTTTGTTTGGGTCAGGCAGAGATAATTTTCCTCTCTGCCTTGAAGTCTGTAACGGATCATTCAAGTCCTCCAGTGAAGCCAATTCAGGTTTTAAACATCTCCACACCGTCCGGTGACCCTCTCCGAGATGACATCCATTTTGCGCACTAATACCGGTATCGCAGCTAGAACATTGACCAGCTTACGATTCACCTCGAGTAACGTCCCAGTCTGAGAGGTCTCCACACGGACGGTGCTTTCCATGGGTGCGGGTCGCCCTCCAATCGCTCCCGTCTTCCCAAATTTCCAGAAAACCAGATATCCTCCCACTCCAATCAGAAGAAATCCAGTGATCATCAGGCCAAATATCCACACATCTTCGACATCCTCAATGGACAACTGAGAGAGGCATACGATCTTCCACTCCCTCCAGGAATCGAACATATATCCTGCTGCGTGTGTCACTTGCGGGCAAGTGGGAGCCCCCTCCTCTGTTCTCATAGTAGAAAAAATCTTGTCGATCGCGTTGAATGACCAATTAATTAAATCCGTTCTAAAAAATAGGATTTTTCAGAAGAAATGCAGAGAAGCGCTCTGTGGGCAGACAGGACAAAGAGACTTGGGAGAAAAAGATAAGGGAGCAAAAGCAGAAGCGTCTGTACTCTGCGAGTGCCGGAAGAAGAATGCACCTTTAAAAAAGTTCCAGTGGCATGCTTTCACCCCCAAAATGATGCAAAATTACATTTTTGTGCAAATTCACACAAGTAAAAAAACTAAAATGACTAAATGTAGATGGGATCATGAGCTAGTACATTATAGTAAATTAAAAACTTGCATTGCTGTTTGTTACTTGGCAACTCTCAGTTAACAGACACTGATAAATTTATGTATATTTATAATTAATTACACATTTAATTTAGTCACAGTCTACTGGATGGTGAAGGTGCCCTCCTCTATGCTGAGCTGGTTCACCAGGACTTCGTCCTCTTTCTTCATTGAGTTGAGCAGATACCTGACTCCAGCCTTCGCCCCGGTCTTTACCCCAGCCCCCAGAGCGTAGCCGGCCACCCCAGCGGTCCCGCCTGTGGTGACCATCAGGGCATCTGTTCCCAGATCGACAGCGCTGAGGAGGGCTCTCTCCTTGGCTATGGCAGTGCATTTGACCGAGGCGTAGTACACAGCTGTGCCAAGGTTGTACAGGGTGCTGACTCCAGGTATCCACTCCATTATATTGTACACACGCTCCTCGTTTTCATTGATGCAGTTCGTGTGGGGGCTGCGCCTCGTCCGCTGACCTGAGGCTGTGACAATTAGAACTTCTTCCTGGGTGCTACACAGACGGATCCAGCACTCCGACTCCACAGATGGAAAGATGCTGCTACCTTTCTTCAACACTGCTTGGTACAACCCAGGCATGAGAGGCCCGCCACTTGTGACCCCAGCACACAGAACCCCAAGTCTTTCACAGCTGCTCACAGCATCATCTAGTCCACCAGAAGCTCCTTTAACAGCAGTTCCCACCAGCATGGTCCCATTCACCTGGGTCCAGCCCCCACACTGGCCTACCTGTGAAGAGGTGCTGTCTCGCAGCAAGGCCAGCTGCTGAATGTTAAACATCACAGCATCTATGTGTCGACCTGCTTCTTCTCTTTCTGAAGGCGATGTTGCTGCGACTGATGACGCAGGTGCTGGTGTGGATGTGGATCTGCTCATCTTCCTCTCCATGAGAACCTCCACCTCCATCAGCAGCTCTTCTGTATCAGCCTTTCCTAGCAGGTTATAGAGCGTCAGCACAAGGGTCTGAGCCTCCTTTTGACATCCTGCCACCAACAACACCGGCACTAAAGAGAGACCCAGCAGCTCCTGAGGAAACCTGGAGGAAAGCGAATCGTCCACGGTGCTGGCAGACAGCAGCTCCTCACAGCTCACATTCTCTTTAATGTGGAGATGATCTAAAATCCGTCCCTGAAGTTTAGCTCTGAGGACTGATGTTATAAGTCGAGCAGATCGGACCCTGTCTTCTTCTTGTGAAAGTGGTGATTCGGGTCCAGATTCATCTGTGGATGAAAGTGTGGACAGAGAATTGGAACCCAGAAGAGTGTAGTGGTCCTGTTTGGCTTTCTCCTCCATGTCTTCATGGGGGCGAGTTCTGTGAAGTAATGGGTTCGTCTTCGTTAAAGGAGGCGGGACTCTGGACAGAACCTGTTCATTAAGCAGGAGCTGGATCACAATCAGCCACTTCCACTTGGAGAACATCTCAATCTCACAAAGGTCTTCTTCCAAATCACCAAACTGAAAAAAATAAATAAATTGAGATCTCAAGCTTTTTAAAGGCACACTTGGCAGTTTTGGCTTGCTTTTAGCACCCCCTAGTGTCTGTTTAGTAGAACCAAAAGTAAAACTTACCTCCTTGCTGCGCGATCAATTTTTAAACACCTTAATCTAACAGCTGAAATGTCTCCTCAGCCTTCATTAGTTTCTACAGGAGTGATTCATCAATAAATCAAACAAATCAGCTGTGTTAACAATCTGAAACATGCAGGAAACATGCAGGAGGCAGACTGCAGCGCCAGGCTCTCAGCTCCAGCTCCAAGTCCAACAGGTGGTGGGCCGCCACTCTGAAGTTGCAAGTGCAATGTTCCTGGGGTCTGAGTGAGCTTTCATTAACCCTGTAAAAGGTCAATTTAGCACATACTGGCTTAAAAAATGATTTAGAATTATGAAAAATTTGCAAACTATCCCTTTAACTGAACTAAATTTATTTACATAAATACATTTGTACATAAAAATAAAACTATGTCAAATATAAATACACAAAAATACATATGAGCAATAAAATAAAAATAAAAACAGTACAAATTTATGAAAAAAATATTTTTAGTTTAAAAATTTACTCAAATGAAAAGCTCATTTTAAGAAAGCGAATTTAACTCAAGTATGTTATAATATTTTCCTTTTCAGATTTCACCAATCAAAATAGGCTAATTGGTTTTACATGTTCGCAACAGATGTTTGAATTTCAACAGTTTTTGCAAAATAAAAAGGTAAAAATCTAGATGGAATTGGTTTATTTCAAGAGTATTTTAAATAATTTGAGCAAGCTAGAGGTAAAAATCCTATCATTAAAAATATAAATTATTAAAAAACACAAATGAAACTTTTTTTATGCAAAGAGGATGAAAATATAGTAACAGCAATAACTAAAACCTTTAATTCGTCACAATTCAGATGCAGTTATCATTCTGTGGCAGCTATTTCCTCCAAACCTACCTTAGCAATAATCACAACTGTGATCCTGGCGTTCAGAGTGCATTGGTACAAACAAGACAGGGTTCTTTCTCCTTTTACCCCCTTTCCTGAAAACATGCTTGACAATTTTTTTTCTCTCTCCGCCTCCAATGAGAATCTCCTTCTTTACACATGCCATCTCACAGCCCTCCCTTTGTACCATCAGTCTTTCAGTTCCCACTTCTCTTTGCCCTCGTTGCTCAACAGGGAGTTTGGGGCTTGAATATTGATTTATGAGGGGAAAGTTCATGTGCTCCAAAGCAGTTTTGTTTGTCTCTCCTGCTCATCCCCCCTCTTCCCTCTCGCTCAGTTGGGTTTTGTCTGTGACCCACATACTCGAGAGAAACCTCGTCTCATGCCGTGAACAAATTTATCTCTTTCACTGCCAAGAAAAGAAGGGAATAAAGCAGAGTAGTTTAAGGTGCATTGGCTTTTCTTCCATAACAGTGAGAAACTTAGTGTTTTACTAAAATACTAATGCATTATCAGCCTTATCAGCAGTCAGACTCATGGTTATGTTGCATTCTAGTTGCTTAGATGTAAATTAGATCATTGAAGAGATTGTTTACAACTGAAACAGCATGAAAAAAAGCCCTTGTGCCATTTAAACAGTTTTATTTGGATTTTTTGGGATATTTCTGCTTCTTAGAAACTCTAGGATTTGAAAAGCCTGATGGATCTACGTCACACTGCCACTTAACGTTCATGAACTCACCCACCTTGACTCGCGATGGGGAAGGCTGTTGTTGGTTTAGCGTTCAGGAAACAGCAGAGAATGCCTCGGCTAGTAGAAGCTAACCAGTAGCATTAGCAACTCCACAACAGCAGAACCTCTCCAGACTTGTGTTATTCGTGAAGATAAAACATCTTTGTTGCAAGTCAGTGGTAGAGCTACGTTGCAATCCAGTCTGGGGCGAGATGTCCAAATATCAGGAAACAAGACTCTGTTGTAGCAAGAACAAACCAGGAGGAAAGCTCAGAGGGTACCAAGCCTCATTAAGAAGCCTTGATGAACTGAGTACACGAGACCTACAGCTCAAACGCTGCACCAAGCACCATCTGAAAAGTCCACTAGATGCAGTCCCTTCTGGTACCATCACAGTAACCAAGAAGCTTATTTCCATCAGGAGAAAAGGGCTCTGCTTGGGCTGGACCTGACAACTGCTTCAGACATGGAGGTGGATTTACAAAAATCATTACAAAATTTTAAAAATTGCAACCAAGTTCCTGGTTTTGTTTCTACAATCTGGGACCATGGTTAGGGCTGAATGGCTGCAGCAAAAGCAGAGGAGACAAACATGGTAAACATGCGCTTGGCAGTGCCACAGGCCACAGGAAGCATTGTCTGCCATGGAAGAAGAGGATAGACAACACGGTGAGAAGTAAACCTGAAAGAAAGAATCTGTGAGGCTGTAGAAACCATCAAACCCCTCACAGATATGCTTCACACCTGAATGGATAAAAGAAGAAGCCATGAGCATAAACAGGATGTTCTGAACCGTACCAGTCAATGGGGAATAACAGACCTGCCAAGAAATGTGGCTCTGGAGCAGCCAACGGGAAGAGGAGGAATCACATACACAGACAGACTCTTATTTTTTTTTTAATAGGAATTAGTAAGATTTTAGTTTTGATGCTGCTGTGCACTGGTTAGCCTTGCAGCAAGGAGGTCTCGGGTTCACATCCTGCCCTGGGGTCTCTCTGCATGGAGTTTGCATGTTCTCATGTGCATGCACTCTCACTTCCTCCAACGTTCCACAAAAACATGAATGTCAGGTTGATAGGTGTGAGTGTGTGTTCTTGGTTGTTTGTCCTGCGAGTCCCTGTGTTGCTGTACTATGGACTGGCAGTCTGCACAGGGTATACCCCACCTGCATCCCTGAAGACTGCTGGAGATAGGCACTGTCAGGATGTGGGTTTGGAGGAAGGTTAGGACCCAAGATGCAGAACCAGACACACGAGGCAGGAGGTGGAAAAAAACGTAAAATTCTTTATTAAGGAGTAAATCCAAAGGAGGCAGGGAGCCAAAAACCAAAGTCCAAAAATCCTAATATCCAAAATGCTGCAGCTGGAGTTCTAATGAGAATTAAAAAGAGAGATCATATCTCTCCTGTCTTAGCTTCCCTACATTCCCTTTTTCAGAATAGATTTTAAGATCCTCCTTCTCATGCATAGCTCTTAATAATCAAGCTCCATCATACATCAGTGATCTGATTGTTCCATACGTTCCTAACAGATCACTTCGCTCTCAGACTGCAGGTTTACTGGTGGTTCCCAGCATCTAAAAATAAGATGGGATGCAGATCTTTTAGCTACGATCTGCTCCTACCTCCCTCTGACTCCTACTCTCTCCTGCCCCTGATTAGCTGTTTATTTATCTCACCTGCCCCTTGTTAACCTGCCCATGTGTTCCTGATCGTTCCCCGTGTATTTATACCTCCCGTCTTCATGTGTCCCTCGTCGGATCATTGATGTTGTTGTGTCTCATTGTTTCCCCGCTGTATCCTCTGCCATTAAATCCATTTTTATGTTATCTGAGCCTGCATTCCTGCCTCCTGGTCAGCTCCACCACGCATGGTCCGCCGCCACCCACACCTCTACATGACAGAACCAGCTTCCAGCTTTAGTCTGTGAAGCAGTACCCTTGTCTACTTTTAAGATAACGCTTGAAACGTTTTATTTGATAGGGTCTATAGTTAAAATCTGATGTTAACCCAGGTTTGGACAAGTGGGGGGGGGGGGGGGTAGAGGGAGATGGTGTGTACAACGGGAAATACAGTTCCATGCTGTAGTTCTTTTTTAAAACACAGAACAGTTTTGTTACCTGTTTTTCCTGCTACGCTTCGTTTGTGGCTGCAAACTTCCTCAGGCTGACGCTGATGGTGGCGTCACTTCCTTCTCCGTTTATCTGCGGGCAGCAGAGGAGGTTGTCCCCCTCTGCTGCCCGCTCTCCCCTCTCCGATGATGCAGTCCCATGTGCAATCCAACGTGTAGACCCCATCGTCCCTGCTCATGGTCCCACATCCACATCTCCTTATCTCGATTGCTTCTTTTATCCATATTTTGTATTTTTGTTGTTTGGTGTTCATGATACTTGTGTTGTCCCAGTCCATTACATGGTTTTCTCTTATGCAGTGATCTGTTACGGCTGACTTCTTTATTGTGCTTTCTGCTTCTTCTTTCGCTGCTCTTGTGTGTCTTCGACTTGTTTCTTTCTTGCACTCCTTTCTATGTTCTATTGTTCGTGTGTTGAGTTGGCGTCCGGTTTCTCCTATGTATGTTTTATTGCAGAGTTTGCATGGGATTTCGTAAATGACTCCACATTTTTGTCCAGCTGATATTTTGTCTTTTGGGTGTACTAGTCTGTTTCTAACTGTTGTGTATGGTTTTGTTGGTGTGTTTATGTTGTGTTTTTTCATTGTTACATTTTCTCTGTTATTTTGCCTTTTTCTTGTAGTGGCTTCAGTAATTTTTTCTTGTTTTTCTTAATGTTTTCTGTTGGATCTTTTTTAAGTATTTCATATGTATTTTTGTCCTCTAACATCTGGTTCATCTGTTGTTTATATTTTTCTCTGTCCATTACCACTGCAGTTCTTCCTTTGTCTGCCGGTAGAATAATTATCTGTTCATTTTTGGATAAAGCTGTCATGGCTGATTGTTCTACTTTAGAAATATTGCTGTGTTGAATTTGGCTGTTTTTTAATATCCCAACTATGTTATTTCTAAGTTCTGCTTTCTTTCCCTCATCTGTGATCTGTTGACATGCTAGTTTTGTTGCTACAATGAATTCATCATATGGTATTTCTTTTGGTGTGACTGCAAAGTTTAAACCTTTCTTTAATAGGCTGATGGTGGCGTCACTTCCTTCTACGTTTATCCGCGGGCAGCAGAGGATGTTGTCGCCTTCTGCTGCCCGCTAAACGGATAAACGGAGAAGGAAGTGACGCCACCATCAGTGGCAGCTCTGAGGAAGTTTGCAGCCGCAAACGAAACGTAGCGGGAAAAACAGGTAACAAAACTGTTCTGTGTTTTAAAAAAGAACCACAGCATGGAATTAGAAATTCGACACAGCAAGAACACACCTAAGATGTTCAAAGGGAAATACAGTTGGTAAAGACTTCCCTGGTCCTGCCTCCAACATGCCCCCATCTACAAGTCTATGTTTTCCAGAGTTATCTCTGTAGTTATGCTGCTATAGGCTTAGAATGCTGGAGGACATACTGACCACTTTCCACTCTGCTACTTTCTTCACTATTCTTCATTATTTCAGCTGTTAACTTTATTTTCTCTCTAAGTGTCTCTCTCCTCAGAAGAAGCTACAATAATCTGCTGAGATGTGGTGGCCTCATGGAAGGGGCCATCGACTAACACACTGCTGCTAACCACAAATTCTCTATATCCTGATAACATTTTACTTTCTTTGACATGTAAAGTGGTAGTTCAACAGTTGAATTAATTGTAGATTTACTCAGATAAAGAAAATATAGTTGATCTATTACAAAATATCATATCTACTACGAAATCACAATGACTACATTTACATGCAGCCAATATCCGGGTTATGATCGGGTTAAGGTCGGTATTCGGGTTTCTGAGTTGATCAGAATAACCCGTTTACAAGCATAAATAGAAAGAGTTACCCCTAACTTGCATAACCCGATTTAAATGCGGACGTTGGGGTAGCGTCAAGACGTATGGACTACGTCCTGACGCAATATGCCTCATTTCCGGTTCTTCTTGTTCCGGTATCCGTGAAAACAGCAACATGTTTCCCAGTTCGGAAGAGATAGCGACCGCGTTTGTTTGTGCTTTAGTTTCTTCGTCACTCCAAAAGTGTGGTGCTGTGCCGCAACTCGCCATGTTGCTCCCAACTTGTTGTTTACTTCCGGTGTTCTGGCGCATACAAGACGTCTCGCTACTCAAAAGACCAAGATTCCTTGCGAACAGAGCATGCGCAGAACACACGCTTTGATGAGGATATCCCGATATGCGTTTACACGACCAAACATTCGGGTTAGAAAAGGGTTACCCCAGGTGTAGTAACCGGGTTTTTAAATACCCGGTTATGAGCATATCCGGGTTTTTGGCTGTGTTTACATGGACCTGCGGAACCGGGTTATTGTGAATATTCGGGTTTTAAAAGGGTTACTGGCTGCATGTAAACGCACTCAATGTAGCCATAGGAACACTACTTGGTTTACATGTTATTTGCGTGTGTGTGTGTGTGTGTGTGTGTGTGTGTGTGTGTGTGTCTGCTCTATCTTCTTGATCCCCAGTGAGTCGTGGCGGATGGCTGCTAATACTGAGCCAGGATGCTCTGGTTTCCTCATGTTGTAAGTGAGTTTTCCTCTCCACTGTCGCTAAATGCTTGCTTAGAATAAGGATTGCTGGAAAGACACTGATTCTAGTCAGTGACTCGCTGCAATTTGCTGGGTTCCTTATATAGGAAACTTTTTACTGATTGGCTTAACGAACTGAACTGTATTGGAATGTTTATTTTGTGAAGTACCTTGAGACGACTCTTGTGGTGATTTGGTACTATTAAAATAAAAAATAAAGTACAATGAATTGAATTAAATACTGACACATCTGACACAACATTTGAATGGTAATGAAGGCAGCTGCAGGGCTTCAGGCAATCTAAACAAAATTTTGCCCCAAGAAAAGGTGCATTTAGACATTTTTCCTTTTCACATGTTTCATAGGAAATAACCTAAGGGTGTTTGTCAGAACAAACAAACAGATTTATAGGTAAAAGACAGAAAACAGCAAAGCTGCAACCAGCTGACTTGCTTTGCTTCTATAACACATGAAACAGTCTAGACCAGTCATGTTGGTCTTTCATATTCCCTGTATAAAGAACATCAGTCGCTGATGGGATAGCAGCTTAGAATTTTCCACCACACACACACACACACACACACACACACACACACACACACACACACACACACACACACACACACACACACACACACACACACACACACACACACACACACACACAGAGCTAATAGATCATTTGACATGTTTTAACGTTGCACAAAATCATACATCATTTTATTTTCAAAGGTGACAAAAGCAGCTGATGTCCCTAACTTTTCACTTTTTACACATCCATATTGTTACAGGTCCCAGGTATGTGACCATGCAACAGGTGATTCTGTTAAAACAGTCAAATGACCAGACAGGACATCAGTATGGTGTTACTGCGTCAGCTCCTCATTGCAGAATGAGGAAAAGTTAACGGCCAAACTCTGTCCCGGTCAGCTGCCAAGTATCATACTGCCCTCTACTGGCATTAAGGTGCTTTACCTTTACAGAACAGTTTACAAAGACTAATAATAACAATGTCCTTAGAGACTCTATTTAAGTTTTTTCTTTTCCTTTTAGCCTGGAATCCATTAAATATATATATTTTTTTCACACAGGAATACATTACATCAGATGGTTAAAGCGTCAATACGAAAAATGTGACCACATCTTTCTGTGTGCGTCACACATATCACAATTTTATGCAGCATAACATATTTCAGTGTTCAATAGAAAGGGAAAATTGTCATAAAACCAAAAGTTTTATTCCTGATATCATACCATCTTACAAGTTTTAAGGGTTTCTCTCTAGCCTCTTTTAGAAAACAATGCCGCCAATTTGCTGCATTGTTTACCATAATCCAAAGGGCACTTTTGGCGTCAGGGGTCTGACGTGGACGGTGGCTGACCAAGCGTTTGCTTTTGACGTGCTGGGAGTGAGAATGTGTTGCATGCAAACACACACTCAGAGATAGGTTGGTGAGAAGGAGTACTCACCCCGGCTAATGACACAGTGTTGTTGACAGAATCCAGTAAAAGGAGTGGCCTTGAATTTATGCTAAGAAGCCACGGCATCTTTTTGTTTCAGGTAAGAAGGGCTAATGCTGAGCTAATAATGCTAAAAGTGAATTAGAAAAAAAGGTCAGCTCTAATCTCAAGCTATTTTTTCATTTGCTTTGATACATGGACTGCTGGCCCAAATTTGACCACAGGATGTCATTCTTACTTATTGTTTAATTTTACATCTCCTTTAAGCCCCATGAGATGTCTAAGCTGCAGCTGTTACACACCTGCTTAGACTCTATCAAAACCTGGATGGCTGGGAGCTTTCTTCAGCTGAATGAAGATAAGACTGAGATCCTCATCTGTGCCCCAGACAAGCTGGTTCCCAAAGTCAGAGACTCTCTTGGTCAGCTTGCTTCCCACACCAAAACTTCTGTCAGGAATCTTGGTGTGACCTTTGACCCAGCTCTCACCCTGGATTCTCATGTCAGTTCTCTTGTTCACTCTTCCTTCTTCCATCTCAGGAACATTGCTAAGCTGAGTCCCATTCTGTCCCGCTCTGAACTTGAGACAGTTATCCACACCTTCATCTCCTCACGCTTAGACTACTGTAACTCTCTCTTCACATGTCTGAGCAGAACCTCCCTGAATCGTCTACAGGTGGTTCAGAACGCCTGTGCTCGGCTTCTGACAAGTCCTCCAAACACACCCACATCACCCCGCTTCTTCTCCAGCTTCACTGCCTGCCAGTCAACTTCAGGGTTCATTTCAAGATCCTGGTTCTGGTCTATAGGGCCTTACATGGACAAGCACCATCTTACATTGGCGATCTTCTTAGTCCCTACACCCCCAGCAGGTCCCTGAGGTCCAGTGATCAAAGCCTACTGGTTGTGCAGCACACCAGGCTAAAGACCAAAGGTGACAGATCATCTGCTGCTGTGGCCCCCAGACTCTGGAACTCTCTCCCCCTGAGCCTGAGATCAGTGGACTCAGTGGTCTCCTTTAAAAAGCAGCTGAAGACTCACCTGTTCAGGCTTTTGTGTGACCTTCATCACCACTCTCTCCTTATTCGGCTCTTTCTACGTATTCTGCTTTTCCCACGATTGACTGATTTCCCTTTTTCCTATTCATTTTCTCTCCCTTTCTTTACGATTATTATTATTGTTTTAATCACAATTTTAATTATTTTTCTCATTTTACACATATTTAAAATCTTTTTTTTATAAATCTTTTCATGGTAAACAAATCACCTGCTGTTCCTGTTTCTGACAGAAACAGAACAAAGGCCTTTCTTGAGAGAGAGAGAGAGAGAGAGAGAGAGAGAGAGAGAGAGAGAGAGAGAGAGAGAGAGAGAGAGAGAGAGAGAGAGAGAGAGAGAGAGAGAGAGAGAGAGAGAGATCAACTAAACACCTGACTCACAGCTTCAGAGACACACAGAGGACAAACTCAACCTGGGAGATGCCAGTGCTTATCAACCGAAAGTCATCTTCATTAAAACTAAAAGAAAAAAAGGAAAGACAAAGAGTTGTCTGCCATCGTTCTCCCAGGTTGAGCCCTTTCAAGCTCAGGCAGAAAAGAACTTGCCGATCACAGTTGGTTGATGTAATCAAACTTTTGAGTCAGTAGGAAGCAGAACTTGGTCAGAAAGCTTCATCTGGTCATTTCAAGGGTCACTAAGTCAGCGTGTGGGAGTTATTTAGTCCTCATACACCCAGCTAGAGAGAACATGACCAGAGCAGCAATATCCGCTTCTTACACTCGTTACAGAATCCATTTCCTAAGACTCACACCCTCAGTTATTTGACTTTTCAAGTTTGCAGTTGAAATGAACAACAAATAATAATGATGATGGTTGCTTCATTTCATACTTTAATGGCTGAAAGTGAGAGATTATCATTGCTGCATCCATTTAAAAGTTTCACATCATCGGCTGCAGATGCTTCCAAGTCTTGCACTCATGCAGAAATTATTGAAATTGTTTTAGCATTTTCCCCCTTTTCTTGGTTAAAGAAGGGGTTTATTCTAATGAATGCAGTGAATCTGTGCGGGCATGTTGATAATTTATATTTAAATACAACAACTCAAAAGCGTTGTTCTCTTAAACACATTTTAAAGCTCATATAATCTAAATGATCTCTTCTCTCGTGGCACAAAGTCAAGATGAGGAGATGAATGGTGTTAAAACAACAGTTAAGTCATTTCATTGTTAAATTCAGACTAGAAATAAAACCTTATTGGTTTTAAATTTCAAGGTTGTGTCACAGTCATAAGAAGTTGCATGTTTTTAATTGCAATGTTATCTGCTAAATAAAACACTCCCATGGGACCAGACACTCACATGTTGAGTCTCTGCTGCAGGCAGTGAGTTCTCAGGTCTCCATCATGTCCTCAGTTATGGACATGATGGGGAAATGTTACTCAGGGATGCAGGAAGGCTATAATAGCTCAGTTGAGATCATTATTATTGAAGCAAACACACATTCTGTGAAGGATGGTGTGTGTGTGTGTGGGAGGTGTGATGGTGGTGTCATGGTTGAGGGGGGGTTAAATGGATTGTAAATTAGCTCTGCAGCACAAGGACAGCTGAGAAAGAACGGCTGTGGAGCAGAGAATCTCCTTCACCCTCAGTTGCTAAACTGATTGCACAGCAAGGTAAGAAATGCTCATGTTCATTTATTTGCAGAGTGTAACCATGGCAACGTTAGCATCCTCGATAATATGTTGATGTCTCTGAAAAAAAAAAGATAATGGAATTATTCTCTCATTTCTGTTTACATTTTTTCCTTTTATCTGTTATTAACGGACAGGGCAGTAATAAGAGATCATTATAAGTATTTGTTTACCCATGCACCTGTTTACATTAAGCCAACGGACAAGATGTATTATAGTCAATCATTTATTAGTTACTTGTTAGTAGTTTTAGTTTTATTTCATTCTGAAATCAAAGCACAGCCCAGGAGTAGTAAATGAAGAAGAGTAAAAGCAAGGAAGAGAAAAAGCAATAAAAATTCTACTTATTAGATATTTTAAAAACTTTTCAGGGACAAGAAATACAACATAAACGTTTTGTTCAAACATCCTCATAGTATTTTGTTTTTAATGCATGTTTTAGTGTGATATTAAGAATGTTAACTGTTAACTAGAATTTTAAAATGTTTAAAATAATCTTCACAGGTAAGAAAACTTACCTGTAACATACTGAACTCTAAGCTGATTATTAACTTCATATTTATTAGTAGTGATGGTGTCTTCAGGTGACGTAAGAGAAAATTGTTTTACAAGTTGAGGAACATTTTAGAGAATTTAAAGTCCTTCGTGTTTTTTTTTGTTGTCACGTTAAAGTTTGATCATTAAAAACAATCTCTTGCAGGAGTAGCAATAAAGACAGAAAGAGCCTTTTAAAGGTGCGGTTGACTGAAAAATAATTTTTTTAAATGATTATTTCTAATTGTAATCGGTCACTCAGTTTTTCATGCAGGCTGAAAATGAAAACATGTATTTTACATCTATCTCTGTTTGTTTCTGATGGAAAATAGACAACAAAATGATAGAATTTGAAAATACTCACACTGTGAGGTCACACTGTGAATTAACATTCATGACGTTGCCTATCTTGGCCCACAGGAAGACTTTTTAAAAGTTTTTTTGCAGTGAGGAGAGAGAGCGGAGAGTTTCTTGCTGACAGCGACTGTAACATGGCTGAACTTGTTCTTATAGCTAATCAGAAGTGCGGTATACTCCTATCATTAATAATAATGAGTTATCCTGCTGTTTTGGGCCCACCTCTGCACCAGCAAAGTTCTGCATCTCAGGAGCATCATAGGTTTTTTTATACAATGACTCATAAGGCATTGATAAACAATAGAGAACACTGCAAATGTATTGAACAAATGAGTAAACCACACCTTTAATAAATGTTATATGCAGATAAACCTTCCAGTTTTATGACCCTGACCTCTGGAATGGTCTGCCAGAGGACCTCAGGGCTGCAGAGAGTAGGACCTAAAATGGTTCTTGGAACTATACAGAAAAGGTTCCTACAGTTCAAAAGCGCCTAATGTTCATGTTTTTAAGGCCATGCTCAAGACTCACCTTTTTAGTATAGCTTTTAGCTGAATTTGATCTATTTCAGCCTGTTTAGCCATCTTTTATATATTTCATCATTTGCATTATATATATATATATATATATATATATATATATATATATATATATATATATATATATATATATAATTGTTGGTTTCTACTTGGTTGTCTTTTATCAGTGTGTTTTAATTTGACTTTAATTTATCTGGTGTTTATGCTTAGTTTGGGTTTTAAGTTGTTGTCTTAATCTCTTTAAGTTTTACCAGTGTTTCCTTTGTGGGGGCCATCTACCCCAGGAGAGGGGGTTGGCCGTGGCTGCCTGGGTGCTTCTCGTGCCTCCTCTTGGTGCTATGTGGTGGTGCCCCGGCTGCTGCTCCCAGTGCAGTTGGCTCCTTTTGATGGCGTTTTCGTCTTCTTTGTTGCTTATTGCATCTGTACTCAGCCATTTGTCCTTTCGTGTGTGTGTGTGTGTGTGTGTGTGTGTGTGTGTGTGTGTGATGTGGTTGTTCTTAATATTGTACAGAGCTTTGAGTTGCACTCGTTGCATAAAAAGTGCTTCATAAATAAAATTTGATTTGATTTGATAATCAATTATAGGAGGTGAGACATCACTCCAGCAGAAATATCCTTAAAACAATTAAATACATTTGCCAACATTTTCAAATCTTTGTTCAAATAAAACTAAACCAAATACTTAGCACTGATATATTATTTGTCTTTTAGACAGAAAGGCTGCCATCTACAGACATCCCAGTCAGAAACAGAAGTCCTGAACATCCCTGCAGTAAGAAAACACAAAAGCAATCCTCTCACCTAGCTGGAGGAGTCTGGATCTCCAACCAGAGACAGGAAGAACCTACTTTGTGGAGCAGCTCGTGACATCAGCAGAACTTCAGACAGTGAGAGAAAGTACTTGTACACATGTCAGTACACATTTAGTCAGAAGAGGATTCATGCAAAGAGCTGCTTATCAGAACTGGAACACAAAAGAAAGGTGCAGCTTGACCCGGGATCAGAATACTCTATCACTAATCTGAACTACCTATTGAAGATACCGGTAAGTCACTACATCTTATTTTCCACCACAAAATATTTTGCATTTTTGGATAACAATATGAAAATCTAACATTTCATGTGAGATTATTTTTTTTCTTTGATTCAGCCAAAGAAGCATGTTGCATAAACTTAATAAATGAGCATTCAGAGGTCTAACACTGATTCCAGTTTCAGAGCGATGGAGGGAAACCCTTGCTGCACTCTGGCTGTTCTGATCATCCTTGTAATCTCTCCTGTCAAGTCATGGTGTAGAGGCGAGACCTTCAAATCACAGCGAGAGGTAGACTGCTGCACCCATGTCTCAGCCTCCAAAGCAACGCAGGAGATGTTTTATTTAGACAGTGAAGCTTAGCTACATAAACGTAATTATTTACTCTTGGCTTTGATCTCAGGGAAGTGAAACCGCAGTACAGAAGAGGATTCAGACCATAGATACTGACAGCTTTTTTGGTCTTATGGGAAGAAGAGACGTTTCTCCAGTCAGAAGTGAGTACTGGATTTCACTGAATGCTGCTTTCAGCATGAATAAATGAAGAATTAATAAAAAATAATAATGCACATTTTTTAAATAAAGAAAACAATGCATCTTATTAATTTCTGGTCATTTTAGTCCAAATACAATTTGGTGATTTTCTGCAAATGAACTTCTTTGTCATCTAAGTTGCAAAGTTTTCATCAGCTGATAGAGACAAAATAAGTAATCACTTATCTTTTTAAGTCACGTCGATCGCATTTTTACTGAACTTCTGAGGCAAACCTTGAGTGAGTTCACACAAGTGAATCAGTGCTCTGATGACATTTACACCAATAATCATAAATATTACACCCAACAAATAGAATGCCTGATCTCATTTGAACTGTTGTAAAAAATGCATTATTTTTAAGGCTTTCAAAAATAACATTTTTTCAAGTTTAATATTTTTCACAAATGCATTTTCTGTTATAGAAACAGCTGAATCATATAGATGTATACTTCTGTGTTTCTATCAACGCCTAACTAACAGAATTTATATTTTGTTGCTGTATCTCACACATTTGCACAGACTATGTTTGCAGCTCAAAATAAACGCAGAGTAAAACAACTGAATTAGTGAGTATTCAGGTGGAGGTAGTGAACAAAAATGTAAACGCAACACTTTTGTTTTTGCTCCCATTTTTCAGTGGGCAGTCTAAGGCACACCTGTACATTATTCAAGCTGTCTAATCAGCTCCGTGACATGTGTAGACAAATTTTCAGATGTTTGAGTTCAGCTCATAAAGAATGGGAGCAAAAACAAGTGTTGCATTTATATTTTTGTTCAGTGTATATTTCATGCTCTTCCAATAAGATTTACACTTTTAAAATAATCAAACGTCTAGAGACACTCTTGTGCTGTTAAGCTAAATTATAATAAATATACACGGAATTATTTTGTGAGAGCCAAGTGAAGAGGCAGCTTTGAGCTCTTTAGCAGTTTGCCATGTTTGTTTTTATCGGGTTTTTTTGTGATTAAAGCACCAAATTTTCACCTTAAAACAAGTATGTAACAGGTCCTAAAGTCACTGGGACAAGCATGACCTCCATATTCAGTAAAACCTGCAGCATGGTGGCGCAGTTGTTAGCACTGTTGCCTCGCAGCACGAAGGTTGCAGGTTGGAAACTCGACTGCAGCCTTTCTGCGTGGAGTCGCGTGTTTTCCCCATGCATGCGTGGGTTTCCTCTGGGTACTCTGGTTTCCCCCACAGATCACAACATGCCCTATAGGTTATAAATTGTAAGTCGCTTTGGATAAAAGCGTCTGCCAAATAAATAAACATGAACATAAAAACCACTGCTACGTCGTCTTTAGGGTCTGAGAAACATTAATAATCCTCTTTAATGCCACAGCTCAGCTTACTTTGTGCAAACAAAAGCATTACATTTAGCCCAGAAAGGCATCACTGGGACCTTTCAGGTGACATGAAAATTTGATTTAAATTACGATTAAAATGCACGATAGTAATGTCATAACTGCACATCTTCCTTTGTGCAACAGGAGAGTGCTGCCTGTCTGTGCACGTGATTCTGCAGAAGAATGGATGCAGGTTAATCATTTGTGAAAAGCAGAGGTGAGACTTTCAGCTGTCCTAAAATTAAATTTGCCAATAAAACGGTGACCTTTAAATCCTATTTGTCTTTCCTCAGGACCCCACCCTCGTCCTAAGGGAGGTGACAAACATCCTTGTGTGAAAAACAGACTGTAAATGATCTCGCCTTTCAAAGAAATACCAACTGTGACAGAGCTTATCAGGAGAGATCACAGGTTCAGCAGCCAGAGAGCTGAGCCACTCCTGATCATCTTTCCATGACTACTGGATAAAGTTCTTAGATAAAATAGTGTTTGCCAACAAACAAATGTGAAACACAAGAAGATTTACAATAAAATATGAATTTTATTTACAGTCAATCAAGTATTTGTCACTAAAAACGATCACACCAATTGTGTGCTTACACACTGTCAAAAGTATTTACACACTGATGATACTGACTCGATTGAAACGTCAATACTAACATAAATACATTTCAGATATAAATACACCACTGTACACATTGGAGAAAATATTCAGAACTATTAGATTGTCATGGAAGGGAGGTGCGGCATCGACGACGCGGTCAGCGAGGAACCTAAATCAGCAGCGCGATCGTTCGTTCCAGTAGAAACCAATGTGGAAAACATTTCTGCTTGAATACAGTTTTTAACTTGAGTTCACACACAAACCAAAAGCAAGCAGAACACAAAACTACTCTGATAGGCAACTGTTAGGTCGTACATGTAAAACATTAAAAATACAAATAAAGGCTTCAGGTGGTTAAAAAAACCAAACAAAAGTGCATCATGTTTCTTCAGTGCTGTCATTTGGATATATTTTACTGAAGAGACGCTTGGAAATAATTCGAAATCGATAATGCACAAACTATGAAAGAAATGCTCTGGTCCATTCAGAGTTTCTGGAGCACATGACCTTCATAAAACCAAACTAGAGAGGGAGGGAGAGGGAAAACGAGCATCCATAATCCTCTCACCATTCTAACATCACAGTGCAAAGTCGTGTGAGCAGCCGATGGCTCGTACAATCTCAGTTTACAAGGCACAGACGTGGGACATGCAAAACGCGTGAATCCAGCTCCACTTACACGGACAACGGGACGGTGGTTGTGGCTGGTTCGGAAGGTCGGGTTTTGATTTCGCAAGATACAAGTTCATTTGGTTTTCTACCTCCTCATCCAGCTGGTTTAAAGTAAAGATACTTAAAAGTCTGTTAACGAAAACAAACAGTGGGTGTCAGCACTCTTACAGGGGTCTTTGGAATAAACAAAGGAAGGGTTTTATAGTTACTATGAACTAAATTCACTGGTAATGTTAAGGTGTTTGATTAGGATTCAGACTAGATTTATTCTCCACTGCCAGCTCATCAGAACCTGTTACCATGCAGCCCAACAGCACCCCCCCTCCGAAGGTTAAATGTTTGTTTTTGCATTTCTGAACCACAACTCTTTACAGGGACAGTTAGAGAAAGCTGTGCTCCCTTTCACAAAGAGCTGAACAGCTTTCTAGTAGCATTAATAAGTTTTTTGACTAAATTGACCCTAAACTTTTTAATATTTGCCAAAGGGTCCAAACATTTATATTTTTCACATGACGTTGAGAAAAACGGCCTCTTAGTCTAGCTTCACTCTAAAGCAGATGTGGACTTTTGGGAACGTAACCAGGAAGTTTATTGAACCTTTATGACCCGAACGCTAAGAAAATACCAACATAAAATTATTTATAAATGAGCATTTAAGATCGATGTAAATCTCCAAAGAGCTTCATGTAAATAAAAGCATAACTGACAATGTCAACTGAATGTTCCCACAACACATCATGTCACTTATGCCGTTAAAACTGGTTGGCTGAACACAAAAGCTTCAGGACTCATTCTGAAAGACTTGACTCATCTTACAGGTCAGAACATACAGGTTCCCCCTGTTCAGCTCTACGTCTCTCAGAGAAATGAAGTCAAACAGCTTTAGCAAGTCAAGAAAAAAGTGGTTGTGCTGGTAAAATGCAGTTAACAGGCAACTGTAGCCGGCTCACGCAATCGTAAAAACCACCAAATAACAACAATAGAATCATCTTGGGCTGAGAGGCTGACTAGCAGTACCGGTAGACAGTCCTCACTAAAAGCAAACCCTCTGCTTCTGAATCCTGAGGCCAAGCACTGGGATGTGGAAAAGCTTAAAATAAAAGTGGTTTCATGCCTCAAGTCCAGGTTAACAGAGAAAAATTGATAAACACTAAAAACTTCACAAAATCCCATCCACTTCCTGCCTGCCTTAAAACAGCACAGCGTCACTCTTCTGCATCAGGAGGAGGGTCTTTCCCAGCTGCTGGCGGGGGGTCTGGGTCCTGCTCTTGCGCCGATCTGGACGGATTATCAACTTTTCCGTGCTCTTTCTCCTGAGAAGCCATCTGCTTTTGTCCATCTGCAGAATTCGGGAAACTCAAGTGTTCAATTCTGTAGTTCTTTGGGGTGGGGGGCTGGTAGCGGTATTTATAACCAAAGGCACGCAGGTGATAGGTGTAGTATTCCAGTAAATACATGCCCGCAGCATCCACATAATGGAAAGACACCGATATATCCGAGCAGCAGCTAGGACCCTGGGAAAAGACGAATGAGGCGTTTTAGCAACACTGGAGAACATCATGGCGTTCCGTTTTCTGTGAGCAGAAAACACATTACACTGGAAAGGAAAACTTTGGCCGATTAGCTAAAAACCACAGCCGCAGCTCACAGAGATTAAGGATAAGTATGCCATAACAACATTTTATCCTTTTATCCCAGGTGTGCATACTTATACCAGCTTAGGGAGTATGTAGGGATTAAAGCAAACTTACCTCAGAGATGGGATAGTAACAGTAGCTCCAATACCAAAAGCTCTTTGGGAACTTGGCAGTGAGGTGCTGCTCCGGGACAAAGGGATGAAATGTCTCTCTGTGTGAGGTGTCTCTGGAGTCTCCTGCCAGCACCCCAACCTTCTCCATGCACTGCCCCATTGCCAGATCCTCTACAGAGGTAGTGTGAGTGCACACTTTGTTTGTGAAACCTTCCACAAACCTCCGCAGAGCCTCTCTGCTCAGCACGTAGCCCGCACCGCCGCTCATGTACCCCTGCTTGGTGTAGGGCTTGAATCGTCGGCCGAAGTAGATCGGCTCATCGGGCGTGTGGTTGGCCAGGACCCAGCGCAGATTGTCCACAATTACATAGGTGTCGTCATCCGCCTTGAGGAACCAGTCGGCCTCGTTGGCATGATGATCGTAGGCATAATGGAAGGCTCGGATGGTTTTCCAGTACAGCTGATCGCGACCCTCTTTGGTGCCCAGTCCCACCGTGGGGAAGTCGGGGTCGTCCACGGAGCTCATGAAAACCACTATGTTGCAATGGCGACTCCAAGTAGACTTCACATGCCGAGCCTTCTTCTCCAGGTTGTTGGGCCCAGTCATCACCCAGCAAAGAATCCGCACCTTTTTGTACAACTCATCAGCCACGCGGCCATCTTCTCCTGGGGAAGAGATACGAGCATCAGTGCAAAGTCCATCTGCATTCACAACCTGAATACCTATGCTCTCAGGGGGTGTGGCCAAAATATTTGGTATCAAAATAAAATCTTGATCTGCAAAAACAAAAAAGAAGGGATGTTTGTAAATGGAAAAACTATTATAATTGAACATTTGATTTAGTTTTCCATCCATCCCTTTTTGTCCACTTATCTGGGATCAGGTCACGAGAGCAGTAGCCTAAGCAGGGATTCCCAGACTTCCCTCTCCCCAGTCACTTGGGTCAGCTTCTCTGGTAGAATCCTCCCTCCAGCGTGTCCTGATCAGCCCTGCTATCATGTCAATTTACTTTTTTTTCTTCTTAAATGTTTATGCTTGTAATTTCTGTCCTATTGATGCAACAAATAAAAATTTACAATAAAATGTGAATCAGGTATTTGTGGTGACCTCCTGGATCAATGAAACCACATAGAACTTTATTAACTTACATTTTAGGAGGATAAAAACCACTAGAGATGTGCCAATAAAAGCAAGATAGCAGAGTAAACAAAAATAAATAAACTAATCTAGAACATTAATCACAAATGTATAATCATTCTTTTGTGACGTGTACAAAATATATTTCGACCCATATATACACTAACACATGTACATACACATGAAGCCATTAAATAATGAAATCCATAAGCCGGAAAAGAGAATGGATTTCTTTTAATCGTTTGAGTAAACTGGAGTCATGTAACAGTCTGTGCTGAAAACTCGATCTGAACGATCTGAACCAGCAACATCCAGATAACACTCAATAAGAAGAGCCTGAACCCTTTAATTCACTGACAAGCTGCCCAGCACAGCCGCAGCTGGTCAGGTAAAATCAAACGGACTTGATTTTTAAATAAAAAACGTAAATCAATAAGAACAAAGTGCAAACTTCCTTGTTTCCTCGCTGCAGATAAGCAGCAACTACGGAGCAGCATGTGATTTCCAGAATGAACATGACTTTCTACCACGCATATGTACCAGAATTCTGATTAAAACAAAAAAAACTTTTGTTACTTTGAAGTAGTGTTTCTCTCAAAAGGGAAGTGCAACTTGATCACACATTACCCACGTAACAAAACAGCAATCATGTGAGAAAGTAAAATAGTAGCTATATTTATTGCCAGAAATGTACTTCTACTTGTTTCACAACTCTAACCAGAATGTCCAACAGTCATAGAAACTAAGTGGTTTTAATGCTAATGTAAAACGGTGGGGATAAAACAGGTACACCGGTGAGATTAATCCCGGATATTAAACTATGCTTCGGCCCACTGAATAAAGAAGCGTGTCTAACCTAAAGCGTCAACAGTACGTACCTATATGATGAGGGTGCTTCAAGTTGAAAAGAGCAGACCTCTCTTTCTTCCATAATTTATCCTCTCCCCCGAGCTGGTCAAAAAATTTGCCGAAGCTGTTGGCCTGCTGCTCCGCTACGGTCCTCTCAAACCACATCTGCCGCAGAAACACGTACAGTGTGAAGGTTCCCACCACAAAACCAGCAAAAAAAGAGAATCTGTATCCCAGGGCCTTCATGCTGGATCGGGTGACCTAATGGCAGCAGTTGAGTTTAGCAGCTGAACGTGAGAGAAGAAAGAAGGAGAACGAGAGCACAGAGGCTTTAGTAGTCGCCGAGCTGGCCGCAGAGGATATGACAAGAGTTTAAAGAAAGTAACAAGTGTCACTCCCCGTTTGAGGAGTGGTTAACTTACTCACCAGGTCCAGCTGTAACACACACCATGGCAGCGATTATCCTAAAGCTACTTCCTCACCACAGACATAAACTCCGAAAAGCGTTTCCTTTGCGCACGATACCAGATCAGCTAGCCATGGAGCTAAGCTGACAGAACTAGAGAGTTATCTGAAACGATGACTGAAAAACAATACTTGTCCCGCTGTTTACTGTCGTGTTGGGTCTGCTGGCGCAAGCTAACTGGCTAATCCGTTATTTGGTCGACGGCGCTAACGTTTAACTTCGGCGTCAAGTTATTCAGCCGCCCGTAGCTAGCAAAACCGCCACAGAGCTAGCTGACCGACGGGGCTAATAAAAATAGCATCTTCTTGGTTTCTCCGCACAGAATAAACAATAATATGCAAATGTTCCGCTACGCTGAACTACATTTACAACTTGTCTGACTGACTGTTGACTTCCGCCTAAAAAAATCGACACTTCCGGTCAAAATACAAAATTAGAGTTAATCCCCTCCATAACGAACTAATCAGATAAACCATCCGTCCAATAGACTGTGCATCAAGTGCACATTTTTTCCTCAGATCTGAACAGGCAAGTTTTCTATTGAAATATTAAAGTTGAAAAAGGTAGAGAGTCATTTTCTGTAGATAAAAGAAACATAACACCTTTCAGAAATGTTTCCAAGCAAAATTAGAAGTTTTGCGTAGGTGATCATGTAAAAGTGGAAACTACTGGCTCTGTACGTGGGACAAGTAGAAACCAGTGTTTACAGGTTTAAATCTCTACTGAATATTACAGTGAAAGGGCTCTTTGCACACTAATGTGTTCATGTGAGACTGTGCACTGTATAATATTCATATAAGCAGGCAAGTATAGGCTATACACAATATTTTGTATTATAGCTCATTAAAACTCTTGAATTACTGTTTTTTTAACCAACAAGATTAAAAAAAACATATATCGTAATGTATTTCACTTACTGTAGAGAATCTATAAATGATGTGAAGCCCACATTATCACTTGTGGAAAACGTCCAGAGAGAGAGAGAGAGAGAGATGCTACAGAGGATGGATTATTGTCACAATAATACATTTTTCAGTTATGATTATGGGCTGGGTGTAGGCGTTATTGCTGGTTGTTGTGCAATAAAAATCCTTCATTATACAAGTCAGTAGAGCCATTACCATTTGATGTGAGCAGTTTAGATCATGTCCCAAACCGGATTATCTTGAAACTCTCATGGGAAGAAGAGTCGAGGCAGAACCACTGTCTGTAAAGTTCAATGTATTGTGTCAATGGACAGATTAGAAAGTCCACCTCTATGGTAGTGTATAGACTAGCAGACTATTTATTGATGATGGGTCTGATCAGTTATTTTCCTGTGTGTCTTGGGAAGACTGTAAATGCACAGTGTAGAATCTGTAATAGTAGGCTTGAATAACACCTTAGTCTCTTTCATGTCTCTATAAGCAGTCTGACTTCCATCCTCTCATTTTCATCCGCTTATCTGGGATCGGATCGTGGGGGCAGCAGCCTAAGAAAAGAGGCCTAGGCGTCTCTCTCTGCAGCTACTTGGGCCAGCTCCTCTGGGGGAATTCCAAGGCGTTCCCTGGCCAGCTGAGAACATAGTACCCCCAGCGTGTCCTAGGTCTTCCTTTGGGTCTCCCGGTTGGACATACTCAGAAAACCTCACCAGGGAGGTTTCCAGGAGGGATCCTGAGATGCCTGAGCCACCTTAACTGGCTCTTCTTGACGTGGAGGAGCAGCGGATCTAGTCTGAGCCCCTCCTGGATGACTGAGCTTCTCACCCTATCTCTAAGGGAGAGCCCAGCCACTCGGAGTAGACCCGCTTATCTTTTGCATCGAGAGGAGCCTGTTGAAGTGGCTCAGGCATCTAGTTAGGATACTTCCCAGAGGTTTTCCGGGCACGTCCAACCAGGAAAATACCTGAAGGAAGACCCGGGACACACTGGAGACTATGTTTCACGGCTGGCCAGCGAACGCCTTAGGATTCCCCTGGAGGAGCTGGTCCAAGTGGCTGGGAAAGGGAAGTATGGGCCTCCCTGCTTAGGCTACTGCCCCGGGGACCCAACCCTGGATAAGCAGCCAAAAATGGATGGACGGACAAACCTGTCTTGTCTTTACAAATTCATTATGAATCCGCTCAACTTAGAGCAATAAAAAAGTCATACACTCAAGAGTACACCAGAGATTCAGTTGGTGACGCATACAGTCAATTCACCAGCCACAATAAATATTCTAACGAAACTCAGTTGACTATGTAAAGAAACACACCCATTTTCTTTTTAATGCCTCTGTGCTTAAACCAGTTTGACGCACTTCCATTGTTCCAAAGATTTGTTTTAGAAAAGATCTTCCACAGAATTCTCAAACATATTTATTGGGGTAGGTCAACTCCCACTTAATCTGTGCTGAATTACAACCAAATAAAAGACAGACAGAATAATTATGTACACACTTTAGCTCCAATAAGCCAAATTTTTTTACAAACTGTACAAATTCAGCCCCTCTGAGTACATGTCTGAAGGGTTTTGTGAGCATCAGTGAATTTGGTACACTAAACCTAGTTAACATCAAAGCTGCATTCATTTATTAAATTAAGGTAGTTTAAAGATTTCCCTAAAAATGCTTGAAAGACACCTCCAAGCACGTAGAGGTCCTTGTAGCTTAGAAAAAAAAATTAAACAAAACAAGACTCCATAACTAAGTTTTCAGTTTGTGTAATTACTTCAAAGATTCCAAGTGTATTACAAATAATCATTTATTCTATTTTTGTTTACCTCTGATGCTCGACATACTAAAATGTGCCAGAATGTAAAAGAAAAAGAAACAACTGCAATTGGAATGCGAAGCTTTGAGCATTTGTTCTCGGTTTTTCAGAGGCGACAGTGCTTGTTATGGAAGCAGATATTCAGCTGATGTCCACAAAAACTCCCCATCTGAGTCGCTCACGGGTTTGGGCTCCAGAGCCAACATCGAAGACAACACAAACATGGTTGCGGCTTCAGAACACGCTTGTTTAACAAAATTGGAAAATTATTCTAGAAACGTTAGCTTTAGCTCACCCAGCTACTTTGGCCTTCTACAAAAACTGAATCCCATCAAAAAGGGAAGATGCGTAACGTCCTTCAACTACAACCACAGCTAACACGCTGCAGTGTCTTCGTGCAACGCATGAAAGTCGTCCTTTAGAGATGCTGAAAGTATTGCCTTTACGAGAAAACTCATTTTCTGAATGTGCAAACAGCTGAGATCCGTATAATCTGCCAGGATTAACAGCAATTATTGAATGAAGAGAGTTGTTTATCAAATCTGTGACGACACATTGTAGTCCTTCTCCCTGCTTGTTTCCACAGGAGTTTACCATCCAAGTAGGGGTACTGGGGGTGTTGTATGAGCTCAAATGTCTACGTCGTCCGAGTCGGACGTGCTGGATGACTGGGTATCCTCCTGGTTTTCTCCCCACACAAATCTATAGTTATTCTCCAACTCCTGTTGCCTCTTTTGCTCTTTGTAAACCTCTTCAGTGCCACCAGTCTGAGGAGTAAAAAACAAAAAGACATTTCATGTGAAAAACAATCAGCCTTTCAGATCTAAATGTCCCTCGACTTTAAACAAAGTTTAAACTCATACCTGTTCCTGCAATCCTGCAGGGAACACAGACCCTTTGCTCCTAACCCGAATCAGCCCGGAAGAATGATTAACCCAAACAAAATGGCTGACTATGACATAAAACCCCTAAGTCTTCACACGGAGTTACTTCATCACCACAAAATCATAGATGTAAAGGTTCCAGGTCATGCCATTTTAAACATTTGTGAACAAAGGTAGGAACATTATATAAATAAGAGTTATTTTCGTCAGCCTGAATTTGTATCCGGAAATAAAACGCTTTTGTTTCAGTGAAACTCCGCCTACGCCCGCTCGGACAAAATGTGACTACAACAGCATCTTAGGCGAGTCAGTCACTGCACTGGTTATGGTAGTCCAGAGGTTAAGACGTCAGCCTGAGCACACGAACCACTAGACTACCAAGTCTGCTACATGACACCAATCGCCTAAGCTACATATCCTAAGCTGGCCACGGGAGACAGTTTTCAGAACAGAGACTGGCTTCGGGGAGAGGAGCTAGTCTCTGATGACGAGACTAGTTTTCATTGACACTTACCAAGATTTTGAAAATAAAACTCAAAATTTGCAGCTGAAACAGGAAAAGGCATGAATGCAGCCAAAGGTGGGTTAGGTTGTTTTATTTCATGAGAAAATAACTATATCAGATGATAAAAAGCTCCAAAATGTGGATTTTCCATGATATGGCTCCTTTAAGCCCCACCAAGTGTCACGTGTGAACTGTATTAGGATGCCGAAACAAACAAAACAATATTGTTCTCTGGGAACTTCAAAGTGCAAAAACCCTTCAAGAGAAAAAAAAGTTTTCTAGTCAGACAGATGAAGCCGAGTAGAGGTAGACAAAAATACATTTAAATTAACAGCACCGGGCTGCCCGAGGACGTGCCTGACTTTAAATCGGCTTTACTAAGGACAAATAATCGGTCTACCCCTAAAGCTGAATTCAAATTTAACAGCACTGATTCACAAACAAGGTCTGGATGGATGAAGTCTCCACTTTATGTTGAAAGTATGAAAACCAGCCTTTTCTTTTCATTCGGAGTCACAACAGACCATTAAAGATTTAAAAACAAAAGAGGAGCTACATGTTGGAGAAAAGACAGTCAGCAAACCGATCCGAACGAGGGCAGAGCATCGGAGCCAGCTGGAACAACAAAACAGTGGAGTGAAAAATGGATCTGATGGCAAAATCTGGAGAAAACTTCACCAGTAAAACCTAACAGTAAGGATCCCATTTCAATAAAACATCAGCATCAAAATCTACCCGTAAACTACTTCAAGAATTCGACGTAGCAGCGGTACGTTTCGGATGAATGAACTAAACCTGAGCAGCACACAGCTGCAACCAGACATAGCATAAGTAGATTTCACACCCGTTAGGATTAAAACTAACTCAGAGTACTGGGATTACCAGCAGATTTATGAGTAGCTCCCTGAAGGACTTTGTATCCTCTTCCGTCAACCACTGGTCACCCGCCTCATCTGCATTCTTTCTTGTCAAGATCTTCACCTCAATTTTACCTTGAGAACAGAGAAAAAACCCATAAAAATTAAAACACAACCACACAAAAGAGAGATAAACAACTCGGTATGAATGATGTGAATGGTACTTTCAGTGGATGGAAGGAAATGAGAAAAGAAAGAAGACACATGAAGGAAAAACTCTTTATTTCTGGTTTTCTTTAAGAAAAGATTCAGCTTACAGCACCCGTGTTTTTAGATTTGTTAAACATTCAGCTCCTTCTTAAAGACTAAACCTTTGGAAAAAGTGGTGAGAAACCAATCGACAAGATGGGAAGAGAAATGCAGTGCTGCACGCTGAAGACAGGAGATGGAAAACAGAAAAGGCCGTGAGTATCGCAGCACTCCTCCATCATACCTTCGGCCTTTAGTCCTGCCTTCTCTAGCTGCTCTTTAACCACGTCCTTTATGTGCTGCCACTGGGGGTCTCCTTCGCCCATCTCCTGACCTCTGACCTCCCCATCAGGGCTGCTGCCCGTCTTATACTTAGTAATTTTGATCTTAACGTGGTCGTCAGCTGCTTGTTCTGGGGTGGCGAGACAAAAGAGGGACAAAAGAGACAATTCACCTAAAATAAAAAATAAAAAAAACACCTCATCATCAGGGTCACTGGATGGAGGTGATAAGCGCCATCCAAAACACCTTTTTATATTCATGCCAGCTCTGCTGGATAGATTCACTTATTGGGTTTGACTTTTATAAACTTCCATTTTGATTTGGATGAATTAAAACAAAGTCACCCGCTGTCACGCTGGTGGCAGCAGAAGAAAAGACCACCAGAACATCCAAAGACTTTCTGATCTTTGAATCGATCCTTTCTGAGATGAAGAACGTCACCACAAACATTGACCATGCAGGTGAATGATGTGAAGATGAGACAGAATGAGTTTACACGATGACGACGAGAGGGCGGGTCATACAGCCCGTAAACGTTACCTGGCTGTTTGGGTGCCAGGCTTGGGCTGCCTCTGGTCGGGTCGCTGCCTCTTTGGACCGTTTGCTGCTGTGGGTCCTGAACATCTTTCTCCTCCAGATGATCCAGCAGCTTATCCAGTGTTGTCTCCAGTGTTTGTGTTGCCTGGGTCCGATCAAACTCCCCTTTCAGACCTTCGGTTTCCAGTTCCTGCTGGGCCTGAAAAACAAACCACTATAGCTCATACATGTTCTGTTAAACAAAAACAAATCTCATTTCTCAACATGGCGTCTCTTTTCCTGAAACCTCGTCTATGATGTTGTCAAACTCCTTCTGCATTTCCTCTTTTATCTCTTCGATTTTGTCAGCAGGCACAGAGAGGTCAGCCATCTCATCTTCAAACTCCTCCAACAGCTGATCATCTTCATCCTTCTCATCTCCTCTCAGCTTCTCCGTTTGTAGGTCGCTTGTTGATTTCTCTTCACTATTTTTAGCCTGGCTTTGTGCTTTCTATGAAATAAATACCAAAAGGTAAGAAAAAAATGTTAAAATTTCTATTTCAAGAAAAGGTATGATTTAAAAAGGAGGACCAAAAAGAGACAAAGGACCGACCTTCCTATTGCTTTCCTTCAGATGTTCAACAAAATTCATCAGGTCTGCCGGGTCGGTGATGATCTTAAAGTTGAAGTTTTCTATCAGACAGTAAGAATTAAAAGAAATGCATAGCAGATGATCACAGAGTATTTATTTAAGTGTGTAATTTAAAAAAAAAAGGCTACAGATTCTATAGACTACACTATAATATAAATCGGTACCTTCATCACCATCGGCGTCTGCTGCTGGGTCATAATCACTTTCTGTGACCTGTCAAAAATCAAGTTAGGAAATTTAAGATGGAAAAGTGAAAACTACACCCTCTGGTGGTTTGCATTATGCTGTCTGGTTTCAAAAATATACAAACTGATAGAGATTTACACACCTCATTATCCTGATGAGAAACCGGAAGCTTTGATTTTCCTGGTCTTTCAACTCCTTCCCAGAAATCAGTGTCTTCTGATGTTGCATCTTCAGATATTTCTGCCATTTCTGGTGAAAAGCAGACAGATTTGATCCAAACGAAACAGCTTTTGACCTGCTAAAGCCATAAGAACAAATTACAATCACTAAGTTAGGATGACTAATATGCACCTTTTCTATCAGAAGGGCTGGGGTCACCGCGAGGTCCAGCCGACGTCTCCTCTGCCGTTACTCTCACTGTTCCTTCTGCCCCTTCGTTACCAGCCAACATCTCATCGAGGCTCTTCAGCTCCTCAGAGATCTGCTCTACTTTACGCTTTGTGTCCGCTGGAAACACACAGATGAAGACGGGAAAGTGAGAGGCAGAAAAAAAACAAAGGTTGTCAAAACACTGTTGTTTTACTTAAACCATGGAATAAACTAGATGAATTTTATACCGTAAATCATTCGTTTCATTCACACTTAATTACAACCATTAGTCATGTTTAATTTTATTATTGATATTTTTCTCACTCAAAATAATATGTAAATAACTGACAAATATGAAACAGAAATCAAAACATTTGCATTTTGTTTTTCATATACGTTTAAGCATAGATTCCTCACATGCATTTCTGTTAGGTAGAACCCTCCCAAATCCTCAAAGATCAAAACAAAACCAGGAAACTAAACACTGTGACCTTTATCTTCACTCACAGACTTGAGCTTTGACGTAATCCATGTACTGCTGCGCACTTAGTGCTGGCTGGCACACAATACCCTGCGGCTTGGCAGTGGACGGTGGCCGCAGGAGAGGATGCTGGCAGGTGCGACTGGTGTGAACCGTCAACACGTAGCGACACGACTGAGGCTCATCCACACGGGCGATGTAGTCGCTTGAGCCTTCTTCGCACACAAACTGGAAAAATGTAGAATCAAGTTTATTTATATTTGCACAAAAAGATCTTTACAGGTATCAGTTACAAAGGTGACTCCTTCAGCTGTGTCATGTTCAGCGTCCCCATCATGCGTCCCCTTGTGTTCCCCATCCCTCTCTAGGTTTTCTCCTTAGGTTTCTGTGTCCCTGTGGTCCCCAGCCCCTAGGTTTCCCTCACATCTCCCTTAGTCACCCCACTTATCATTAGGTTTCCATCATGTTTGGATCATTTAGTCAGTATCTCCCTTTGGTTCATTTTTGCTTCCTTCCTGTTAGGTCTGGTTTCCTCCCCTGCTCCATTCTGCTCCACCTCTCAGTTCATTAGTCTCACCTGTGTCCAATTCCCTTAATCACCCAGCCCCTGTGTATATAACCCTGTCTGCGTCTCAGGCCCTATCCACACGTAGCCGGGGATCTGCCAAAACAGATATTTTCCTACGTTTTGGCCTGTCATCCACACGAAAACTGAGTTTTTTCAAACGAAAACTGATCTTTTTAAAAACTCCGGCCAAAGTGAAGATCTGCATTTTCTCCGTTTTGGGTGTCTGCATGTGGACAGACAAAACCGGAGTTTTAAGGTCCGCAACGTCACTTTCCGAGACAAAAAAAGCTGACATCACGTGTGTGACCTGTGTTTACACTAGCCGACAGCATGGATGCCCTCAGAGCTGCGCTCGCTTTATCAATTGTCCAAGCGCTTTTTGCTTGTTTGTTTTTGCAAGCGGAATTACTGCTCCTTGCAGAAGACCACAGATGAAGGACGAGGTTAAGAACGGGGGAAGTACTGCCGCCTACAGGTCTGGCATGTCCTTAACAACATATTTATCCGGGTACGCGTAGACAGAGTTTTTTTTAAACGAGGTGGTGTGGATGCAAGTTTTTGGAGGGGCGAATATTCGTTTAAAAAAAAACGGCTACGTGTGGACTAGGCCTCAGTGTGTTGTCGGTCCATTGTTGTTGTATCCGCGTTGTCTCGTTTCCCCCTCTAGGTCTCTAGGTATTTGGCTTCCACTAAGTCTCTAGGTTTGAGCTCTTTAAGTGAGCTTCCGTCTCCAGGATTTTTGGACATTGGTTTTTTGGCTTCCTGCCCTCATTGGATTTATTTGGACATTTATTCCTAAATAAAGGATTTTAAGTTTTTTCTACCTGCCTTTGTCGTCTGGGGTTTTCTGCATCTTGGGTCCTAACCTCCTCCTGTCTCACAACCTGACAAGCCATGGCCGTCGTTTTTAATGTAGAAATGAAGGACTTAAGGGTAGAATGTCCAATCTTTGAACTAGGGCTGCTCGATTATGGCAAAAATAATAATCACGATTATGGTGACTGAAATTGAGATCACGATTATTTAGGACGATTTTTCAATTTATGTTGATTTTATTTGTTTTTATTCAGTCATAAAATTGCTCAGGGCACAATCAGGACAAAAATAAGAAACAAGATGATCACTAAAATAACTCCTGATTCCCAGTATAAAAAGACCAATATACTTATAGCTCATAGTTTATGACCCAAGGTCTATAGACCTTGGTTTAACTCATTTAAGTCTAACAGTACAGACCCAAATACCAATATCTTGCAAATACTGACAGCAAGAATTATACAGTGGCATTTATAACAAATACATGCAAATAAATTGATGTTCACAAAATGTTGCATAATACGTATTTAGTCGTGTCAATGTGCTGCTGGAGAGTGCACTAGCACCGTGTCCTCAGAGAGATTAGTTATTATTTATCAGCGTGAGGAACTTATTTCTACCTTATTTATAAACTATTTATTTACAAGTCCATCAATTAATGTAATAATTGTCCCAACCACAGCTGCACCCCCCACCCCCCAACCCGGTCTCACAGCAATCAGGGCAAGCTGCTCGTGTGTTTAGCACGCTGCACGCGCACATTTAGCCGTTTTAGTGGCTCAGGAGTCCGCAGGTGCGGTGTGTGTGTCACTCACTCTGGTTAATCCAACAGGGAGCCGGCTCCGAGAGCTGTCTTTAGCGACCGACACATCACTACATCATTCCCTTTCCTAATGTCCTGAAGAACGGTCCGGAGAGCAGGCGGAGTGTTTAGCTAACCTGCAGGAAATGTCGACGACAGTTATCCAGAAAGTAGCTAAGGGTTACCAGAGATGTTTCTGAGGTGTTCGCTAGGTACTTTTAAGTTAAAAAGTCAAGAAGGGGGTCTGAAAAGCTGCTAGAAATAGCGTCACAGTCACTAAGTTGGCAACACTGTGGGAGGAGCGCTTCATTTGCAACTCGGCGCAGCGCAGGCGGGAGGAGCAAATAATCGGCTTGTTTTGTTTTTTATAATCGTTCAAAACTCAGATCGTAATCGTGATTAAAATTCGATTAATTGAGCAGCCCTACTTTGAACAATCTGTTTAAGCAAGCGACATTTTTAATAAAAAAATAATTCTATGGTCCAAACCCCGTCCCTGAGGCTCCCCACTAGAGTCACAGAATCTGATGGTCTTAGGAAATGGTGACACCAAAAACAAAGGATACCTTTAACCCAAAGTAGCAAGTAATCTTATGTTTCAACCCATTGCTGACACCTTCTCTGGTCCTAACATAATACACCTATAATATTGTATACCAGTTCAGTATGCAAGCTAATATTGTGTGGCGGTTTTATGGTCCATCATTCTTGGTTTATTCTTAACTTGGTGCCATCAACCATCTGGAATGCGCTTCTGATGGTTTAGGTCGGTTTTCATGGCTGATATATCTAGATGTTTTCTGCCTTATCTTTATGCTAAAATGTCAAAAATAACAAAATTAGAGGCTCAACGTGACATGAATCAGTTAATGAATATGGAATTCAACCACCTCTTGAAATGTCATACACTGCTCAGTAATAAAATCAGACAATTGACCAAAGTTAACTGAACAAATAATAAACCAGCCAAATCTGAAACGTTCAAAACAGGTAAATAAAAAGAATTCAGTTGACAACTATGTCTTAAAGCATTTACAAAGCAGATGTTTTTCAGGAATGTAAATATACGTGCATCCATCCATTTTCAGTCGCTTATCCGGAGTTGGGTCGCAGGGGCAGCAGCCTAAGCCGGGACGCCCAGACTTCCCTCTCCCCAGCTACTTGAGCCAGCTCTTCCAGGGGAATCCCAAGGCATTCCCTGGCCAGCCGAGAGACATAGTCCCTCTAGCGTGTCCTGTGTCTTCCTTTGGGTCTCCTCTCAGTTGGAAATATACATTTAAATAAAAATTTGCAGCAGCAGTGGGCTGTCCGCAGATGCGCCCGACTTTAAATCAACCGACGCAATATATACAAAATTGTAAATATCGGCCTGATACCTCAGTCTATCCCTGCCGTGAACCTTGTCAGACGTGCTTTCCCGACAAGCACAGAACCATACTCTAACAGAACATGTTAGACAACTCCTTAAACGAGCAAACACAAACAGAATGGAAAATTCTACCTGTGACACCAGGCAGCTCGTCTCTGGCTTTGCTTCCTGTTTAACTGCTGCTAGTCAACGACGTGTGATTAAAGCTTGTACGGGGGAGGGCAGTCAGAAGAGCAGTAAGATGGATGGATCACGATCCAATCATTAAGAATGGAACCTTAACAATGATTGGACGAGGTTTTTCCAGGATTGGATGTTTCAGAGGTGATTAAAATCACTCATTTTTTGACAAAACATTTGATTAATCGGTTGCCATCGGTATGTGAAGATTATTTAAAGAAGCAAATTATAAACAAGAACTGATGAATTGAAAAGTCTCACCCGGACTTCAGTCTCTCTTGGTTCCCCATTAAGGTCACACTTTGATCCATTAACATAAGTCTGGCTGTGGTAACGTTTCAGTTTGTGCTGTTTGGATGCCTGTGAAATGAACAGAACCAGTGCCTTAAATAATGAAATCTGTTATCGTCTTTAGCAATTGTAAAACTGCTATTTGGTTTTAATGTCACAAAACACACAGAAGCTAAGTAAAAAAAAAAAAAAAGAAGGAAAACTGAATGCATATCCTACAGTCATTTATCTCATAAAGAGGCAACTTTAAGAGCACATACAGATATTTCTGAGCATTTTCTGTCAACAGTGTTTGAAGAGGCCTACATTTAAAGGGAGATTGGGTGTTTTGGCTTGCTTTTAGCACCTGTAGTGTCTGTTTAGAAGAACCAAAAACAAAAGACATCTACTTAATGTGCATTCCTCTTTTTAACACCTTAATCAAACAGATGAAATGTCTCCCCAGCCTTCATTAATGTCTACAGGAGTGATCCAGCACTAAATTAAACAAATCAGCTGTGTTCGTGATCTAAAACATGCAGGAAACATGCTGAAAGCAGACTGCAACCCCAGGTTGGTCAGCTCCAGTGTTTTTTTTTTAAAGTCCAACAAACTGGACCGACACTCTAATGTTAAAAATGCGGTATTCTGGCCACAGAGTGTGATGGGGGTCTGAGTGAAATTTCATTAACCCTGTAAAGGGTCATTTTAGCACATATAGAAAATGATGTAAAAATATGAAAAAGTTGCCTAATATCCCTGGGTCTGTAGTTAGTTGTTTTATTTCTTAGTTTTTGTAGTTAATAAAGACAACTTTACCTTTGCCGTTTCATTGTTCCAGTCAAATTCAGACTCATAAAATCCCAGATAAAGAACACCCCCATTGATTTCTGTGTCTAAAAAAAAAGAACATCAGTCACAAACATGTCTTAAAAACATGCAGACGATAATCAGACCTGGAAAATGTATTTTTAGACTTATACAAGTTTGCAAAAATGTTATGTCAACATTTCTCCGTGTGTTAAAGACTTTTGAATCTTTAACTGTCAGAAGGTGCACAGCTACTATAAGTGTAAGAACACAAGTTTAACTTGTTTTTTTTTTCTAGAAATGCACAGATGAACGGTAAACAGAATCAGCTTTTAGTGGCTTGACTGATATACCAGGCACAATCCTGTCTCAGTGATCACACTAAAGACAAGCACAAACACAAACTAGCAGGATATTTTTACTGAGAGAGGAGGATTCACAGTTAGCTGTCTGTAAGATGTTTAAAAATAACATCAGAGAAAGTGTAAAAAACATTTTACTTAAGACACAGATTTTTTAAATAGACAGTAGCGTATAATCTACAGGTCAGGTTGACTGCAGTTCATATCCTAATGATGTGAATCCAGATGAGTTCCCAGATATTTTTGTCTTTTAATAAAACACAATGAAGTTAGTAAAAGTATTGGCTAAATTGCAGCATTACTGAAAACAACATGGTTATATGAAAGCAATTCTCTTGTTTCTTAGTTACATGCACATCCATCCATCCATTAGAAGACCTGGATAAAAACACAACACTCAAAAAGGTCTGATAAATATGTAAGTTTACAGCAGGCAAACTGCCCTTTGTATTTATAATTTGCCCACAATTTGTCATTAGAAAAATAAGTCAATTAAGAATGCTTAATCAGAATATTTTTACCTTCAAGGTGGTACTGTTGGATATGTTTACTATGGCAAAACTCATATGTCCACCAGTCTTTTGTCTGCAGGAAATAATGACAGCAAATTTCAAATGAGGTCATTTGCATAGTGCAGTCAACAGTTTGGCAACACCTGCATATTAAACAGGTGTGTGACAGGTGTCTCTCTCAAACATTTGACTGGTACTGATAGTTGGTCGATCTAGCTCATGCCACTTCTGATCTGAATCTTGGTCCACATAGTGAATTATGTAATCTCACATGAATGTAAACTAATAAAAAGTACACACGTCTTTAAAAAAATGTTTAAAAGCAGCTTGAGGGATCATAATCCAGAAAGTATTTGACGTTTTTTTGATTACACCTGCACAATGTTATAACTATGTAATTTGAAAAGAAACAATTGTTAATTGGTGACAGTATGTGTGATGAGGTCTGTACAGAGCTCTTAATCACTTAATTACATACGTATTTAATAAGCGAATTACATAAATAAGCATTGATTGACACCTGAAAAGTGAGAGAATACCTTTAGTAAACATGGAGATTTGTGCATAGGCTTGAGCAGGTCTGGGATGTCTGGGCCGGTGTAGGCCTGAGAGTCAGGCTCGGAGGCTGGGTCCTGGTGAAAGCGGACAGCCTGGGCTGGTAGTCGACATTCATAGAGCTGCTTGTATTTATTAGACACCATCATTACTTCCTCTGTCTTGGTCTGAAAAATAAACACTGTGATGAAACCCCAGTAATAATTAAAGGGAAGCTACACAGTATATTGGCAGTAGTTAATTGGTCAGGTGTTTTGTGTGTGTGTGTGTGTGTGTGTGTACATGTTGTCAAGACAGCTGTCACAGTTGTCGCTCATAAATTAACAATTTCTGTCTTCGCACGAATTGGCAAAATATCTTAACGTTTCTTGCTGAGCTTAAACAAACATGTTATTTGTATTTGTAATTAAATAACCTAAAGGAATTAATATATTTATCGCTAGCAAGCTGTAGCCTACATTATAGCTAACAAGCTACACGTTAGCATCTATAGCCCCCACTCACCTGCCCTAATATCACGGGGTCAGACAGAATTTGAATCCCGTATTTCATTTCGTTTAACTCTTCCAAATTCAAGAAGGCTGGAACACAGAGGGGGCATATCAACACAAAAAGGAACAGTCTCTTCAGCCACCGCAATAATAAGGAGGCAGCCATCGTTAACACTCTTCGTACACCAAGCGCTGTACAAGCATCAAAACACAGAACGCCTGACATGGTAGACGTTGATTGGTTAGTGTCAAAGTTGTTGCTCTACGATTGGTTGAATTTAATGTCAGTCACCAGTTTTTTTACTTCCAGTGTGTACTAGTTTCTTGTTACAGGGACGATTTAAACGGGCGACACAGGCACCGCTAACTAACGAACAACACCCGAACTGTCTGCTGACGCTTTACTTTACTATACATAAAATAAACGCACACGCATACTGATTTAGATCTGCATCATTGGTCTAATGAATGAGGCGTTTATTTTGTCTATAGTTTAAAAATTAATTATTATTACAGTATAAACTGAGTCTTATTTCCTGGAAGAAGCACACACAAAATGAATTAGCATAGACGCCCACTCACACAACATATCTTACTTTAAATTTTATTTTTAAAAGACGTTGATGTTTTTAAGAAATAACTCAATTGTTGTTACTTTTGTATCTTTAAGCACAAATCACATTTTGTGGGGTGCAGACTTCATTCTGGATCCCCGGTTGCTGTGCAGCCGCTGTTGCTGCAGGGGGAGTCTCTTCCACAGCGCGATGTGTTGCGATGTGCGGCCGCGTTTTTATTTGCCTCTGCTCCGCTTTTTTTCTTCTTCATCTAATTCCATTTGCAAGACTCTTGGGGAACGCATTCATTAAAAAGGGAGCGCTTGGTGAAGGAGGGAGGTGACACATCTTCACTGGGGTGAGCTGCATATTCCTGGGATTTTTCTATTTTAATAAGCTTCAGATTGGGAAAAAGGGCCTGTCCGTCTTTTACTTGGGATTTCCTGCTCTGTGTGAACATTGAGTAGCCTATTTGCTCATCTTCACATAAGAAAAAAAATGCTTTGGTCTTTATTACAGCAGGAATTCTCGATGAAAATGTCAAAACCAGGAGATGCGCGTTTATCTGGATGCATAGGTGCGTTCGGTTAATAATAGTCACGTTTTTATGGATGCGGCGTGTTTAAAGGTAGGCTAGTGGGCCCGTGTCGATTCTGGGGTTTCAGCTCTCTATTTGCTGAACAGAAGATTAGGAAATCCTCGTTTAACCAAGGGTGCTGTGCAGTGCGGAGGACGTCTGGGGCAGTGGCCCGGTATTTGAATGGACTCAAGCGATACAGCTATTCAGGTACGCGCTCGTTGGGAGGAAGGGAGGAACCGAGAAAGGACCTGGCAGGCTAGGCTCGTTTCTCCCTTGGATTTAAAAACAGCGACATGACAGTTTCTCCCGTCCGGTTTGGATTCGGTTTGAGAAGAAGACCATCTTTTATTATTAGGCTACTCAATATAAATGGTCGCTCGTGGATGTAAGAGGAGGGGTGGGACAGTGAGAAACAACATGCTGCAGATTGAAAACTGTTTGTGTGGTTTTGATTTGGATGGACTGAGAAATGAATGAATTAAAAGTCCTAAAGCATGTTCTCTGAGACAGACAGACAAGCATCATTTTGCTGATGTGGTTCACTGATATGGGAAATTATTTTCAATGAGATTATTATATTATTATTATTATTATTATTATTATTATTATTATTATTATTAAAGGTACATGTTCTGATTTTAGATAAATGCAGTGATAAGTGTCAATTTGATTGGATTTTAAGATTCAGTTTTGAGAGAAATGTTTATTTGCTTTTTCTGAGAGCAGAAATGCTGTTTGTTTGTGTTGCTTCCTTTCAAGTACAGGTGTTTGTTTGTTTTAAGGGAGCAAATGACAAGTGCTAAAGGACACACACCCAGAACTGCTCAGCTGACTTGTTGGCCACATCTTGAGTTTCCGGTCCTCATATCTGAACATACTTTGCATAAAATAGATAAACCTTCAGTTGTATCTTTTTGTGCAATGTTAAAATCACTTCTGAAAATCCCATATTCAGATCAACTTGCAAATGCATGTTAAATGACAGTTTATTGTGATTTAAGCATTTTTGCAAATTTTAGTTATAATGATACATTTGCAGTGTATTGTGCAGTTCTGCTATATAGCTGCTAATGAAGTCATGTGAGAACATGCAGTAATTTTTCATTATTTCATTTTCCATCACTGAATAATCATTCATAAACTGAAATGTGTTTTTAAGCCGGACCCATTTTGATTAACTACCCATTAACCCCGTTGTTTTCACAACTCTCGATGGGACAGGATTCCCTCATGATTTCATAACTCTCTGCCTGGTTTCTTGAGATGCAGATGCCAACACACGTTGCCGTTTCACTGACTGGACAGAGCCAGTGAGGTATGTTTTCTAGACAAACAGGCAAGACTGGAATAAAAAAATAAGGCTCATTTTTAAAACAAATGTAAATAAAGGTCGAGCTGCTTCTTAGGCCCAGGAGTAATCATGACACTGTGCTGCAAATTCAACAGAACAACCAGCTTCTGTACTAAACAGTCTGTCTCCCTCAACCGCACGCACGCACACACACACACACACACACACACACACACACACACACACACACACACACACACACACACACACACACACACACACACACACACACACACACACACACACACACACACACACAAAGGGAATGTTGTGCTTTTGTCGTAGCTGGATGATGGCGTCATATGGCTTGCATTAATTTCCCAGAGACAAATAATGAAAACCATTGATTGAAGTAAAATGGATGTCGAAGAACAAACGTACTGGGCACTGGCTTGTGCAAGCTCTGCGAACAAAGGAGACGGAAGTGAAATCATGTTTGAAAAAAGAACAGAACAAAAATGAAAATGAAAAACGAATCCGGTTTCCTTAACTATAAAAGTGCTGACGGTGGTTCCAGCAAACGAACAACAACATTCCAACTCTGCGGACCAAAAGTTCACATTTGAGCACTTTAACATCCTTCCAAACTATATTTATAATCCAGTTGATCAGAACTGCATTTTTCACAGAGTGAATGCAAAAAGCTCAAAAGAGACTGAACACATCTAATATAGGGAGATCCTGTCCGGGTAATAATGATATAAGCATAGGTACAACTATGAACCCACATGTCGGACTTGGACCCTTGCACACCTCTCACATACCTGTCATCAGCAGAGAGTGATACATAAACATAAAACTAACCGGTCTAATCTTAATAATCTTAAACAGTTGTCAAGAATCTCACCCCCAGTAAACCACACAGTCACTCCATCTTTAGTTACTATCAATGTGGCTCTTTTAAATGTTCGCTCTCTGCTGAACAAAACTTTTATTATAAATGACCTAATTTTGGATAATCACCTTAAATGTTGCAGAGGGTCAGGAAAACTGCCCAGCGCATCGCCAGAGCACCACTTCCTGCCATAAAGGACATCTACAGGAAGCGGTGTCTGAAAAGGGCAGGGAAAATCATCAGAGACCACAGTCACCCATCGCATGCACTGATCACCCTGCTGCCCTCTGGGAGGCGCTACAGGAGCCTCCGGACTAAGACCACCAGGTACCGGAACAGTTTCTTCCCAACAGCTGTCAGACTCCTGAACTCTGCCTCTTGACATATGACCCACGTTAAACTCATGGACTGCTTGTATTAACTACAGCCTGTACATACTTATAGTCATAGAATATTCATAACATACTTCATACCGTATACATTATAACATACGTAATAGATCAATTTCTGTATTATACTTACACATCTATATTATTGCTAATATATATTGTAATACATCTATATCACGGCTAAAGCACTTCTGGATGGATGCAAACTGCATTTCATTGCCCTGTACCTGTACATGTGCAATGACAATAAAGTTGAATTCTATTCTATTCAAAATGTGTATTTTTGACAGAAACATGGTTGAGTTCTGATGCTCCTGCAGTTCTCACAGAGGCCTCCCCACCAAACTTTAATTTTACTTATTCAATAAGAAATGGAAAAAGGGAGGCGGAACTGCTTTTATAAGCTCTTCTACACTTTCCGCAAAACATGTTTTATTTGACAACTTCACCACTTTTGAATATAGTGCAGCCATTTTTAGCGATCTTCAGATTTTATGTGTTACTGTTTATAGGCCTCCGAGGCACAGTCCACTTTTCATACACCAATTTTCTGAGTTTTTATCAATTCTGCCCAACTCTTTTGATAGTATTATTTTAGCTGGTGATTTTAATTTACACATAGATGACCCTGCAGACCCTTTTACCACTGATTTTTAAACATTTTGAGTTATATGGATTTTGCACAACATGTTGCACAACCAACCCACGACAGAGGACACACCCTAGACTTGGTCATCACGTATGGTCTGTCTACCGGTGTGTCCTCTGTCGTGGATTTAGAGATCTCAGATCATTTCTGTGTGTTTTTTAACATCACCAGCATAATTCAGCAGGAGACCTCTGTGAGAACTGTAATGAAATGCCTTCTAACCCCTGAAGTGGCTGCTGGTTTTCTGGAAACTTTTAAAAAGATCCCTCCTATTAATTTAAATGCCCCCTGTGATTTTATCTTCAATGATTTTAACAGTAGACTTAAATCTACTCTGGATTTGCTCGCTCCACCTAAAATTTAAAAGCTACAGCCAAAACCGGCTTCCCCTTGGAGCAATGAAAACTTAAAAATGTTGAAAAGATCTTGCAGGGCGGCGGAGAGAAAATGGAGGAAATACAATTAATGAACAAATATACACTGAATTATTAAAATCAGACAACAAAGCAGTTAGAAATTCCAGAAGTTATTACTTTTCTAAAATCATCTCTGAACACAAAAATAATCCCAAAATTCTGTTATCCACAATTACAAATATTTTGGGTCGTGAATTTAGTTCTCTCCAGAAAACCCCCTCGGATGCTCTCTGTGAGGAGTTTGCAGCCCATTCAGAGGGAAGGTAGACACCATCAGATGTAACATTTTATCCTCCCAATGTCATGCTGCTCCCGATCAATCTGAGAGTGTGTCTACCTGAGGAAACACTGGACAGTTTTGTCTTGGTTGAAGCTGAGATTAATGATAAAGTTTTCTCCTCAGTGAGACCCACCACATGTGTTCTGGACCCTATCTCCAAAAGGTTTTTTAAACAATTTTATGACTCATTTAGAGATGAGATTTTAATTTTGATGAACTGTTCCCTTCAGATGGGGGTCTTTCCTGCTGCTTTTAAACGGGCGGTGGTCAGACCCCTGTTGAAGAAGAGCAATTTAGATTTTAATGACTTTAACAATTTTCGACCGGTATCCAACTTACCATTTTTAAGCAGAATTTTAGAGAAGCTTGTTTTAATACAACTTAATGATTTTATCAACCACCAACATGTCCTAGAGAAATTTCAGTCTGGTTTTAGGGTGAACCACAGCACCGAGATGGCCCTTTTGAAGATTTTAAATGATTTTAGAACAAATTATGATGCTCGGAGGGCAACAGTGTTGGTTCTGCTGGATCTAAGCGTTGCCTTTGATACAGTACACCACACTATTCTTTTAACCCGTTTAAAACAGATCGGCCTCTCTGGTGCTGTTCACAGTTGGTTCACTTCCTACCTCACAGACAGGACTTTTATGGTGAGTTTGGATACCTGTTCCTCTGGGGCCCACAGAATCACATGTGGTGTGCCTCAGGGTTCAATTCTAGGCCCAGTGCTTTTTGACCTCTATATGCTCCCTCTGGGCGGCGTCATCAGGAGACATGGGGTGAATTTCCACAGTTATGCTGACGATACACAGTTGTACATCTCCGTGTCTCCTGATGACGCACAGCCAATGGATACACTTTTTAACTGCATTTTAGATATTAAATCATGGATGACTGAAAACTTTCTCCAGCTTAACCAAGGCAAAACTGAAGTTTTAGTCATCGGTCCTGAGACCCAGAGAGAGAAACTTTTACCTAAACTACAATCAATGTCTTTTTATCCATCACTACAAGTGAAGAATCTGGGTGTTATTTTCGATTCTGAGCTGACTTTTATCCCCACATTAAAAACATCACAAAAATAGGTTTTTACCATCTTAAGAATATCGCCAGAGTCCGCCCCATTCTCTCTCGGGCCAATACGGAGACGCTAATGCATGCTTTTATAACCAGTAGAATTGATTACTGCAATGCGCTGCTTTCTGGTCTTTCCAAAAAGAGCATCTCAGGTTTACAACTTTTACAAAACTCAGCAGCACGTGTCCTGATGAAGACCAGGAAATGGGAGCACATCACTCCGGTTTTAAAATCACTGCACTGGCTCCCCGTATGTGTCAGGATCGATTTTAAGGTTCTTTTAATGGTTTTTAAGTGTCTTAATGGTCTTGGGCCTTATCTAAAACTGCTTTTACTATAGAAACCCTCGCAGTCTCTGCGCTCCTCTGGCAGCCATCTCCTAATTATTCCTAAAGTTAAGACACACACCCACGACGAGGCGTCCTTCAAGTACTACAGCCCTCGCCTTTGGAACGGGCTGCCGGAGGACCTCAGGGCCGAAGGGAACGTCCAGGCTTTTAAGAATAGGCTCAAGACCCACCTTTTTAGCTTAGCTTTTAACTGATTACTATTTATCTAGTCTGTTTGACTGTATCTCCTGCCATATTTGTTTATATATATATATATATGTATCATTTACTTAATTTTATTATTTTATTTACATCTTAGTGTTTTTACATGATTATGTTTTCTTTTACTATCTTTATAATCACTTTTTATCAGTTACTTTCTTTCCATATTAGCTTTTGTTATTTTACAGTCATATATTTTAATTCTCCAGTGTTTCCTCTGCGGAGCCCTCTGCCTTGGGGCCGGTGGTCGGCGGCGGCGGCCGGGGCGCTCCTCGGGTAGTGTCCGGGCAGTGGTGGGGGTTTCTGCCCTCCCTCGCTGGGCGTCATGGGCCGGTGTCTTGGCTGCTGCCGTGGATCTGTTGCTGTCAGGGCAGATGGCTCTGCTGATGATGTGTCGTCCAGTAACCGACCCATCTGAACTCAGCCTATTGTTTACTCTGTTGTTCACGTATGTGTGTGTGTGTGTGCGTGTGCGAGTGTCTGGGTGATTGTATGTCCACCTTGGAAATTGGTTGCTGGAGGGGAAGTGTAATTGTCAATTGTTTTATACTTGAGGAGGGGGGCTGGGATGGGAATATGGGATCAATGGGGCCATTTTAATCTGTGAAGCACTTTGAGTTGCATTTTTGTTGCATGAAAAGTGCCATATAAATAAAGTTGATTTGATTTTGATTTGAAGGAAATGTAAAATAACCGTATCATAGAAATGTAATGTGAGTTTATGGCTTTAAAACAACTTTTAAAAACAAATAACAGTTTAAAAACACCAATGATGTCATTTATATGATTGCAACAATATTATTTTTGCAGGTTTGGATATTTATGACACCGAACAGGGAAAAGTTAGCTGTTCAGTGTCACATTGTTAGAACATCATAAAACATCTGAAATCATAAAAACAACGAAAGTTTTGTATCATACCATGAGAGCAACTCCACAGATATACCATATATGTACATCATAAAACATGCATGTCTCTGTGTGTGGCAGGTTTTAGGATGCGATCCCTGAGGAAGACGGTGCTGCTCGCCATCCTGGTTTCTGTGGTGCTCGTGTTCGCTCTCCTTCATTCCTGGCCCACTCGGGCTTACAGCACAGTAGACGTCTGGCAGCGACTGGGACCACCAGGAGAAAGACTCCTGGAAGAAAAGCTCCCAGAACCAGACCACCAGTTGAGCAGCATCCCTTTTCACGTCAGGGATGGCGTAGCAAGGTGAGGATTTCCTATAACATTTTTCAACAAGGTCACGTGTGTGTTACCTGTTAGGTAATTTTATTTCCCATCCAGGGTTACCTTAGGGGAAGTTCAACACGCAGGGGTTATATTAATAAGCCGATCAATTAACCCATACCAATCTTTACCAACAATAAACAATTTAGACTTTGCAAAGTGGAGAGAGATAAAACGATACGCACGAGTCGGTGGTCTATCCGCTCTCATCAGACAGAACCCTCAGAAAGCATTTATTAAGGACACACAAAATGGTAAAACGCACACACATTTACACACTAAAACATTGACGCACACACTTTGACATTCCTTTAGACTCTCAGCGAGCAGGGAGACAACAGGCGCGGGCACAGGGCGTTCTTACTGATAAGCCAGGACTGAAAAGAGGCATGGTCAAACGCCTGTCTGTTGCCAGAGTAAAATAAACCGGATGAAGCTTTCGTTTGAAAAATAATAAAATAATGTATCCATAATTTATCCAACATTGCCATCTTATTATCTTTTCAGCTTGTTGGCCCGTAATGGCTGCGTGTGCGAGGGCGAGAGTGGAGGAGTGAATTTGCCTTTTGCCCAACTCTTATTCCCTCGGGTGTCGGCTCACCCTCTGCACACTGCCTTTGATGCCTCTGAGCTGGAGGAAATGAAGAAGAGACGGGCCAAAGAGTACAAAAGCTTTCAAAGCAGGTCAGAACAGATTTTTTTAAAATAAGGAAATAACTCTTATTACAACTTTGGCTTAAATCAGGCTTCATATTCCTCCAAAGGACTGCTGGACTAGTTTTTTCTTTTTCGTGGCCTCTATTCAGTCTCTTTTTCTCAGATTTCTAAGTCGACATCAGTGTCAGTATTTGTAGCAGCGTTTTAATTATTTGAGAAGATGTTTTTATTCTTGAATTCTGAGCTAATTTGCCTACAGATTCTCTCCTGAAGTTGATTTGTGAAGATTTTTGATTCAATCCATTCTCGTCAGATCGAAGACTCCTGCTGATGCACTCATCATCGCTGAGGCCAACAGTCCCCTGCAGTATCCAACCCAGGGGCTGGAAGTACGGCCCATGAAAACAATCCTCATCCCAGGTATGACTCCAGATGGGTACAGATATTATTGACCGACCCTTTTTGAAATTTACGGCTGAAACACTATCTGCTGCAGCAGCAAAAGTTGGTTGAATTTCAAGACTTTTTCAGTGGAGTGTTATGGAAATAAAATAAGGTGATTATACAAGATGTGGAATTTGATACAAAATATTATTTATTTAATATTGCCAGATTTGAAATTGAGTTTTTGAGGTTGAACCAATGAGAGAATAAACCATAGGGAGGCTGAGTTGGTCTGAACGTCATTGGATGAGAGATACTGGTTGTGCTGGGAAAAGGGATGCTGAAGATGGAGCTGCATGGCAAAAAGGATGCAACTAAAGAGTAGCTGTATGTATGCAGGAAGAGTGAATCCAGGAAGCTTTTTGATGACCTCAGCTTCATAATTATGACTAGACTGGTTATCTAAATGCCAAAGTGGATTTTAGTGGTTTTCAAAGAAAGTCACAAATATTTGATGTAAACAGTATTATATAAACATTTACACCACTGTAAACATTATTTTGCATGATTATTTATTCAGAATGTGCAACAGAAAATAATAATTTGCACTATTTCTGCTTAGAATTTTATTAATATTTTGCTGGAATAACAATATGGGGCGAAACCTACACTAGGCTTATGGCTTGTAAAGTTTTATTTAGCTAAACTGCAATAAAATATTTCAGATTAAAGACCAAGTTCACTGACAAAACAGTTTTTACTTGTTTTTTAACCCTCCCACTGTCTTTATGAGTGACCCCGCGAGGAAAGTTGACCATTGAGCAGGATTGATGGTTTGTCCCTTGAGGTCCACGTGGCAGGGTTGAGGTGGTGCTCACTCCTCACCCATTAGGACAGTGGGAGGATTAAATATGATCGGTCACTTTGAGTTTCTCATGCAGGCTGAATGTGAAAATACTACCCCTATTTCCTGCATTAGCAGCCGATAGAAAGTAGAAACTCTTGGATAGAAAAGCCACTCAGATCTCGTCACATTGTAAATTAGCATTTATGGACTCTCCCATCTTGGCTCGCCATGGGGAAGGCTGTTGTTGGTTTAGCGTCCAGGAAACGGCATCAATCTGGTCAGACATAATCTGTGGTTCTCCAAACAGAGGTTATTGTTAGAAATGTCTAAGCCAACCCAAGAAAATTATTAACTGTCCGTCACCTTTTGAACCATTTTACTAGAAATATTTCTTTGATATAGAGCTGTATGTGAAGCTTTTTGTTCAACCATGGGCTGTTCTGAATCAAACATGCTGGAATAAACTGTTAAACTTGTTACTAATCTTTTCAGGCTTGGCCTTACACGATGTTCCCAGGGACCATTACTCAGTGAGTGAGTTCTTCTGTTGAATATTTTAGATCCTTTTAGTCCCGTCACACTTTTCTGTCCATCCTGCTGCAGTTAAACATCACTGCCACCCTGGGAGTGCTGAACGTAGCAGCAGAAGTGGAAGAGGTGAAGATTAATGGTGATGGTGAGATGCATATGACCCTTTCCAGCACCCTGTTGCCGAACCTGAACCGACAGCTGCAGTTTGTCACCTACACCAACACGCTGTTTCACCCGAGTACTGCAGACACAGGTAAGACCACATCAGCCATGGGGAGTCCTGTGGTGGGTACTCTGGGAGAACCAAGCCCTTTTGATGGCTGTTAGGTCTTCGTATGATCTGTGCCAGAACCTAGTCTGCATTGATTTGGGCTTATTTCCAGTGAGAGTTGGACTCTGCCAAGGCTTCCCCTTTGTCACTGATTCTGCTCTTAACTTTTATGAACAGGATTTCTAGGTGCAGCCTGCTTTTGGCCGATGATGTGGTCCTGTTGGCTTCATTCATGATCTCCAACATTTGCTGGAGCACTTTGAAGCTGAGTGTGAAGCAGCTGGGATGATAATCATCTCCTCTACATCCGAGACCAAGACTTGCAAAAGAGTAGAATGCCTTCTCCAGGTCAGGGATGAGGTCCTGCCTTGGAACACCTTCAGGAGGAGATGGCCCAAATGGCTGGGAAGAGAGAGGTCTGGGCCTCTCTGCTTAGGCCGCTGCCTGTCATCATAGCATAACCAGAACAGCACTGGCTGTGCTCCTGAAAATGGATCAAATGCCACTTGAATAATTAATCTTTGGAAACCCTTGGAAAGCTCTTAAAACTTGGCACCACATTAATACTGGAAGTCAGAGTGTATTAGACATCCATATTTCTTCAAGAAAAAACACACCTCAGTAATGGACAGCATCCAAATCTCCAAACTTGCTTTTTAGCTTTGATGTAGAACTTTCAAAATAATCCTTGATGATGATTGTGAGCACATTCTGTGGTCTGAGGGCAAGCATTGGCAAGAAGAAGATCAACATCTTTTTAAATCCAAGTTCTGACAAGATGATGTAACAGTGAGGGTGTGATAATGTATTGCTTTGTATTGTTGTGTCAAAGTTATATACCAGAAAAATGTCCCAGTGCCCAGATGTTGGGCAGCAGACCAGGGAGAGTTGTTTGATGGCCCAATCTCCAGCTGAGCAGGAGCATGTTTTGGGAATCCACAGAACATATGCTGTGCGAGATGGGTGTGCAAGGACACGTCGTTGTTAGCTCACTAATAATTTTGTGAGGTTGAAAGAGATCCACTGCTTATGTAAATAACTCTCTGGAACAAAGAAAGCTATAATTATTCTATAATTTATTCATAAATTTGCAGATTGCTTTCCTGTTTGGATAAAGCCAAGCAGCCAGTCACAGTGCAGTCTAACAATAAAGCCTCTTTGTACTGATTCAAAACAAGAATACAGCTCTGCCGAGTACTGTGTACTCAATACAGCAGGAGTTCTGTTCTGCAGCAGGTCACTGTTTGATAATGACAGAGCATGTTTATTGTTGTCTTTAAGTGCAGTTTGAATCGGAAGGGCATCAAGCTGTCTTCAGCATCAAGATCCGCCACGGAGTGACTCCTAAACTTTACAACACAGGATCTAAAGAAGGTACAGGGCCATCATGTCGTTCCTAATCAGGGTAAAAATCAGAACCCAAACAACTGTTGGTAAAAGATCTGTGTGTCCTCTACAGAGTACAACGTCAGCGCTCTGGTTACCATAGCTACAAAGACTTTCCTGCGTTATGAGAAGCTTCAGAATCTCATTGACAGCATCAGAAGATACTATCCTACCATCACAATAGTCATCGCCGACGACAGCGAGAATCCCAAAGCCATCTCTGGGCCTTACATTGAGCACTACATCATGCCCTTTGGAAAGGTAGGGAGGTAAACGTTCCTCTGCCATGGCTAATGGGCGCTCTGGTTCTCTGAACCTCCACGTTTGTGTCCTAGGGTTGGTTTGCTGGAAGAAACTTGGCTGTTTCCCAGGTGACAACGAAATATGTGCTCTGGGTGGACGATGACTTCATCTTCACAGCCAATACCAGGCTGGAGAAGCTTGTGGATGTTTTAGAAAAGACCACTCTGGATCTGGTAAATAAAATGGCTCACTGGAATAGTTCCTAATTGCAGTGAATTGAATGTGTGTTTTGTGGGGTTTTTAGGTTGGGGGTGCAGTACGGGAAGCTACGGGGTACACCGCGACCTACCGACAGACCATCTCCATTGAGCTAGGAGAGGAGGACGGTGACTGTTTGCACATGAGGAGAGGGTTTCATCACGTCATTGAGGGATTCCCAAACTGTGTCGTGACAGACGGAGTCATTAATTTCTTCTTAGCTCGCACTGATAAAGTCCAGCAGGTGGGCTTTGACCCTCGTCTGGCCAGGGTGGCCCACCTGGGTGAGTAGAGGTCACACACATCTGTTAGCACATCTGCAGTGAGAGAGATGTAGGAATGCGGCTTCATTTAAAGCTGTTATGGCGAATCTGCAAACAAGCTAGGTTTTTGAACGCAAACACGGTCACAGAACACTGACCCCTCCCCTCGGGTTTCTTCCCTGAGATGCTTCTGCCGGTACCGGAAATCCGCGATGCCGGAGGAAATGAGATAGCGCTAAACATCAGTCGCTCTTTCCTAGGTCCAAACGTTTCTTGCTGTCCGTGACTTCGAATGAGGTTTTTAAAAGTTGTTTCCCCTTCTCTGGTTTTCTTCTTACTCCCCTCAAGTTTTTTCAAGGCTCAACATCATTCTTTGGTTTCAACAGACATTTAACTTAAAAGGAATAAAGATGACTTTTACAGCTTCTTTCACAACAATTAAAAAACTTATTTTATCTTCAGGAACAAACCTGCTCTTCACCATCTCTTGCAGAGACTTACATCAGTCCACGTGACTAATTCTGTTAATATATTAAATTCACCCCACGTGCAACAGTGGATCAATAGATAAGTTCCCCTTAGATGTTAATGTTCTTTTAACCAAAATAAATTAACTTTATTTAAATTAAGTAAAAAATTATTATTGAATGATTTTAATGAATTACTAATATGTCTTTATTTCCATTTTAACTGGATCTAATCTAATAAATAAATTGAATGTAATGAATGGAGCACCCATGGAAGTGCAATGACACCGATAACCGGATGGTCCAGCAGGTGCTTTAGTCTGACAGGTGTGATTGGTGGAGGTTTTTAGACAAACGTGAAGAAAAAAAACACTTTACACATTTTTTTTTCATTTTCTGAAATCTCCACGACATAGAGCTATGTTAGAGCGCTGTTTAAAGGCATGAAAAAATATTTTAAGTTAATTTTGTCATGTCCTGTGTCCTCTCTGTCCAGTTCATGTTTTCTCTCTTCTAGGTGTCCTTGTCCTCCCTGTCCCTTCACACCCCATCTCCCTAGTTACAATAACCATTTCCAATCCCCTGCCTCTTACTGGTATTATATTTCTCTCTAGGGTCCCCTTCTCATTTTTGTTATTGTCAGGTTCCTGTTTGTTTTAGCCTTCTGTGTGTCTCACCTTTGACCCTCGCTGTGCCTCTAGCGGTTACCCCCCCCCCCCCCCATGTTATCATCTGTTCTCATGTTTAGTTCATTTACATAACCTTGAGTTTTCCATTCCTCCAGTAGTTTTCTGTTTAAGGATTAGTCTCAGTCAATGCCCTTGTTGTCTAGGTTTTCATTTATTCCTGGCTCTTTGTATTTTTTTTCTATTCTGTTTAGAGCATTGTCATTATTTTCATAGTCTTCAGTTATTCTTAGAATAGTTTATTTCTTTCAGCCTTTGGTTCTAGCATCTTTTAGTTACTGTCTTCTTGTTATCTGGTTCAGTCATGTGTTTTTGTGTTACCTCCTATCCCCAAGCCATCTATCACACCTGTAGGCCCTTTGCAATCAGCAACTATCACACCTGCTCCACTCAGCACCTCAGTGCATTTAAGCCTGCTCTGTGTCACGGTTTTTTCTACCTCCTTATGCCTTTTTGTTGGTTCCTTGTGTTTGTGCTGTATATGCACCATGCTCCTCATACTCCTCATGCTGCTCGTTATAGAAATTTAATTTTTATAATTTCTTGATCATTAATATGTGTTACTCTATGCCTGAATACATGTGCTCTTCATGCTCCTCGTGATGGAGAAACTGAAGCTTTTCAAACCACTGAACCAATATGAAACAACAGGTTCGGTTTCGTTCCCTCCTGACTGCCAGTGGCAGTAAACAGAGTGGATGGATCTCCTCGCGCTCTGCGCAGGTCGAGTACTAATGCAAACAAAGTCACGCACGTGACACGTAGCCCACCTGGTCGCGAGTCTATAAATTACGCGCCGATAGCTACGTTCGGGTCTCCCGGGATCTTCTCGCCCGAGAAGTTCCGAGTGACCCCTGTGACTGGCAGTCATCCAGGAACTCACAGAACCATAGTTACACCGTAACTTCCGTTCAGTGTTGTGAACCAATTTAACCCAATAAACTGAGTGACATCTGCTGGCCAGTCCCGCCCATCATGGTGCTTTGCTTCAGCGCCCCACCACGACTTGTGATTTGCATCTTAAAAATGTTTAACAGATGCTCATGTGAGGACTTTATTATACATAAACATATGACAAATGTATAGCATGTAGATAAATGCACAGAGGATTAGTTTAGCATAAATACACCAAACTCACTGTGAACAAGATAATAAAAATGTATTTTTGTTAATATTTTCTGGCATTTGTAGCCAATATTTTCTAAATCTGTTTATTTGTATTTCCTCAAAATTTCAAGAAGGAAAAACGTGAATTTTACTGTGAGAGTTGTGATTTACAAAATGAAGATTCACCTAATGGTTACTGTTAGGTAATTTCATTCTCCCATCCAGGGTTACCTGAGGGAAAGTTCAACATGCAGCGTTTATATTAATAAGCCGATCGATTGACCCATACCAATCTTATTAACAATAAAAAATTTAGACTTTGCAAAGTGGAGAGATAAAATGATACACACAAGTCGGTGGTCTCTTCGCTCTCATCAGACAGAACCCTCAGAAAGCATTTATTAAGGACACACAAAATGGTAAAACGCACACACATTTACACACTAAAAAACTGACACACACACTTTGACATTCCTTTAGACTCTCAGCGAGCAGGGAGACAACAGGCGCGGGCGTTCTTACTGATAAGCCAGGACTGGAAAGAGGCAAGGTCAAACGCCGGTCTGTTGCCAGGGTAAAATAAACCGGATGAAGCTTTCGTTTAAAAAATTACAAAATAATGTATCCATAATTTATCCAACAGTTAGCACAGTCAAGACACAAATGGTTTTGGTTTTTATTCTCAATATTAAACCTCAAGACATTCTCTGGGTCAGGGAGGAGTTTAAGTATCTCGGGGTCTTGCTCACGAGTGAGGGAAAATTGGAGCGTGAGATCGATAGGCGATTGGTGCTGCATCTGCAGTGATGCGGGCGTTGCACCGATCTGTCGTGGTGAAGAGAGAGCGGAGTCAGAAGGCGAAGCTCTCGATTTACCGGTCGATCTATGTTCCTACCCTCACCTATGGTCATGAGCCTTGGGTAGTGACTGAAAGAATGAGATCGCGGATACAAGCGGCCGAAATGATTTTTTTCCACAGAGTGGCTGGGCTCTCCCTTAGAGATAGGGTGAGAAGCTCGGCCATCCGGGAGGGGCTTGGAGTAGATTTGCTGCTCCTCCACATCGAGAGGAGCCAGTTGAGGTGGCTCGGGCATCTGGTCACCATGCCTTCTGGGCGTCTCCTGGTGAGGTTTTCCGGTCATATCCAACCGGGAGGAGACCTAAAGGTAGACCCAGGACACGCTGGAGAGACTATGTCTCTCACCTGGCCAGGGAACGCCTTGGGATTTCCCCGGAGGAGCTGGCCCAAGTGGCTGGGGAGAGAGGGAAGTCTGGGCCTCTTGACTTAGGCTACTGCCCCGCGACCCGACTCCGGATAAGCGGATGAAAATGGATGGATTAAACCTTAAGTATTTGGATCTCAGGTATTAGTAGTGTGATGGGTATTTTTGGTTTCAGGGAGAATCCACTTATGCACTCTTATGCTAAATGTGCCAAACTGTTGCCATAGAAACACTGAAGCACATTCTGCTGCAGAGGGTAATTTCAAACATGTCTTGCTGACATTAAAGGAGCTGAAAGTTGAACTGCCTTAATATCAAATAAATAGCTAAAATCTGCATTAATATTCTTAACACACTACCTAAATGATAACACCATCAACTTTAGGACATTTTTTAAATTTGCTTCTTTTTTTAAAGTATTCTATATTATTAATGGATTCAATCATTAAAAGCTTTTTTTTAAATGATTTGTGCTTTTCAGAGTTTTTCATTGATGGACTTGGATCTCTTCATGTGGGCTCTTGCGATGACGTCATCATTAATCACGCAACCAAAATCAAGCTCCCCTGGACCAGCCAGTCGGAGAGCGACAAGACGTACGCCAAGTTTCGTTACCCACCTGCCTCCTCTGATGCCACACGCACAAAAAATGGCCTCTTGTTCTTCAAGAACCGATTCCAGTGTTTGACTCATAATTAGGTTCCTTCTTTTCTATTGACCCCCGAAAGTTTCTTTGTTCTTCCTGAGTTGCCAAAGAAGCTTTCCTCCACCCTTCACTGTCAGATAAGATTCACGACAATCTGTTTCGTTTGTGGTGTCTGGAAAACCTCGGAAGGCTTTCTGTGGAAAAAAGGAATTTTGTTGTGGAGAGAAACCGGAACAAATCTTATCTAATTGTGAAATCACAGCCTAGTTAGGTTTTGATTAGTCAAATCTTATCTGGCTAAATATGCTTGAGTTGTTCCAAACCCAAATGGCATCAAGACGATGTGTCTCTTCTCTTTCATCCCGTTTTACTGTTGGGATCACCTGTTTTCCTGCTTGGAAAACTAACCGTGGAGTCTGAAGGACACAGAGCGGGAACAAAGAGATGTGTCATAAAAAGAGACAATCTGAGAGCAACATCCAGAGTCACGTAAGGAACACTTACAGTGGTTTTGTCAGCTGTTTAACAGCTGGAATTGGGTTGCTTTTTTGTTTTTGTGTCATGGTTTTTCTACCTCCTTTTACCTAGAATCGTTTTTGGTTCAGTGTGTGAAATCACACCTGAAGAGTTAAAACTTTGGACCCACCGGGAAGAGGACAGACTGTTCTGGAGACAGCTTTTTTTGTTTGTTTTTGCTGCCGTCTGTCGCTCTTCAAGAAGTACCTTGAATTAAGAAGTTTTGGAGTCATTGCACGCTACTTAGGAAAAGGAAACTGCATCCTTTCATGCTGCCTGAGTGGAAAATGTGGACAAACCAAAGTGCATGTTTATTTTCTGTCAATAAAAAAGACAGACAGGGAGGGAAATGACATGTTTGGTAATAAAACACAGAGAGAAGAAGACTTTTAAAAGAAATGAGATGAGCTGAGCACATCAGTTCTGAGGCCCAGATTCACAAAGAATATGCTACAAAAGTTCATTTTACTTTTGTTTGTCATATGCACCTGCTATCTGTTTCTTCTCAGATTCACTGAAATAGTGCAAAGTGTGTGCTGATTCAACCCCTTTCATCACCAGACTTGAGTACTTTCAATTATTTAATGTCTAATGCAGTTTTCTTCTCCATAAGACCTCAAGATTTACTTCTGTTGCAAACACTATACAGGCATAAATATAATTGAGGTTCAATGGTTTTCACTCAGTGAGCTGCAGTTCTTAATGGTTAAAGAACAAAGGCCCTCTTCCTGAGGGAGGAATGGTCACGGTTACATTGTTTCCATACAAGGGCGTGCTCTCCCTTTCCTCTTTTTTAAAGGATACAGTCCAACAAACACTCCTCAAGGTGCACATTTAAGCAGCTCTCAAGAGACAGAAGCTATTTCCCTCTAACTGCATCAATAAGTTGAAGCCTTTCCCCTAATTGTTATTTTAAAAATATGTGCAGGTCTCCCTCCGAATGCATGTACACCTCAATTAAATGTGAGCAGACTTCATCAACACAGACATTTTCTTTGGTTGTCAGTTCAGAGTGATGCAAAACCCTAATTTGCACTTGCAAAACACTTTTTTATGAATTCGGGCCCTGGTGGGGTAATAGATGAAGTGACACTGTTTTATTTTGACAAGATGGACTGTAGGTGGTACCGTTGAGTCCTTGTATGGATTCTTAACATGTCAAACAATGTTTAATATTCGTTATGAGCAAAAAGGTGCAGGAAGTTGTATTTATTTATTTAATCTTTTAATTCTTTGAGATATTTTTCTGTCTTGTAATTTATTTTTGTTTCATTGTGTTTACAAACAGCTGTACCAACATGAACATCAGACTTTTATTGGTCATGTTTTAAGTTTGACCAGTAATAGTGATTTTGTGATTGTTTTTGACAGACATGTTCATGTTTATTTTCTTGTTCTTTGACAGTGTCATTATCATGTGTTGTGTTGGCACAGAATTATATTACCCCTTCAGCCCTGATTCACTGAAGTCAATACTTTTATCATGACATTAGAAACAATTTTATTTTATTTGTCTGTGAAATAAAAACTCCTTTTCATTTATTTTGATGGGGCGTTTGAGGTGTGGACATAAAGATGCTCGTTACCTCTGCATTTCTTGTTTCTCTTGTTGTCCATCTCCTAAAAGTGTGTGAAAACCAAACACTCTTCATTTGCATTTGCATTATCAAACCTTAGCCCACCCGGGGACTACTTGGGATTCCACCAGAAGGTTGGTGAATGTGGCAGGAGCTGGGCTGCTGCCCCCATTACCCAGACCTGGAAAAGAGTAAAATGAGTACAAAAGAACAATAATTTTAATAATAATATTAATAAATATTCACAGCATTCATATTTAAATAAGAAAAATCAAGCAGCCTTGTTGTATGCAAAGGATGTTAAGTGAGCCAATGTGCATGCAAACAGGGTGTGACTCCATCCTTTCTGCACTGTAAATGAACAACAACCCTCTGGGACTGATTATGTCATACTATCTAAATTAAAAACAACGCCATTGGGGCCACAGAGATGCTTGTCTAGAAGGTTGAAGTGCTACAGGGTTTTTTCCCTTATTTATTTATGTATTATTTGTGCACACACACACACACACACACACACACACACACACACACACACACACACACACACACACACACACACACACACACACATATACACATATAAAATATTAAGTTAATTTAGCTACCGTATTATTAAACCAAATCTATCTAAATATGGTGGTTTAAATATTTGACTCTGAATAAAAGTAGAGCTTTTACTGAGATTCATTTATTTGTACCAACGACTTTCATCCAGTAGAGGGTAGTACACACTAAATGGTGACTTTTGAGTTCTGAAAGTAATAATCATAGGCATGAATACCTAGATGCTCCACTGGGCACTGGAGGGTGTAACAGCGTTGCCACCATTTTGGGTGGGTTCCACACGCTCCAACCCAACTGGAGTCAAGGCATTTTGGGCAACTATGCCCCTTAAGCATAATAAAATGTGTTTTTAGTTGGGCAAACACCTTTGTACAAATAAATGCACTGGGGGTAAATATAGGGCTTGGGATGGTGTCGCCATTACTGACATAGCTGCCGTGTTTACGGCCTCCGAGTCCTTACTTGTTGCTTGTTACTTCTGACAACAGAGCCCTCAGTCTCATTCTTGCAGCTTCATTTAACCTATTAGTCTTTTGATCAATTCTATTACGCAACTATGGTAAATCGTTGCTGTGTTGTGGGGTGCAACACGTGATCGCCAGGGAAAAAGGTGGAAAACGAGCAACTTTTCACCATTATCATCATGGCATAACCACAGAGATCACAGTTTCTAACATAACAAAGTCTTGTCGGCTCGCTTGGACCGCAGCTGTAAGGAGACCAAACATCACCTTCCAGAGTATTTTCATTCTGGTAAGTTACAGATGTATGTTTTTCTATTTTCTTCAACTGCGACATGCACAGACAACACGCACGTATTGGTAGGCTAGTGCGGGGTGCACTGACCCACAACACAACTTCTGCTGCCACGCTTCTTCTATGAGGTGAACATTTTTATAGTTTTACTAGAAAAGCCATCAAATGAAACGTTTACCTCTCATCCAGATGTAAACATACACTCACACCACAAACAAGTTGGCTGTAAATTGCAAGAGCAACAAGTTGTCGTCAGTGCTCCACGTTTTGGTCTTTCATACGGATCCAAACCATTTATAAGGCTGATTTTGTCCACATACCGGTCCCTGATGTCTCTATTTAACATATCCCTATATTCCACATCCTTTTTGGGATTCCAACATGCTGTTTAACCCCTTAGCATTCCCGCATCCCGCCCATGGGACAAAACCCCAGTGCGTTCATTAAATCTGGAAATTTAAGGGGTTAACACTTCCTTTCTCCCAAATCTGCTTCTTCTTTGCAACGTACTGTTTGTTTTTACAGTTTGTTTACATTTGTTAGGCCATCAGCATGTCTGCGCACATCTCAGAATGTGACGCATAATCTCACGTGTGATCCCAAGCTCGATAGGAACCCATCCAAGATGGCAGCCCGCTGCTACACAAGCTCCAATAGGCAGCGCCAGTCCACGGGGTCGAGTAACATAATTTTCCTACATTTTTACTCAAGTGGAACAAAGTGGTCATCAAAACATTACTCAAATAAGAGAAAAAAGTATTTGGTAAAAAAGGAAACTCATTTACTGAGTAGCTTTTTGATCTTAACAGCTGACTTAATTTGTTAAAATGATTTAATCAGAGGTTCAAAAGTGAATAATCTAAAAGTCAGAGCAGAGGTGAACTTACCAGGCAAAGGAACGTCTTGGGCCTCAACCACTTTAGAGGTGTCATGATGAACACACAAATATGTTTAAGATATTTTTTCATCCAAAATGTATTAACCCTGCCATTCTAGAAAAATACATCAAGCTACAGCTACAATAGACTGCTCCATGACCTCAGCAAGTGAATGACTGATGAGCAAGTTTGTCATCTGATTTGAAAGTTAATAATGAGAGGAAGTAAAAAAAAACATGCAAAAAGGAAATGAAGCTATTCAAAGGGTTCTGAGGAGTGAAAGAGGCAGGAAGAGAGTAAATATCTTACAGATTTTTCATAATGCTGCTGAGTAACAGTTACTGAAAGCAGCATTAACATTAATGGTTAGCACCAGAAGCTGCTGCCTGTGCTAGCGCTTTTTTCAGTTCAGAACAGAACAACAGTGGCAGGGGGGCCCGTGTCTTTGTTCGCCTTGAGCCCCCAAACTGCTCTGGTTATCCATCCGCTGGTGTAAATGTCCTCTAGATATTCTAAACTGAGGCCAAACACTTATTTACTATTAATGGGTGACGTTTGTCAGTTATACATATAGCTCCCATAACCTATGAGGACACCGCAGTGGGAACATCTTCACAAAAGCCAGAACATTAAAGGTGTGGTTGGCTGAAATACATTTTTTAATGATAATTTCTGATTCTAATCAGTCATTCTAAGTTTTTAATGCGGGCCGAACATGAAAGCAGTCTTCTACACCTATCTCCTGCACTAGCTTCTGATAGAAAATAGATGGTGAGATGCTAGGATTTGAAAATCCTCACGGATCTATGTAAATAATAATAATCTCTAAATTTGCATTTGATGGCCCTGCCCATCTGGGGTCGTGCTTTGTAAAAATGTTTTTGCAGTGAGGAGAGAGAGAAGAGTGTGTCTTTGTGGTAGTGACTTTTCAACATGACTGAACGTATTCTGTTAGCCAATCAGAAGCTAGGTGTGTGCATATCATTAATAATAATGAGCAGTCCAGCTGTTTTCAGCCCACCTCTGCACCAGCTAACTTCTGCATCTCAGAACAGGAGCATCGTAGATTTTTTTTTAAATGACTCATAAGGCAGTGATTCCCACTTGAGAACACTGCAAATGTATTGAATAAATGAACCACACCTTTAATTTGAAACAATGTGTTAACATCTTTACATCAGCTGTCAGCCAAAAAAGACACAGAGTGACTCTCATGAACTTTTATGATGGAGTAACATACATGTCATGTTTCAGCACACAAATACACAAGGGAACTTGTTCAAAATTCAAATATCTGAACATAATTTCTCTTCCAGTCTACACATAAGGACCCTACATAAGCACATTGTTATGATGTTTGATCTTTGTACCCCTTTTCTTCTTTCTGCTTGATCGTGCCACATGGTTTGTGTGCGTTTCAAATGTGTTTAGTCCAGATCAAACGCACAATGGAAGGGTTTAAATAATCTGGCAAATGGAAAACACAGCTCTCTGCTAATCTGCACGGGATAGACAGATGAGATCTGATCCAGAATGAAACTGCAAGTCACGATCACTGGAGTAATGAGCTCAGAAGGTTTCAGGGGGTTTCAGATGTTCTCAGAGGAGAATAACGTGAAACGGGTCCATGGAGACAATTTTGGCCATTTTATCAAAAACATCCAGTCAATTTTTTTTTTGTCAAAAAGTAGAGAAAAACAAATTCAAACAGCATGAAGCAACAGGACGTTTTTTTTCATCTCAGCATCTGGAAATGTTTGTTGATGAGCACATGGAATCTGTGTACACACACACTGTTATTCAAGCACATTCAAATGTTAACGTTACACAAAATCAAACACAGAAAGGCCTGCGACACAGTTAGTTGAAACACCGCAGCTTTGCTCACGTCTGCACAGAGTTGAATGGAGTCACCGAGGGTCAGTGCTGGTTGCTCTCCTCCAGCTGATCCAAGCTGTTGGGTCGGCGGGCTGCGTAAGGTGCGCCATCACAAAATGCGATAGTCTGGAAACTGGCTGTCACAACCTATGAGGAAACACACAATCCAGCAGTTACTTTCTTTGTTTAGTTTCTAGAAACATTTGTATGAAGCAAAATTTAAAGACTAAGTTCACTTGTTTTTTCAACACATTTGCAGTGATTTCTAATATAAATGAATACCTTGAGAGTGGATGTCTTTGTGAAAAGCTCTGGCGCTTCAGTTTCAGGAGCTAAAAGTGAGCTAGAGCAGAGGAGAGCAGAACACGGCAGGATTTGGAGTCTTGTTTCTTGATATTCTGGCATCTCGCCTCTGACTGGCTAACAGCAGTGCGACTACCACTGACTCTTTTTTGCTTCACAAAGTTGATTGGTCTCCACGAATAGCACAAGCCAGAAGGAATTCTGCTGTGTAGTGGAGTTGCTAATGCTATTGTTAGCTTCTACTAGCTGAGACTTTCTCTGTTCTCTCCGGGATGCTACATCAATAGCAACTTTCCTGGTAACAAGGCAAGATGGGAGAGTTCGTGAATGCCACTTTTTCAATGTGATGAAGATCTGTTTGGCTTTTCTAATCCGAGCGTCTCCCTGTCTATTTTCTATCGACAGTTAATGCAGGAAATAAGGTTGTAAGACTATTTTCACATTAAGCCTGAGTGAATATTCAAATTAAAATTAAAATAAAAAAGTAAAAAATAGTTTCTCAGTGAACTTGTTCTTTAAGCTGCATAAAAGTATTTATTTATTTATTTAATTAGATACACTAGAATAATTTTAACAGAAAAAAGGCACTTTGATCTTAACCTTGGTATGACAAGTTGACAGTCTGGTCAAAGGTATTCACCGTTTCTCCCAACTGAGCTTGTTTAAAGCGCTACCTACAGCAGGCCAGATAGTAAGTGTTGAGAACTTTTACACCAAAACTCACTTCAAAAGTTGTGAACTTTCTCTTTATAACAACTCTAACATGACGTGCTTAGAAAGATGTGGAGTCTAACTTGATCTGGGGAACCTCTGAATCAAACAGACCACATGAGGGCAGCAAAACAGGTTTTTTTCTGCTGATCAACAGAGTAGGAGCTAAGAGGACAAGAACAATTCTGTGGATTTAGGCCAGATCTGCAGCACTTATACTGTTTCCTTGGTGGAAGTGTTAGTACACAAGATAAAACACCAGGTTGGAGAGTTTCCCACAAACTGGATGGCTGAATAACACAAGCAACACATTAGGCTGAGCATGGTAAATCAACAGAGAAACAACAACAGGATATCTGACAAAGGCAGCTGGAGAGTTATTTCCTCTCAACATTAGTGACCGTGACAACAAACAGGCTGTACAGTTCTGCCTACGTGATCAACATCATTTTAAAACGTTATTTAAAAATTAACCATTCAGAAAAAGATAAGAGCTTTCACGAGAATTATTCGTGATTACTAAAGAAATTCAAGAGGTGTTTTCCTGGTGTTTAACAGGGTGACCTGGTCTACTGGTCTACCTTTTGGTGGTGGTGGGTGCAGGGTGACGCGGTGCTGAATGTGTCACAGCTTCGTTTCACCTCTGAGTACAAACTGAGCTGCTGTTGTGAGGAAAATGGAGGGTGAGTTGCTCGAAGTGACTCATCACTTGTATTGAAGTCCTTGAAAACAGAAAGAGAAAAGAGATGTGAGCTAGAGAGATACATGCCTGTGTAGAAATAGGATTATGGGTGTGTGCTGCATGACCTTTGAGGACTGGGTGAGCTGAGGCGAGTGCAGAGATGGCAGAGAATTGTTATGGGACAGCAGGCAGGGTTGGTGATGTCTCTGCATGGAGGGGTGCGATGACAGGCCAGGTGACGACACAGCTGGAGACTTTGTGCTCCTTCCTAAGCTGTTTGATGTGATTTCTCTTCGCTGGTACTCTATTGGGGACTGGAGGGCTGCAGCGGACAGGACGTCGTGTCACACCTTTTTAATAAATTACACATTTATTGTTGTAAAGTTCAGCTCTGGTACCATTTAGGAAGTTTCTCTGGGTCTCTAAGATCTGGACCACATCGTCGAACCAAGCTTGTTGTACTTCTGGAGAGACTGCATGCATAACAAAGCGTGTTACACTGCTGTCGGTTCCCCTGGAGGTCAGGACCAGACAACAAGGGTCTTCTTCAGAGGGGGTCTCCACACCCAAACAGCTAACCTGCAGGACACAAAGTGCTTATGTTGAACGCATCAGTACTTCAAAGTGTTCAACAGTTGTTTAATCTATACATCTGCAGTGGGCTATGGTAGGAATGAATGCCTTGCAAGTTGCACTGGGGGTGGGGCATAAGTGCCTGTATCAGCGCAGACAAGTCTGCTGCAGCAGAAGGTGGCAGCAGGATTTGGAGTCTTCTTTCTTGATACTTGGACATCTTGCCTTTGATTGGACGACAGCAACATGACTCTGCCACCATCTCTGTTTGCTCTGCGACATGGATGTTTTATCTCCTTAAACAACAGAGACCTGGATGTGTTCTGCTGTGTGGTGGAGTTGCTAATGCTAATGGTTAGCTTCTACTAGTCGAAATGCTCTCTGCTGTTTCCTGGACGTTAAACCAACAACAGCCGTCCTCATTCCCCTTCTTCACACTGGAAGCATCTACAGAGCGGAACGGCAGCAGAACGGTTTACTCGTGACTTTTGATGCGGTCCAGTACATACAGGAGAACCTTGGTTGCAGAACGGCTTCCTCGCTGTGCTCCTTGCTTAACTCGCAAGATCACAAAATCTCTCGAGTTTATGCCATCTGCCATTAAACAAAATAGATCCACTTTCAGGATTAAAGGCATGAAAAACACACCCCTGCACTTCTGGTGTAAATAAGTCGTCACTTGTACTGACGCAATCTACATAGATATGAATTTGCATCTCTGCAATAGTCTTTTATTTTGAAAATTACCAGGGGTTTTCCACTGAAATTAGAGGCCGACCGATCTATTAAAATTTTCTGTCGGCCATCGGCCGAAATTATTTTTAAAAGCCGATAAAATAAATAAATAAATAAATAAATAAATAAATAAAACAACAAATGTTAAATTATATATATATATATATATATATATATATATATATATATATATATATATATATATCAGGCACCTGTGTGGCCAACTGCCACCAACTATAATGAAGAAAGGACCCGAAGGACCCCAACACACCATTCTTTTAAATATTTTGAGTTAGTTTTATATTTGAAGTTCAATAAGTATTGAGAGATTTACTGACTTATTTAATTTATATTGCACACAGTGAGTGTTACGTTGTCCTTCACAATTAATGTGCTGCTAAAACGTGTATAAATCGGCCATAATAATCGGCTTTAGATATCGGCCATCGGCGACAAAAATTCTTTAAAAATTGGTAACGGCCTTAAAAAAACATATCGGTCGGCCTCTAACTGAAACCGTATGTGATTTCCTGTCTAGCCCTATGTTAACTGCGGAAATTGATGCCTCCCAGAAGCAGCTCATGGCAAAAATAGAACCCGATCCTACATTTAGTGGCGCGGAGTGCCACTTCTGGGATGCGCCCGAAAATTTCCATGTTGCGACTGGACTGAATCACCTTCATAGACTTTGTGGGATTCCAATTCGAAGCAGTGACGTTCTGCTGCCGTTCTACCTCGCCGATGCTTCCAGTGTGAAGTAGGGGTCAGTTCAAGCAACCACTCAACGTAGATCTGCCAAGCATTTCAAACCCTACCCTCTATCTTCCAGAAGCTAATGCAGCAGATAGGTGTAGGAGGCTATTTTCATGTTCAGCCTGCATGAAACATTCAGAGTTACTGATCATTTAAAAAAATAATCAGTAAAAAAAATTGTTTTGGAAAATCATGAAAATATATTTATTAACACCAAGTTTCTCTTACCTTGATGCTGTTTTTAAAAGTGTACCCTGGCAAAGGGATCCCTTTTTTCTTCTCAAGTGGCTCACTGAAAATGACGAGCTGCTCAAACAGAAACACCCTCCTCTCCCTGGCTTTGGACAGGATGCTGCTATCCTGCTCACTCACGGAGAAGGTGTCCTGCTGGAGAAGCTTCCCTTGAGCTGTGATTTTTCCCTGATTCAAAAAGTAGACCACAAACTCCATCAAATTATTGCATCCGACGTGTGATGAACAATTAACCCTCCCACTGTCTTCATGGGTGAGCCCGCCAGGAAAGTTGACATTGAGCAGGGTTGATAGTTTATCCCTTGAGGTCCACATGACAGGGGTGAGGTGGTGCTCACTCCTCACCCCTGCCACGTGGACCTCAAGGAATAAACCATCAATCCTGCTCAATGGTCAACTTTCCTGGCGGGGTCACCCATGAAGACAGTAGGAGGGTTAAATATCATTATCGATTATGAAATATGGTTCTTCACCAGTATGATTTCACACAATCCAATACTGCATAATTCAGTGGGTCATGACAGGATGTAACATGATACAATGTGATGTGACACAATACAATAAGCTATGATAATGTTGGGAAATGTAGTTTCAGACTCATAACTCTCCCAGTAGCCCATAGCAAACATAGCCTCAATACAAATAATAATCAACCACAATGGCTTGTTGCATAATTCTTAATGTGTGTTTAAATATCACACACAAAAAAAAGGATAAATACCTCAAAGCCTTGCAGCCTGCTTACATTCATCATATCATTACAGCGTTTTGGCACAAAGCACATCACCTCCACAGCTTTCTGAAAGATGAAATCGAATCAGCACAACAAAAATAAAAATAAAATATGGAAAAGTCTGGGTTCATACCTGGAGCTCTTCAACGTTCCTCCCAGCTTTGCTGTAATATTTTAAGAAGTCCTGAAGATGCCATAGAGATACATTTTTTATATAAAAAAAAATTGTTTTTATTTAAATTATGCTTTTACTCACAAAAAAATCCGACACAACTAATTCTCATTAAAAAGCGAATGAAAGCCTGTAGAAGCATGTGAACATTGTTTTAGTGTGACAAACCTTCAGGAGTAGCTGATACTTCATGATCCTCTGGACGGGTTTGATCAGGAGATCATTGAGCTGCAGCCTGTGACCCAGCTGCTGCCTGAGATCCTGAAGCACAAGGTGATGGGTTTAGTTAGATAAACTAAAAAAAAAATAGAATAAAGAGTCAGAACAAACAATCATGTTAGCTTCTCACCTCAAAGTAAGTCTCAATGTATTCTGAGACAACAAATTCTGACTTGGGTTTGTTCTGGCAGTAAACGACGTACATGTGAAGTCGTCGTTCCTGCATGTTCAACAAAGAGAGATGTGTGAAATCAAAGGGGAACTAGGCAGTTTTAGCTTGCTTTTAGCACCTCCTAGTGTCCGTTTGTAGAATCAAAAACAAAACGTACAGTATCTCCTCTTAGTGAGTTAATCTTAACACCTGAATCTAACTGTTGAAGAAGAAGAAACAATCTTTTCTTTTCTCAAGATAAAAATCACGAGGCGCTTCACAAAAACAAAAAATTTAAAATACAAAAAATAATTTTTAAAATGATTACAAATATGTTTATAATAAGCAAAAATAGACAATTGTGATTAAAAATGTAAAGAAAGAAAGAGAGAGTTAATAGGAAAGAGGGAAATCAGTGGATCCTGAGGAAGGTGAAGCAGGTAAGGAGAGCAGAATAAGGAGAGAGTGGTGACGCAAAAGCCTGAACAAGTGAGTCTTCAGCTGCTTTTTAAAGGAGACCACTGAGTCCACTGATCTCAGGCTCAGGGGGAGAGAGTTCCAGAGTCTGGGGGCCACAGCAGCAAATGATCTGTCACCTTTGGTCTTTAGCCTGGTGCTGCACAACCAGTAGGCTTTGGTCACTGGACCTCAGGGACCTGCTGGGGGTGTAGGGACTAAGATCACCAATGTAAGATGGTGCTTGCCCATGTAAGGCTCTAAAGACCAGAACCAGGATCTTGAAATGAATCCTGAAGTTGACTGGCAGCCAGTGAAGCTGGAGGAGAAGCGGGGTGATGTGGGTGTGCTTGGAGGACTTGGTCAGAAGCCGATCACAGGCTCTCTGAACCACCTGTAGACGTTCAGGGAGGTTTTGCTCAGACACATGAAAAGAGAGTTACAGTAGTCTAAGCGTGAGGAGATGAAGGTGTGGAGAACAGTCTCAAGTTCAGAGCGGGACAGAATGGGACTCAGCTTAGCAACGTTCCTGAGATGGAAGAAGGAAGAGCGAGCAAGAGAACTGACATGAGAATCCAGGGTGAGAGCTGGGTCAAAGGTCACGCCAAGATTCCTGACAGAAGGTTTGGCGTGAGAAGAAAGCTGACCAAGACAGTCTCTGACTTTGGGAACCAGCTTGTCTGGGGCACAGAAGAGGATCTCAGAAATGTCTCCTCAGCCTTCATAAGTGTCTACAGGAGTGATTGAAGTTAAAGCTAAAGTCCCTTTAATCATCACACACTGGTGAAATTCTTCTCCGCATTTGACCCATCGCTGTGGGGACGGTGAGCTGCAGCTGTGGCCGCACTCGGGAACTATTTATTACCAATAGGCCACTGAGAAAGTCATCACTAAATGAAACGAATCAGCTGTATCCATGATCTAAAACATGCTGGAACCAGACTGCAGCGCCAGGTATGTTGGCTCAATTTTCTCTAAGTCCCAAAGAGCGGCCTGCCAGTCTTAAGTTGAAAGCAGAACATTCTGGCCACAAGGGCGATAGGGGCTGGGTGGCCTTTCATTATAGCTTCTTTCTGGAGTATTTCTCTTATCAGATGGCACCATCTAGTGGCTGACAAGCATATCACACAAAAAATCTGTTGCTTTGTTTGTTTAAGATCGCAACTTCACATTTCTGTTTATTTATGTGATTCTGTAGCCGATAAACAGAGCTAAAACACGTTGTTTTACGAGTATTATTCTCATGTCATGTTGTGTTCTCATATATTTATATTTTAGAGACTAACTTGTCCGTGAAAAGTTCATCAACTCTGCATCAGCCGAGGTATTCCTTAAACTTGAAGCCCGTAAGCGGTAGTCTAATGCTATTGGTTAATTCTGGTCGGCGCTCAGTTTCCTATTGCACAGAGCTCTGCTGGGCAGGGGGCGTGCTTAGCAAAAAAAAAAAAAAGACGTATTGTTTACATTTTATCACAGTACATGATGAGATTATCACTTTTACGGATTCCTGAAAAATCATACATCATTTCTGAAAGGGGAATACTCCGGAAAACAGCTTTAGCCCAGCACAAAGTCAGTTTTGCACATGCTGGCTCAAGAAAACGATTTAAAAATGTGAAAAAGTTGCAAAATATCCCTTTAACAAAGGATTTGTTTTGTGTCAGTATGTTAGTTTGTGCATGAGGGAAAAGACACAGAAAGAGAGTTTTCTAAAGCACCTTGGACCTCAGTTTCCTCCCTCTTGGTTGTGTGTCAGACCAGGAAATTGGTTTATTAAACAGATTCAGGGCTGGGAAGGAAATATTTTATTAGCTGTGGTTTAATCAGACATGCACGGTAATAAAAGTGGGAATAGGAGTGTGATAGCTGCTCTCTCTCTCTCACACATTGTATCCTTTTCTGTCTTTTTTGTTTTACAACACAAACTTACTTCCTTGTGTGTTTCCATTAAACTTTATCCGTTTGGCCATCTTTTGATGTGACTCAGTAAAAGTGCGTGTAGTAAATGATGCACATGTTCAGAATGAGACAACAAAATGAGGAAAACTCTGAAAAGCTTTGATGCAGCCACGTGTATTACCACACACACAGCTTGATGTCTGTAGAGCTTCTTTAACTCTTATTGCAGTTTTTAGGAGCTTTTTAACCAAACCAGTGTGATCATTGGACCTGCTTATTCTGCAGCTGTACCTCCAGAAAGAAGATCATAAACAAACATCTGGAAGGAGGCAGGCTAAAGCTTTCACACAAAGGAACTGATTGGATTTTTATTCAGAGAACATGCAGTGAAACAAGAGCCCAGCTTCTGATCTCCATTTGAGTGATTTGTTTGAAAGACTCACATGTTTGATAAATAGCTTAGCTAGGCTGTCTGGATCATCCACACTTTTTTCCAGTTCTCCCAGAAAAAAACTGCAAGACAAAAAGCAGAGCGCAACCAAATCTGCTGTCAGACATGAAACGAGCTGACCCATCGTGAAACACTGGGAGGTCTGTAACATGAAAACGAACGGTCAAAGGAGCTCACTCTTTATGCCAGTCGTAGATCTGGTGGATGTTACCAAACACAATTCTGTCCTTCCCTTTCATGTCCTCTGGAGCTCCCTGATTGGCCATTGCGGTCATGTAGCCCTAAACAAAACAAACATCTCACCAATCAGCTCAGGGTGGTCTAAATGGGACGGAAAAATCCATTTTCATGTCGACTCACCTGGACGATGAGACCAAGGTCTTCAACATACAGCCTCTCTGTTTCTATCAGCTCTGCCAGGACATATCTGAGAGAAAAGATAAGGCTATCATGGTCTGGAAATTGCCTTGTTATGGTTCTACAAGCCCCCAAGGCTTCATAACACAAGCAGTCATCCACCCATTCACACGCTGGTGATGATGTGAAGACTTCAGAACATTAAGCTTCATTCTTTTATGCCTTTTTACCTCTAAAGCTTCTGTTTATATTGGGTGCCATTTGTAAAGTCAAACAGTTATAATTTAACAGCAGTTATTTTGGTTTTTTAATATCATAAGTGATTAAAAATAAAAGTTAATTATTCTAAGTCATATTTTCACCATGTTATTCGTACAATTAAAAATGTTAAAGTTTCCAACTAAATATTTACTCAGCAAGCAAATATTTAATTTTGAGTCACGTATTTATTTTACAAACTAAATATTTAGGTCAGACCTAAATATTTAGTTAGCGAAGTAAACATGATTAACTAAATATTTAGTTTACTAACTAAATATTTAGATTGCAAAATAAATATTTTATTTATTAACTAAATATTTAGTTTATAAACTAAATATTTAGCTTCAAATTAAATATTATTTTTTTAAATAAATATTTAGATCCAAGCTAAAAATTTACTTGGGAGCTAAGCATTTAGTTTGCAAAATCAATATTTAGATTTATCCCTCAAAAATATTTTGCTGGAATATTTTGCTAGGATCAAAATATTTATTTGGGAAAATAAATATTTAGTTTGTAAACTAAATATTTAGTTCAGTTCAGTTCATTTATTTATAAAGCACTTTAAAACACCCAGCACAGGAACAAAGTGCTGTACAGAAAATACATTAAAACAATAGAATAAACAGAAAGTAGCAAAGAGAAATAAATAAAACACAGGAGACATAAAATTAAAACAGCCCAATAATAAGAAAAAAAAACTAGATAAAAACAGCATTGAAACACACAAAAACAGCTAAAATAAGTCAAAACAACAAAAAAAAAAAAAGTAACCGACATCTCACATGGTGTCAAATGAAAGGGTAAAGAGGTGTGTTTTCAAGAGTGACTTAAAAACAGGTAAGGAACTGGCCTTATCTCTAAAGGAAGCTCATTCCACAGTTTAGGAGCTGCTACAGCAAAGTCGCGATCTCCTCTAAGTTTACGCCCAGTCCTGGGTTCATTCAGGAGCAGCTGATCAGCTGACCTGAGAGAGCGGGAGGGTGTGTAAGGCCAGACAGGACAGAGAGATAAGAAGGTGCAAGGCCATGGAGACATTTAAAAGCAAACAAAAGAATTTTAAAATGAATCCTAAAAGAAATGGGCAGCCAGTGAAGTGAAGCTAAAACAGGGGAAATGAGCTCAAACTTTGGAGAGCCAGTTAAAAGACGGGCTGCGGCATTTTGCACCCTCTGTAGATGACTAATATAAGATGCACTGACCCCAATATAGAGTGCGTTACAGTAATCCAGCTGAGTGGTAACAAAGGGGTGGATCACTGTCTTGAAGTGCTGCCGTGAAAGAATTTGCTTTATTTTCGCCAGCTGCCTGAGGTGAAAGAAGCTAGATTTTACCACCGCCCTAATCTGATATTCAAACGTCAGATCACAGTCCACTTTGACCCCCAGGTTTGTGACAGTTGGCTTAACAAACTGGGCCAGGGAATCAACATACACATTGGGGGTCTCAGTAGGACTACCAAAAATCATCACCTCAGTCTTTTTATCATTGAATTTTAAAAAATTAATAGACATCCAAGCCTTTATGTCATCAAGACACTGAAGTAATGGCTGTATGCGGTATCCGCCTTGTTTCTGAAGAGGGACATAGATCTGACAGTCGTCAGCATACAAGTGGAAAGCAATGCCATGCTTACTCAGTATAGACCCGAGAGGAAGAAGAAACAAAGAGAAGAGGAGAGGGCCAAGAACTGAGCCCTGCGGGACACCACACAAGAGAGGAGCAGAGGACGACACATAGTCACCGAGACTGACACAAAATGTTCGCCCTGCCAAGTAGGACCTGAACCATTCGAGAGCTAAATATTTAAGTATAAAAATAAATGTTCTCTTGCTAACTAAATATTTAGTTGGCAACTTTAAAGAGCAAGTAACACCTAAATTAACTTTCTTTTTGCTGATAACCTGTATAGATCAGTGTCTAATGGTGCTGTACACATGTGTAATCATTAGTGTGGCAGTTTAGTGCAATTTATTTCAATGTAATATTTCAGTCCGCCATGAAATGTGGATGAAAGCAGTCTCCACCCATACACTGACTCCCACTTTAACATTTATAAATGTATGTATAACATTGTGAAATTATGACATTGAAAAATGAACTCCCATTATTTTTCTTTTATGATAGGCTGAATAACCAAAAAACTTCTGTTAAATTATGACTGTTTATCTTTACATATGGTATCCCACATAGTTAGGACACTCACTCTGCTTTAAATTATTCTTTTTTGCCCCAACCTCAAATCAGCAAAACACATGAGCTAAAAACAACATTTCAGCTTCAGCTCAGGTAATTTTTTGTCAGCTCTCAGCATTCAAACAGTATTTCTGCTACAAAATAATAATAAAAAATAACCTAGTTATCTCTCCATCTTTAAACCTTTAAAGGTTGTAAAAAGAGAGCAACGTGAGGCACAGAGTGTTTTTATTAAGAACTAGCACAATAAATGCACTATTGTGTTTTCCTTTAGCACCCAACACTCACAAGCTCTTCTCCAAGGCCATGTTTCTGTCCTCATCACTGTCCACTGCAGAGCACTGACTGGCTGAGTCCTCAGCCGGTGTACGGCCGTCCTCTCCATGATGAGGGTTGGGGCTGACTATCTGAATCTGAAACACATAAATCCACCATTTTGCATGTTGTACAAAAGAGGTCAGAGAGGGGTCAAGCTGTAATGTGGTGCTCTCATTATTGCTGCAATATATAAATTTGCTTTATTCAGACATTTATTACTAAATAATGTAAACAACACTAACACCCAGTATCCACTGGTTGGTTTTAATAAAAATTGGGTAAAATAAAATGTTTCCATGCTTCTTTATTTTCTCTAATTTGACCACCTAAATTTCAGGCACCAGTATTTTTTGCTTTGAAAGACTTTTCCTTCAGTTACATGCTGAGTTTCCAAATCATGAGTGTTATTTAGAACTCTTTCTTAAATTAGTAAATGAAATATTTTCCAATTTGTTTTTTTTTTACTATGTTTTATAAATGTAACAAAGTCCTTTCAGTCTCATTTTATACAAGTGGAAATTGAACCAGCTAACCTTATTTTATTTTTCTAATGTTTAACACTTGACTGTGGTGAGCACGATGTTCTCTCACTGATCAGAGTTTTGATGTGTCGCTTCAGACATTCAACAATAGTGTCGGTTACAGTGGGTCAGCAATAATTAGAAAGCGATATTTGGGTCGTTTCAGTCTTATTTACTTTATATTGTAATGCTTTTATCCCAAATTAGTAAAAAATGCAGAAAGGTAAAAAATAAAAATAATAATAATGTTTCTTGTTGTGATTCAGCAGCATTCATGACTGTAGCCATTCAGATGATTAATCTTAACACACACACACACACACACACACACACACACACACACACACACACACACACACACACACACACACACACACACACACACACACACACACACATGAATCAGTGTTCTATTTGCAGCATCTCCAAACACTTATCTAAGAGTAAGGACTTTTACTTTGTGAGCTGCAGAAGAAACAACTGTACAGTTTGTCAAGTCATGTCACAGATAAGTAACTGACCCTGGATCAGAGTTACATAACAAAAACCACTCCCCACCTAAAAGCTCCACAATCTAATGTAAAATGGACCATAATAATCCTCTTGACATACTTTAGTCCCAACACATTTTGTCCTCAGGACTCTAATACCTCTGTAGGATGGGTGTGTATTTGTAGGTCAGTGCTTTAAGTTTATTCTTTATCCAGAATCATCCCTCTGCTTCCTCTATTTCTGATTTTAAATGCTCACGTCTCAACACAGCAGGCATCCTTCCAGTAGACACATGTGTCTTGCCCGTGTATGTCTGATCTCTGAACTGTGTGTACTGAAACTCTAATTTCCCCCTGGGATTAATAAAGTATCTTTGATTTGATTTGATTTGAATCAGTTTTCCTTTGTCTCTAATGAGAAACGGTCATGTTTAAAAGGCTTAAATGTTACTTTGAAAACATGTTTTTCTTTCTTGCGGACTTCTAAAGTATTATCCAAAAGGAATTTCAAGAAAAAACATTTTACAAATTATAATATGGTTGGTTTTTTTTTGTCCCCTGTGAGTTTGACCAGCTGAAACCAATCTGATGTTTTAGCAAGAAAATCAGTGCAGTAAGCTGAAACATCCATTCGCCCCAAGATAAAAACAGGAAACAGATCACAGTTTATGCCATTTTTCTTTAGCTGTTTTACAAAACTTCACATGGACTGTTTGAAAGATTTATCGTGCAGTAGTTTGGGACCAAATCAAAGCTGTTTCTAGTGCCTATCTGAGCATTTACTTTCATTACAAACGCAAGAACAATGTAAACAATCAGCACGAAGGTGGGCCACATTATTATTGCTGCATGAGCTTGTGAAATTAATTTGTCCTAAAGGGATACATAGATTAAAGATGAGCTCATTCATAATGCTATTCTGTAAGAGTTAAAAATGACTTTAACTTTTTCAAAATTCCTACTCCTGGTGTAAACATTACAAACGTGACCCTGTCACCACAGAAAACATCTAACATCCCCAAGGCCCCATGTGTGAAATCCACTGAAATCATGGTGAAAAAATGCGACGCTTTAGCGCCACGCAGTTCAGAGAAAGTATTGCAGCTACGGTGGCTCACTCATGAGTTTGACTGTATAACCAATTTCCAAACTGTGTAGCCAGCTCAGTGACCTAGTGGTAGAGTGTCCGCCCTGAGACTGGGAGATCAGGGTCCGATTCCTGGTCGGGTCATACCAAAGACTTTGAAAAAATGGGACCCAATGCCTCCCTGCTTGACACTCAGCATTACGGGTTGGATTGGGGGGTTAAACCACCAAATGGTTCCCAAGCACGGCTGTGTCTGCAGCTCACCGCTCCCCCTGGGGATGGGTCAAAATCGGAGAACAAATTTCGCACACACATCAGTGTGTGTGACAACTAATGGGACTTTAACTTTAACTAATCCACACAAAGCTTCAAACAAGCTACTCGACCTCTTTAAAAAAAGCATTTATAATTATGACTGTTTTATCTACCAGTTCTGAAGGAAGCAAGCTAGTTTTGTTCTTGAAGCGTTCACGATTCACACGTGGAGGAGGGGTGACGTCAGCCGGGAGGTCAGGTGTTGTGAGAAATTGTGTTCCCCTGAAATATTCTGTCCCCCGTGTCGGGAGATGCACTTCTGGCTATTTTCACAACATTTGTGATAAACTTTTACAGGAAAACGATGTAATGTAATGTAATAATGTTATGCTTGTAATTTTTTTATCTGTAATTCCTCCTAAAACCATAAAAAAGATACAGTAAAACCATTCTTCACTTTTTTGCAGCAAGCTTATTTATCATTTTTGAAAGTTATGTAAAAAGATGTAATCTCACTCAGTTTAACCATCTTTTTTTGAGGAAGTTTAGTCCTCATAATGGACAATAAGTTCTGTGAAATTGGAAATATTTGCTCTTGATTGCCTAAGGGAAACAGAATATTTCAGGAGAACATAATTTCCCACAACACCCGTTTCACGTGGATCACGGTGCCTCGATGTAAACAAACTGGCTGCTTATATGGATATGGACCGATCACTGGCTGATCTTAACTACGATCTTAACTACGGTTGGTGAAGGAGTGTTGTTGAGCTGGAGACACGCTGTAAACAATGCTGACTATCCACCAGCTAATTGTGGCTCACGGCTGGGATGGTGGAGATGGGCGACATGAGCTACTGAGCTACTAGTTAGCCATGGCTAGAGCCGGGGAGACGCGGTGTATGCTCTAAACTCCCACGGATTACCAGCAAAAGGAGACTCAAGTCTAAAGGTAACATTTGAGAAGAAGAAGCGTCTCTGTAACGTGTGGAGAACTACATCATCTTTAGTAGAGTGTTGTGATAAAGTAGGCTAAGCAATGCTGCTTTAGCCACTGGCTAGCGCATGAGCGCTGGAGCGTGTTGGGCGAGAAGGCAGGCTGCGGGAAGAGAGGAGACTTGAGTAGAAAGACTTTGGAATGGACACGTTGGGACAGAGTCGGGAGTTCTGGTACTAGGAAAATACAATTGAACAACTTGAGGTGAGTTTGGGAGTCAGAGACACTAATCGGAGGCTAGGGTCCAGCTAACAGCGGTGGGGATCTGAACATATGCTGCTTCCTTGTGTTGGACATGATGACGAGCTGACAAATTTTATGTATCTTTTGATTTAATTGTTTTTTTATTCAAACTAACAAATACAGCAACAGTGTAGCTATTCTTTTCTATTTCTTAGTTGAAGTAGCAGACTCCATGCTTCCAGGGCGCACTGCTGCCCTCTGCTGGTTCTTTCTGGTTACAGTCATAGTCCAAACGGGTAACGTGGAGCTCGTAAGTCCCTAAACAGCTACTGTATTTTAAGATGGCGGATGACCATGGAGCATCGACCACAGTTTATGTATATAAAAATTTATAATTTCAAGTTGAGCGGAGTATTTAGAATTGATGTTGGTGAGAAATATTAGTGAAAAAGGACAAGTTTTTGAACTGGAAACACAGGATTTGATAGTAAACTGGAAAAATATTACACACTGGGCCTTTAAAAGCATTCCCTTCATCCTACTTCATTTTTGACAACCATCTATTTTATATGGATCTTCACCTTTATGTATTCTTGTTTTTAACTGCAGACGTTAGAATATACCAAACTAAAACTAAATCTGTTGTTTATTCTGTTATTCTTTTTGAAATTACCTCTGGACTGTGAATACCAACAGAGTTTGTGTTAAGAAAATAAAGAAAATAAAGCACCAGACTCTGTGGGTTTCTGCTTTGCAGGTCACATAAGTCTCCCTGTGGAGTCTCCAGCGAAGGTGTTGAAGCCGTTGGACTTTTCCACTCCTGCAAAAAAAAAAAAAACATGCAGCATTAAATTCAAGTCCACCTGCTGTGTTTCTCTGTTTGTGCCACAAAGTCTCACCGTGTTTTCAGATGACAGATTGGTGTCTTTGTTCATTTCCAGAGACTTCTGCTGAACCCCACTGTTGGGTGGAGATGATGGCGCTTCCTTTTCATCCGATGTGAACATCTGCTTCTCGGCTTTAGCCGCTCCACCTCTGGGATCAGAGCTCAGCTTTCGGACGGGGTTGGTAAGCCATTTCTTCAGGGCGCTGACGGGGTGCCGGGATCCTCCAGATGAGGAGTGTGAGCAGGGGCTGGTGCTGCCTGAGGCCTGGTGGGGCATGGATCCCATTGATGGGGTGGTGCTGCCTTCGCTTCCTGCCGCAGAGTAGGACTCAGCTGCAGGGATGAAAGAGAGGGACATGTTCATTAGCTGATTGGGGGGTGTATATATATCCTCATATAATACATCACAACCAGATTTGTACAGGAAACTTTCCTGTTCTAAACCCACAGGTACTGGACCTGCTGTGGTCCCAAAACATATGCACATAAACACAATTCTGTTCTCAGGAGGAAAGTCTGTCATAAAGATACTTTTCATAAGTTTCTGTCAACATTTATGACAATTACAGCAAACTGACAACAAACAGACTATTTAAAACATTTTGGAACCAGTTGTTCTCTGCTTAGTTGAGAGGAGATGTGTACATCTGGGGTGGTTACAGTAAGAAGTATTCGGTCTAGCGTTTGCTCCTGACGAAGGCGTACGCTGTACAGTGTGTTCTCGAGAAGAAGAATGGGAAAATGAAAAATATAAAGGTGGAAATTATATAATGGGTGGGAATTGGATTTTAAAGAAGTAGCCACAGAGAAACTTTCCAAAGGACTGAACAAGACCAATCTTATTAATACCAGAGTCTTTCTGTTCAGAAATAAAATAACTTTTGCACAGTGTTGTATGCAACAGAAATAACCAATAAATGGTGTTTACTATTCCAGGTTTCTAATAATAACCACTGTACACAGTTTAGCTGAAGCTAACGTGGAAGTAAAATTGGTTTAAGTGTTTGCTTGTTTTTGTAGTTGTTTACTGAACTAATGACGTTTTTGTTCAACTTTGTCAGATCTGCTGATGTTAATCCCTCTGTTTAAATCAAACCTCACATTTTTGTTCCTGGCACCAATTAGTTGGGCTTTGGTCCAGGTTGCTTCCTCACAGGGGAGCCATTTCACCGTTGGCAACTCCCTAACTTTAACACAGCAATACTTCAATAAAACAGTGAGGCAGTGGTTCAAAATGATCTTGGTTCATACATAAAAAGCAGAGAATGTTACAAGCACAAAATCATAAACCGGTGTCGGTACAGGATCGGCTCGGGGTCCTTCGACTGCCGATGACGTCAAAGTAGTTGATTGGCTGAACAAGAAGCTTACGGAAGTGACGTTATCACATTATGATTTTGATTGGTCAGAACAAATTTGCGGTTGTAGTCCTGTAGTCCCAAAAATCAACACTTTTTGGAGAAAATATGTTTGAATTTCTAAAGGAAATGTAAAATATAAGCAAATGATAAACGGTGACCCTCAAAAGCTCTTGATGTTGATGAAACGGGGCAAAATAAAATATAAGAACTTCATTGAAAGACACCAAGCAATATTTGAGTCAAAGAATGTATTTAGATAACAACTAAGGAAATATACAGACGAACTCCACATTAATACAAACAGATGTGGCTTCACATATAAGAACTGTTCTATTTTTTTGTCAGTCCGATGTTGGTTTTATGCAGAGTCACATTCTTTACAAAACAAAAATAATATGGTGTTTTATTAGCAAATTACAATTATAAAGAAAACATTTAGGTGTTAACAAACAATAATTTAACTAAACTGCTGATGTCTTTCCAAAATGTATGTGTGAAAGCCGAGTAGAGTTGCAGTAATGTGACGTCACTGGCAGTCGAAGGACCCCGAGCAGATCCTGCACGACACCGGACCGTTTTAGGCCTTATATAACTGTGGATCTGTATGCGTCACAAATCATGAACAAGATACAAAAACAATCTAAAATCAGTCAAAACTAGTCTGGTTGTGGAATAAAATCATCAAAAGTCAGATAGGAACCTAGCAGATATCACACTAATAATTCAACAGTTCTGTGTTGCATATTTTAGTCTTTTAGCTCTTTTTTGTGAAGCTGTCATTCTTTGTTAGCACAATTCTTAAGACACCACAGGAAAACTGGGCCAATCATTGCGGAGATGAAGTCCAGAAAATAACCACGTGTCATTGTTCTGTTACCATTGTTCCCTTAGAATAAATGTATGAGTTAGTGACATGTCAGGATGAAAGTATCAGAAGTATAAGAAACAGGCAAATCAACATCCATAATATTAGAACCACTAAAAATATCTGATTAAATCAGCTTCCCATCTCAAGCCTGTCACACTGATTACAATTTGTGTCACTTTCTAAAAGAAAACAGGTTTGATAGTTTCAAAAGGCAACAAACCCTCTTTTACACGTATTTAACAAGAAAATGTCAGGAAAGCAAAAACCGTCTCACCCTCTTCCTGTCTATCTGATGAAAACTCAAGTATGACGCATGCAAAAAACACTCCGAATGAATTAGATGTAAAATGAAAATGTAATGTAAAAATGTTTGTTTTAAAGAGAATCTCCTCTGAGTTGAGTGACTGAACTTGTCGTGATGATTTGTGACAGTTGTGTGACGTTGTAACTTCCAAGAAGAAGCACTACCTGGAAGTCAGGGAGAATCTGGAGAGTGCAAACATGCATTATGCCCCAGACATCACCTAAACACTCGGTTACAGCTACACTATACAGTAAAACACGTTTTCTGCAGTCAAATCTGCTTTAGAGGTAGTCTAATAGTTTGTAGTTTATACAGCCCATACAGATTGTGGATGGATGCTGGTTCAGGGAGCTCAGGCAACACAAACACAAAAGCAGGTGAAAGTAAATAAAAACAAATGTCAGAAATTGCCATACTTCCTCACATTTCGTCCGGCCAGTAAAAAGGCTTCAGTTTTCTGGATTTTTTATGGTTCAAATCCTCTCAGAATCACTGCAGCAGCTAATTTTACATCCCCAACCCCCCCAAAAACTAGCAACTAAAAAAAAAATCATTCTTTCATTCTAGCTTCTCATTCTAGAAGTTCTACTTGGATGATGTTGTTGTGTCAAAAACAACTTGGAGGCAATTACCAGCTGAGATTATTTACTTTTGGAGTGTCGCTTTGAGCAGCAAGATGAATCAGCTCTGAACATTATTTTGTTTTTGTCACCAACAGGGTTTAAAGTATGAGTGCTGATGGATGATAAAGTCATTATATATAATTCTTCTGATTAAAAACACAAGAGGATGTTAAATATTCAAAATAATGTGAGCTAATTAAATCTGTTGTGACAACTTAAGGACTGCATGATTTATCCAACGACTCCCACAGCAGCTTAGGTTAATTTTAACATTTGTAATTGAACATATCACATAATCTTATAACGGAGGCAATCATTTAGTGCAAACACAAACCAAAGAGTTGTTTTCTTTCTTTAAAAACTCACAAGTCAACTAGGAAGTAGGCTTCTGCTTGCAGCCTCTAAAAGAGCAGCTAACACTCCCCCGCTTTCAGAAAGAGGGTCTCACCTCGATTTACTCTTAACTCGGAGTCTGTTGTGCAAAGCTACCTCCCTCACATCCTGCAAAGTTAAATATAAACCTGACTTCCTTTTTACGTCTTTGAAAGCTTAGAAAGTTCATACACAATGAAACATTTAATAACATGTTAAGGCTACAATGGGACATTTGAAAAATAAATTAGCTTAAAACATTTTTTTCATGCTTTTCAACAACGTTCTAACATGGTATAGCTATGTATGTAATGCAGAGATAAAAAAAAATAATAAAGTGGTTCTCTCGTATTTGTCTAAAAACCTCCACCAATAACACGTTTCAAACCGAAAGCAGCCATTGGGTCATCCTGTTGGTCTTGTCGAATCGCCACACTTCTGCTCATCCCTGTTCCTCCACTCATTACACACTTACATACAGTATTTACATATTCTGGTGTGAGAGGTTCTCCACTCAATGACATCAGAGAAGGAGAAACAGCCGGCTGCTACCACTTTCAGCTTTAGAAAAACACCATTTGAAGTCACGGACAACAAAAAACTTTGGACATGGTGACTGGTGTTCAGCACTATATTGTTTCCTGTGTTCCGTGATTGCGTTTTTGCATTCAAAACCTAGCTTGTTTACAGATTCGCCATAACAGCTTTAATCAGAATCAGCTTAATTGTCACTGAACCAATAAAATTATTTGGGTCTGTTTTGCTCCACATCGTTTCTGTTCTACAGTAAACTAAAACAGCTCAGCAGCAGATATTCCACTCCACTCCTCAATTTGGCATATTTCATGACTATTTAAATCATGCTGAATCTTTAATATATTTTTCAAGTAGAAATAATTCATAACTGATTACTCTTTAATGATTTACATGTGCAAGACCTTTAAAATGGGGTTGTTTGTCAAATTCTCAGTAAAAAGCCCTTTCTTCTGCCTAAGGCAATCAGAATTCTTCCTGTCTGTTGGAAACGTCATTTTGTTTTTTAATCTCACGGCAAATTTATTTTAAATGCTACTGGGATTTAGCCAAGCCCCCACAATATGGCTCAAAAATTGAAACAATCCTGGAAGTTCCAAAAATTGCAGTTCCACCCTCATCCGCTGGGGGCTGGTGTCAGAAACGAGCAAATCCTCATTGACTCCCATGTTAAAAATACCAATTTCACAGCAGAAATAAACATGTTTACAGCCTGGTACCAAAACATGTTTTTGGTTTAAATGATCTAGTTTACACTCATGACAACTCTGAGGGGGTGAATTTTTTTCTCACTCTTCTGTTAAAGTGTATTAAAAGCCTAAAATTCTGTATAATTGAGCATCAGACCCACGTGACCACAGAGCTAGCTCCGTGGAAAGGCCTCAGTAGAGCCTCGGTCTTGCTTGGAAACTGCTCTGGGATTTTGAGTCTCTTTGTTTGTGTATTCTTTTTTGGATGTTTTTTGTGCAATTGTTGGACAAAATGACTTGCTGTGGCATTAATTGCACTAATAGAGCATCCAAGGAGTCTCCACTTCATTTTTTTCGGTAAGTAAAATTATATTTATATATTTTAGGTCACTGCCGAGCTGAGCTTAGATTTTAACATGTACTGTTTAACCATGAAATTTAAATGTAATAGGGTTAAACCCAGTGCATTTAACATAATGCTGCACTTTAGAAAATAGGTTGAAATATAACATGTTGGTGGAGCTGGGTTCCGACTATCGGCTTGTGGAGCTCTCGGGAGACCTCTGTTTTCCACCCGTTTCTCCCCTCCCTGCAGCTCAGCGCATCTCTGTCTGATCGCGGCTGCCGGCTTGTGGAGCTCTGGGATAGAAACCTTTCCACCCAGTTTTACCCAATGGTCAGCCCAGCGTATCTCTGACTCAGAAGCTCTGGTGTTGTGCACAGTTAACTCCGGTTGTAGCTAGGTTGCTACCTCCGTTAGCTTAGCTCCCACCTCCGCGTTAGCTTTGGGTTAGCTTCAGGTTAGCTTGTAGCTAGTTTGACCGGGTGTCGTCAGTTGATCCCAGCCTTACAGCCCCACCCTCAGCTCCACCTGTCTTCCCTTTTGTGGAATTGTCTGGGCTTGACGGAACCTGTGACACGGTCAAAATGGCGGTGGTGGCCACCTCCCATTTGGCCTCAAAAACGTGTTATTGGAGTCCATGGAAATGAATTGTCCAGTATATATGTCGATGGATTTAGTTTATATTCCAGCCAAACGCATCATGACCTGAAACTGTAACATGTTGTTTACATATCGTGTAATTTTGTGAGTATTCTGTAACACGGGAGCGAAACTGCTGGCAGCTCTTTGAAACTGATTTCTGTTTCTAAAGGTGCTCATATGCCTTCATTATCGGTACCAAGTAAAAAGACAAACCTATCAAAAGATCAGTGAGTGGAAGGAGAATCGGGTCTTTATAGGATGGAGATCAGAGAGCAGGAGGAGAGCCTCATAAAAAACAGCAGCTGAAAAATCAAATGAAACAAAATGAGCAAAAACAGGACATAAAACAGTAAATAACTATAAGAACCACACAATGTGGATCATGGTCTTTTTGTTCAGACGAACTCATCCTCACAGACAAGCAAATGAAAATAGAAAACAGCTAAAAATGCTGATGTCAGAAAGTGTCTCTAAAGAAAAGTCACCGGGCGGTGACGATCTTATTGAGGTCAGTGGACAAGAGGTGAGAAAGCATGGACGCGTCAGCACACGTCTGTTTTCATTTTCACATTTCACTTGTCGGCTCACAGCATTTGTTACGCTGCTCTGTAATCCCCCCCCCCCCCCCCCCCCCCAACAACTGGAACAACAGAGGATTTACAGGTCAGAGCAGGAATAGCACATGTTGACTGTAAGCGTGTATGTGTTTGGGCTTGGGCTGTTTTTCTGGAGAACAGGGAGACCAACAGGGTTGCTCAGTGATTCTTATATTTCCATGAGTCAGTGATCTGTGGAATGTTTGGACCCACTGTGATCCAGATGTAACGATGTTCTACCCCCCAAGGCGCCATACAACTAACCAGTTATTCACCCACGCACACACACACACGCAACAATACTCAGGTAGGTTGTGGAGTTTAAACCAGGCTCAGGTGGTGCTAAGGGGAGAAGTGGGAGAAGAACCCCCACCCCCACCATTACACCTCCAGCAGCAGCCTGAAGTGTTGAAACAAGGATGGATCCATGCTTTCATGTTGGTGACACCAAATCCTGACCCGACTATAATCCAGACTCATCAGACCAGGAAAGGTTTCTCCAGACATTTCTGGTCCGGTTCTGGTGATCCTGTGAGAATTGTAGCCTCAGGTTCCTGTTCTTAGCTGGCAGGACGGACACCTGGTGTGAACTTCTGCTGCTGGAGTCCATCTAGAACAGCTGTTGTGGTTCAGAAATGCTTTTCTGCAGATCTTGGTTGGAACCAGTGGTCATTTCATCTTCTGTTGTCTAGTATCAGCCTGACCATTATCCTTTGACCTCTGAAGGGATATGTCGTCTTTTTCTGACCTCTCAGTTATCCTGAGAAGGTTGCAGGTGAAAATCCCAATAGATCAGCAGCTTCTGAGATGCTCACATCAGCAAGTCAGGCACCAACAAACATTTCACATTCAGAGTCTCCTGACTCTTTCTTCTTCAAATCTTGGTTGAACTTGAGCAAATAATCTTCACCTTGTTTAAATGCGTTGAGTTGCTGCCATGTGATTGGCTGATTAGTCGTCTGTGTTAAGAACTGAACAGATACACCAAATACTAACGAGTATCAGAGTTTCCAGGATGACATCACAGCAACACCGTTGTGGTGACTCTTTGTTCTCTGGAAGCAGAATAAAACTGCATGCCAAATGCAGATTAAAATATCTCACACTGATTTTAAGGATCCCTGCAAATATTTTCAGCATTTCCTCATTTGCTGTCTTTTCATGAGGAATTACACATTTCCTGGTAAAATGAGCAAAAATGTGAATTTCTTGTGCTTAAATTGAGTTCTCCAAACTCTTAAAACCATCCTGCCAAGTGTAGAACATTATCCAACTTGTTGGTGCATCATTAGGTGATAATCCACCACATGGAAAAGGATTCAAGATACACAGAGTATTTGTAATCCACAAACCAGACGCTAAAAATCAAACTTCAGGAAAAACCAAACTCATAATCATCTGTGAAGCACATGTGATAGAAACCGACAGAAACATCTGGATCTGCTCTGAAGGTAACAGACACACGCTGTTTTAGATTCAAGATATGCAACAGATTATCAGATGATAATATGAAGATGAAAGCATTTAAAATACAAAAAATATCCACGATGACTAAGTTAATTATCCTAATTACATCTGAGAAAATGCTTCATAATATAAAAGTTTTCTTTAGGATGAGAAGATACATTAAATATGATTTTGTATGAAGTGAAAAAAAACTGAAGTTGCTCTACAGCCAGCAGCTAAGAGTTGGATTTTTTAATGGAAGTAGTTCATTTTTAATCCGTTTATGCTGTTTAAATTTGTCTTTAGCTCGCTCTGATTAAAAAGGGATTAAACTCTTCACAAAATGAAAAGAGATGCTTTTCAACATTAATCCCCAGCTGCTTTTTGTTTAAATTATTCCTGTAACAAGTGGCATTAATCTGGTTTTATTTTCCATTTTAAATTGATCATAAATAAAAAGATGCAATAAAAACTACACCAGATTTCTTTGCAAGTCGCTCCATTTTTGGTATTATTTAAAGGTACCATCCTCCTAATAGATAAGAGGTAAGGCAAAGATCAATATAGTGAATAGAAAGTATTTACTTTAAAGAAACCTTTGTGTTTAAGTGAAAATTCAGCTTTGATGAAGTGGCATGATAATCTGACTGAATTATTCGTAGAAAGCTGTGCAAACCCAGTAAAAAAAGTTGATTAACTTCCAGTGAAACTCAAATCCGGTACCTACCTCGACCTCGGACAAAGCAGCAGCTACAGGAACGGAGAACTTTCCTGAACAGGTGCTGACACCCACACCCTCGCTGGTGCTGCCCCCCTTTCATCGTGATCCACGTCTTCTTTCAGACTCAACAACATCCGGAGCGGAGCTGACGGGATGCTTGACGTGCAAAAAGTACAACACATACACACACACACTACTCCTGTGGTAATCCCCAGGAGAGATGAGTGGAAAGGTGTCCAGAGAGCTCCACGGTCATATTCCAAATCAGGGCAGGAACCTTTGAGGAGAACAGTGGTCCTATTCCATGGAATGATGACAAACAACAGGAAAACGTTCCTGACTTTGACTCACGAGCCTCCCTGTGTGGTCACACAGGGGTGGAAGGTTTGGGAGTGAGTGAGGCAGTGACTGAGGGGTAGGAAAGAGGAGGAGCTGTGGCGAGAGTGGGGTTTAGCAGACGGTTCTGCTGTGCCAGCATCTGTTTCTCCTCACTCCTGTTCACACATGCCTCTCTCTTCTACTGCAGCAGCATCTATTTTCTGCATTTGCTCATGTGCTGTCTTTTCATGAGGAATTACACTTTTCCTGGTAAAACTAGCAAAAATGTGAGGTGTTGTAAGTGAATATCTGTTGGGTGATTTTTTACTGATGGGTAGGTAGTCTTTTCTTGTGTAACTGAGTTGGTAGAATGATTCCAGCGCTTATTTAAAGATATTTCACAGTGAAACAGCTGATTATCTATTTTTATAGCAGTTCCTGGAGGTGAATTCCAGTTGAATCAGAAACTCAGAGTTGGCAAATCCGACAAAGCCACAACATTCTCATGATTTCCTGTAGCAAAAACGACATTTACAAACTATTTATTTCAAACTCTGCTTTGTCTCTAACTTTTAAAACCATAAGAATCTTAATATCAGAAATATCAGTGAAAGTGCTGTACAAAATACCTAAAATGATCAGAAACAACTTGTGTTGGATAGAGTAAAACATTTTTTAATTTTCTGCAAAACATCCATCTATCCATCAATTTCTGTCTGCTTATCTGGGGTCGGGTCATGGGGGCAGCAGCCTTCGCAGCGAGACCCAGACTTCCCTTTCCCCAGCCACTTGGGCCAGTTCCTCTGGGGGAATCCTAAGGCGTTCCCTGACGAGCTGAGAGACATCGTCTCTCCAGCGTGTCCTGGGTCTTCCTTTAGGTCTCCTCCCAGTTGGACGTGCATGAAAAAACCTCACCAGGGAGGTGTTCAGGAGGCATCCTAACTAGATGCCTGAGACAGCTCAACTGGCTCCTCTTGATGTGAAGGAGCAGCAGGTTTACTCTGAGCCCCTCCCGAATGACTGAGTTTCTCACTTCTCAACCTATCTCTGAGGGAGAGCCCAGCCACCCTGCGAAGAAAACTCATTTCCACCGCTTAATTCTTTCGATCACTACCCAAAGCCCCTGACCCCTGACTCCAACCTCATCCGTGGTTCCAGACAATCGGAGTCTCCATCTAAAACTAAGGTGAAACTTTCCATTGTTATCCTGATGTGAATGTAAACTGTCACCACTCCTATGCCACTCTCCTGTTTAACATTGTTATGGAGACAGTTGTGTGTTTCTGTGGGACCAGATTGTTTTTCCTTCATGGAAGAGATGGCAGAAGATAGTGTTAAGAGCACAAATACCCGGATGTTCTCTTGAACGGAACAACTCGGTTGAACCCTGGACTCGACAGGAAGGGACAGTCGGATCTTTTCCTGTGGCCGTTCCTGTGCTTCAGGATGTGATGCACCAGTCTGCAGATGCTTCATGAAACCAGGGCTTTTATAATCAACTCTGTGGTCTGATGGAGCAAAAAGCTAAAGGTGATTGTTCTGTGATTTGCCAAAAAGTGACTATACTTTTGTTTCAGATTACTGAAGACAGATAATCTCTAATCCCAAAGTACCAGGATGTGGTCTTCTGCTGTCAAATAGACAGATACAGGAAATCCTGCCGCATGCCCACTCCCATCACCAGTAGCTCTATTTACCCAAATCTGTGCTGACATTTTAATTAGTTTCCTCTTGTGTTGAAATTTATATTTGATTTGACTTTAGGATTTATTGTATGTTGAATAAAGTCTTGTGTACAGCCTGTTATGCTGCTGCTGCTGAATAATTTCCCAATTATGGGAACAATAAAGCTCATCTCATCTTGTCTGGTCTGCTTCGTCTCGTCATAGCTCATCTGTTCTGGTTTCATCTCATGTCATCTCGTCTCCCCTCAGTCTGGTAGCACTGAGTTAGGTGAGAGGCTAAATTCCTTCAATAATTTGAGTAAGCCATAGAAATGCAACGTTTTTAACTCCGTCAGAGCAATGATTTAATCAAAATATGTCCAAATATCCATACACAAACCAGTTATCAACTAGCATTCACCGTTTTATTACTAAATATCTGTAAGAGCTCCTCACAATTACATTTCACTGATATCATCATCATCATCCTCATTTATTTCGATAGCACCTTCCACTACCTTTGTAGTAGCCCAAGATGCTGTACACTTTCACAATAAAAAAAAACGAAGCAAACAAATAGTAAAAGAATATTAAAAAAAAATACTCAGACAATAAAAAAGGTAAATTAAGTAATAATAAAAGTGAACTTAAAAACAAATGCAAAACAATTGAAGACTAAAATCACAGTAAAACCAAGACTGACTTGTGACTCAACAGGAAATGGGATGGAGCCTGCCTCACAAAATAAAGGCAACGCGTTCATTAAGCTTGGAGCCACCACAGAGAATGCATGATCCCCCATAGATTTGCATCTAGAGCGTTGCACTTCCAAGAGTTTCCTGTCTAGGAAACGCAACTCCGGGTCGGGGGAGAGGTCCTACCTCAAGTGGAGGAGTTTAAGTATCTCGGGGTCTTGTTCACGAGTGAGGGTAGGAGGGATCGGGAGATCGACAGGCGGATTCGTTTGGCGTCTGCAGTGATGCGGACGCTGAGCTGATCTGTCGTGGTGAAGAGGGAGCTGAGCCAGAAAGCCAGGCTCTCGATTTACCGGTCGATCTACGTCCCAATCCTCACCTATGTGTCATGTTCCTGGGCAGAGGTGAGTCACACCTTCTCCTCTCACCAGACTCTGAGCTAATTCTCCACAGGTGAGGAGCAGGGGGAGCGGCAGCTGCAGGAGATTTCCCAATCAGGGACGCGGGTTCAAAAGGAGGATGGAGATACATCACTTTGCCGGATGATTGCACCAGTTTAGGTAGCACCAGCCACTCGACTCTGAACTTTGATCTTGTTAATTCGTGTTTTGACTCGCCTTCGACTAGTGGATTTATGACCTTGGATTGTATTTTGGATTTGGAATTGGATTATCCCTTACGCCTGTTTTTGTCTCGCTCAGGATCATCTCTTCATCTACTCACCCTCGCTGTCTTCTTTTTCTGGAACATACTCATCACGTCCCATCCTCCTCCGCCGTTCCTGTTTGGCTTTCCCTCTGCTACCTCACCCCTCCTGGATCTCTCATCCTCTGCCCAGCGTCCTCCCCGGCTTCCCCTCCTCTACTGATTAACCTGAGCACCTCAGAGACTCGAGCCGTATTGCTCATCCCACAGGACTTCCCTGTGCGGTTTCAGTTCCCGTTTTTATAATAAAGACATTTTACTTTACTGCTTTGGACTACGTGTGCTGATTCTGCATGTCTTGGGTTAGACACTTACCTCGAGCCATGACAGAATCATCCGGCCACACATCTAATCCAGCGGAGTCAGCACTCGCGGATCTGGCTACCCGGATGTCCCAACAAGAGCAGACTCTTCCCGTCCTCATGGAGCAGCTGAATATCACCAACCAACGTTATCAACGTTTGGAGACCGTCCTGCAGCAGCTTCAGGAGCAGCTCTCCTCTACAGCCTCGGGTTCCGTCCCCGCTCCAGCGACAGCCGCCGCTCCGGCGTTCGGAACAGAACCACACGCACACGCCTCGGGAGGTGTGGTTTCACCTGGACCGGAGGCGCTCGGCTCTCCGGAAATCACCCACTTCCGTTCGGCTCCTCCTCGGCAATGTCCGACCTTCTCCGGTGAATTCGAGGATTGCTTTGGGTTTCTGCTACAGTGCCGCCTAGCGTTTGAAGACTCCCCGAGGTCTTTTCCTACTGACTCAATGAAGATCTCGTTTATTGTTGGACTACTTAGAGGCAAGGCGCTTCGGTGGGCGGAGGCTAAGAGCAGAAATCCTAATTTCCTGTCTGGTTCTTACCCAGACTTTCTGGAGGATTTTAAACTGACTTTTTGCAGTTCAGAGACCACCACTGACATCAGAAGAAGACTGTTGCACCTCTCGCAGGGAAGAAGGTCAGTGGCTGACATGTCTCTGGAGTTTAGGACCTTGGCTGCAATGACATCATGGGGAGACGATGCCCTTAAAGCAGCATTCATCGAAGCGCTGAACGATCGGGTAAGGAACCAGCTGGCTCTGTGCCCCGAGCCATCAACCCTGGACGGACTGATCTCATTATGCATCTCTATCGACAAGAGACACAGGGAGCTTCATAAGACACCATTCAGGGATCTGTCACCACCTGTAGCACATCGTCCATCCCATAGGTCTCCTCCTCTGGACTCACCCGAGGAGCCCATGCAGGTGGGACGTACCCACCTTACTCCAGAGGAGCGCCAACATCGTTACAGTAAAGGGTTGTGCCTTTACTGTGGAAAACCAGGACACATGGTGCACACTTGCCCTGCGGCGTCAAAAGGGCGTGCCCACCAGTAGTTCCGGGAGTTCTGGTGGGCAGTCATTCAGGTAAAGAGACCTCCCGTTTTCTTATTGACCTTGCTTTGACTGTTAACAGTCGTCGCCACCGGACGACTGCTCTAGTAGACTCAGGATGTGAACAGTCTTTGGTGGACCCTCAACTGGTGCGGGATTGGGGACTGTCTACTGTTCCACTGCCGGAACCTTTAACAGTGTCCTCCCTGGATGGGAGGCCCCTGGCCACAATCACCCACCGGACCCAACCACTCCAGCTCCAGGTCTCAGGTAACCACACGGAGATGATCTCATTATTTGTGTTTCCCTCCCCGCAGAACCAAGTAGTTCTAGGCCATTCCTGGCTTAGGGTACACAACCCGTGTTTGGACTGGAGATCAAGCCGTGTGGAGACCTGGAGTCCGGAGTGTCATCTTACCTGCCTGACCTCTGCTTCCTCTGGATCCAAGGACTCTGAAAAGACTCTTGTGGAGCCGCCCGATCTCACCCAGGTACCAAGTGAGTACCATGACTTGCAGCAAGTGTTCAGTAGAGATCAAGCAGCCACGTTGCCACCTCACCGTCCATTTGACATTGGAATAGACCTGTTGCCAGGAGCTCCGCTCCCAACCAGCCTCCTCTACAGTCTGTCCAAACCTGAACAGGACAGTATGAGGAAATACATTACAGAGGCCCTGGCCAATGGCATAATCAGGCCATCCACCTCGCCTCTGGGAGCTGGGTTTTTCTTCGTGGCCAAGAAGGACGGGTCGCTTCGCCCTTGTATTGATTACAGGGGTTTAAATCAAATAACGGTGAAGGACAAGTACCCGCTCCCTCTACTCTCATCAACCTTTGAACCTGTGCAAGATGCCACTGTTTTTACGCGGTTGGATCTCCGCAATGCATATCACCTGGTCAGAGTCCGCCAAGGTGACGAATGGAAGACAGCTTTTAAGACACCCCTGGGGCACTTTGAATATTTGGTGATGCCCTTTGGCCTCACTAATGCTCCAGCGGTGTTTCAGAGACTCGTGAACTCGGTGTTGGGGGACTACATTAATGACTTTGTATCTGTATATCTTGATGATATTTTGATTTTTTCTAGGTCCATTGATCAACACCAGAAACATGTTCGGATGGTACTCCAACGGCTGTTGGAGAACAGACTATTTGTAAAAGCCGAGAAATGTGAATTTCATGTTTCAGTAGTTAAGTTTCTTGGTTTTGTTTTAGAAAGTGGACGGCTGAGGGCGGACCCAGACAAGGTCCAAGCAGTGACTGAGTGGCCTACCCCTGCCACCAGGAAACAACTGCAGCGGTTTCTTGGCTTTGCAAACTTTTACAGACGGTTTATCCGCAATTACAGCCAGACCGCAGCCCCTCTGACAGCTCTAACCTCTGTTGTTAAGCCCTTTTCCTGGTCTCCAGAAGCCGAAGCTGCATTTAGGACTCTGAAGAGGAGGTTCACCGAGGCCCCAGTCCTCTCCAGACCAGACCCCAAGCAGCAGTTCACTGTGGAGGTGGACGCCTCTGACACCGGGGTTGGCGCAGTCCTCTCTCAGGTATCCCCAGAAGACCACAAACTTCATCCGTGTGCCTTCTTCTCACGGCGCTTGACACCCACCGAGAGCAGGTATGACGTGGGGGACAGGGAGTTACTGGCAGTAAAACTGGCTTTGGAGGAGTGGAGACATTGGCTGGAGGGGGCTGAACTACCATTTATCATTTGGACTGATCATAAAAACCTGATCTATCTCAAGGAGGCAAAGAGACTGAACCCTCGACAGTATAGGTGGTCTTTGTTCTTCTCCCGCTTTAACTTTGTTTTGTCCTATAGACCAGGATCAAAGAACACAAAGCCTGACGCTCTGTCTCGCCAGCACTCCTCTGAAGATGAGACGGCTCCTAGCACCATCTTGCCTGCCTCCTGCATCGTTGCTGGAGTAACATGGCCCATAAGAGACCAGGTCCTGGAGGGCCTTAAGGTGGATCCTGGCCCAGGTAACGGACCCTCCAACAGACTGTTTGTTCCCCAGGCACTACGAGAAAAGGTTATTCACTGGGCTCACACCGGGAGGTTCTCAATCCACCCTGGAGTAGGACGTACTGTGGCTCTGATCAGGCGATCTTTCTGGTGGCCCTCCCTCTACAGAGACTTGAAGGAGTATGTGTCGGCCTGCCACGTCTGTGCCCAACAAAAAGGTACCAATCAGTCTCCAGCAGGCCTACTCTGTTCCCTACCAGTGCCGTCCCGTCCTTGGTCCCATATTGCCTTGGACTTTGTTTGTGGGTTGCCACCTTCGCATGGTTTTAGTGTCATTTTAACTGTTGTGGACAGGTTCTCCAAAGCCTGTCATCTGGTGCAGTTAAAGGCTCTCCCTACATCTGCCGTCACGGCCCAGCTTTTAATTAAACATGTCTTTCGTCTGCATGGGATCCCAACAGAGATCCTCTCTGACCGAGGCCCCCAGTTCGTGTCTCGTGTCTGGAGGGAGTTTGCCACCGCCTTGGGAGCCCAGGTGGCTCTGACCTCGGGGTTTCATCCGCAGACCAACGGACAATGCGAGCGGATGAACCAAGAGTTGGGTGCCATGCTTCGCTGCGTCTGCGCCACCAACCCATCCACCTGGAGTGAGCATTTGGCTTGGGTCGAATATGCCCATAATAGCCATGTCTCCTCCGCCACAGGTCAGTCTCCCTTCGAGTCCTCCCTCGGATATCAGCCCTCTCTGTTCCCCCTTCATACAGATGCCACCATCACCACTCCTCAGTTCCTTCGTCGGGCCCGCCGCACTTGGATCACCACGAGGTTGGCTCTTCAGCGGACCGCGGAAGGGAATCAGCGACTGGCTGACCGACACCGTCGTCCTGCTCCCACCTACTCTCCCGGTCAAATGGTCTGGTTGTCGTCCAAGGATGTCCCGCTGAAGGCGACCACCAGGAAGTTCTCTCCTAGGTTCCTTGGTCCCTTCAAGGTCGCGGCGGTCCCTAGTCCGACGACCGTGCGGTTGGAACTCCCGTCGTCTCTTCGGATCCATCCTGTGTTCCATGTCTCCCTGATCAAACCCGTCGTTTCCAGCCCTCTGTGCCCGGTTCCGGCTCCGCCTCCTCCTGCTCAGCTCTACAAAGGGGGGCTGGTATACAAGGTGCGGCGCATCCTCGACTCTCGCCCCCGTGGTCGGGGTCTTCAATATTTGGTGGACTGGGAGGGGTACGGCCCGGAGGAACGCTCCTGGATTCCCTGGTCCAACATCGAGGACCCCTCTCTCATCTCGGACTTCGAGGCCTCCAGATCCGGTGCTAGGACGCCGGGGGGCGTTCGTTGAGGGGGGGGGGGGGGGGGGGGCGGCACTGTCATGTTCCTGGGCAGAGGTGAGTCACACCTTCTCCTCTCACCAGACTCTGAGCTAATTCTCCACAGGTGAGGAGCAGGGAGAGCGGCAGCTGCAGGAGATTTCCCAATCAGGGACGCGGGTTCAAAAGGAGGATGGAGACACATCACTTTGCCGGATGATTGCACCAGTTTAGGTAGCACCAGCCACTCGACTCTGAACTTTGATCTTGTTAATTTGTGTTTTGACTCGCCTTCGACTAGTGGATTTATTACCTTGGATTGTATTTTGGATTTGGAATTGGATTATCCCTTACGCCTGTTTTTGTCTCGCTCAGGATCATCTCATCATCTACTCACCCTCGCTGTCTTCGTTTTCTGGAACATACTCATCACGTCCCATCCTCCTCCGCCGTTCCTGTTTGGCTTTCCCTCTGCTACCTCACCCCTCCTGGATCTCTCATCCTCTGCCCAGCGTCCTCCCCGGCTTCCCCTCCTCTACTGATTAACCTGAGCACCTCAGAGACTCGAGCCTTATTGCTCATCCCACAGGACTTCCCTGTGCGGTTTCAGTTCCCGTTTTTATAATAAAGACATTTTACTTTACTGCTTTGGACTACGTGTGCTGATTCTGCATGTCTTGGGTTAGACACGTACCTCGAGCCATGACACTATGGTCATGAGCTTTGGGTAATGACCGAAAGAACGAGATCGCAAATACAAGCGGCTGAAATGAGTTTCCTCCGTAGGGTGGCCGGGCTCAGTCTTAGAGATAGGGTGAGGAGCTCGGACATTCGGGAGGGACTCGGAGTAGAACCGCTGCTCCTCCGGATCGAAAGCAATCAGTTGAGGTGGTTTGGGCATCTGGTCAGGATGCCTCCCTGGGGAGGTGTTTCGGGCATGTCCTGCCGGCAGGAGGCCCCCGGGTCGACCCAGGACACGTTGGAGAGGTTACGTCTCCAATCTGGTCCGGGAACGCCTTGGGGTCCTGCCGGAGGAGCTGGTGGAAGTGGCCAGGGAGAGGATGGTCTGGAGCTCCCTAGTTGGGATGCTGCCCCCGCGACCCGGACCCGGATAAGCGGAGGAAGACGATGACGACAACGGAAACGCAAGGCCCCTGAGGGGGTGTGTCTATGGAGCAGTGAGGAGAAATAGTTGGGGCAGTGCCCTACAGCAGGGTTTTAAACTTAACCCGATACTCAACTGGGAGCCAGTGAGGTCCGGCCAATACAGGACTGATACGCTCCCTTCTCCTAGTACCAGACAAGAAGCTCGCCACTGATTTCTGGACAAGTTGAAGGCAGGCAAGTACATCTGAGCTCACACCAGCATTACAATAGTCAAGGCGTGACAATACAAATGCATGTAAAACTGTTTCTAAATGAGCCCTCGACAGCGTTGGCTTGATCTTAGCGATCCGTCGGAGGTGGAAATAAAACAGGAACTTACAATATTAGCTTAATAGCAAGCATCACAAGTGAGGGGGAACCAGATGAAAGCAGCATGACGTCAGCATCTGGCTCACAGCTCCATTCTGTCACCCACATGTAGACTTTTAGTTCAAATGTGTGCACACCATCTGCTCATTTCCTCTTCAACCATTCAGCTAATAGCTGGAGCACACATGCAGCTCACCAGCATACGACCAGCTGCAGATGTATGCACTTTCAGCAAAGAAAAAAGGATTTTGAAAATAAATAAATAAAAAACATTTACTAATTGGTTTCTGGTTTTTTATTTGTAAAACTCAATGAGAGCAGCTGTGGCTAAACTTGCATTTTTATTAAAAAATTTTCTCGTTCATCTAAACATTTAACACAGCTGACTAAACTTTAATCTGAAAGACAGCATTCTTGATCATCTGAGCACAGCTGTTCAAACTTACTGCAGCCAAGGAGGAAACATACAAAATCTGGGAACAAACTCCTGCTGGTTCAAAAATGTATCGAGATAAAAATAAAACTGTGCGTACAATTTTGTTTTTGGCAATTTTGTGCATGCAACAAAAACTGCATTTCCAACCCTAGAGACAGACTGCAGTGATAAAAATATCAAAATGCTCTCTTAATCTTTTAAAATCATCATGATCCTTCTCCGTGAACTAGCCCTGACCTCTTCACAGTGTAGGATTATTGTACGTGGCTGTATGTGGAGCTGCACGTGTCTGACTGAGCAGCGACTAATCAGACGTGTTCATTGTTTAGTGTGCTGGATCACTTTCTACATGCAAGCACCAATCTGCAGCATGACACCTCTGGGTGACATAATAGGTACCGACGGAAGCAAACAAAGCGGTCGCTCTAAATTTACTGCAGACACCAGGTCAGTAAACACACTCACTGTTGTACCTTTACTTCCTGCAGCCACACTGGACTCCGGCTCTGTCCTGATATCCTGACTGTTTCCCACAGATGGAGCTCCGGCTCTGCTGCTGTCGGAAAACTTTACACAAGACCAATGAATGAGTGAACAGGAGAGAAAGAGGCCATTAAAAGTGTGTTTAAAAGCAAAAAAAAAAATACATCAGAAGTAAAGAATATGGGACTACATGGTATGTATGAAATGCAACAGATTAATGGGCAGGTTTAGACCCAAGATAGAAACCTGTTCTCTTCACCTTTCTTCCCTTTTGTTTTATCTCATCTGAGGAATTTTTCTTGGGGCAATAAACTGAGCAGGAGACTGCACAACATCAAATCCTCAAACCCAAGACTTGACTTTGCAGCCAGGTTTACAAAAGACAGAAAAACACAGACACCTTTTTATATTCCAACTAAATTACAGAATGTAATCTTCTGCTCTGGATGAAGTGTGCACAAATAACACTACTAGTGACCACTTCAGAGGAAAATGAAAACGTCAAAAGAAATGTTTTATTACATCAAAGTTAAATTACACTAAGTTCAATAATCTACAAGGTAAAGTGGAGAAATGCAGACATTTTGTCAGTTTTATTATATTACAAAGATTTAAAAAATATGTATCTACATTTAAACTGATTTTAATATATTTTTCAAAACAAAATGTGAATAAGTGCTGAGAGGATCTCAGGCTTTCAATTACAAATCAGTTCAATCCTAAATTGCTATTTTTAAATAGTTTTCCAGCTGTTGGAGTCGTAAACGTTGTTAGGAACCAAATGCACTCACGGTGTCAACGCTGCCTCCTAGAAGTCCTGGAGTCGTCTCCTGAACTTTTACTTAAGTTTTCATCTTGATTTCTCTGCTCTTTTCTCTTGAGTTAGTAAATCTACTGTTGCATCATTTTACTTTATCTTGATGTTGTTTAAATCAAAGTCAAACAAGTTAAAGAAGCTTCAGAGAAATCTCTGCATAGTCCAACCTGCAGCTTGAAAAAAGCATCAAAGGCTACATTTGTATTCCAGCATTTCTTTGTCTCCTCTGTTTTGATGAAGACAGCAGATCTGTTTCTGCAGGAGCTCTCCTCACGCTCTGGTAGAGGTAGAAAGGGTCGGCCCGTACAGCAGTTTCAGCCATGCCCTCAGACGTTCGATCAGTCCGGAGAAGAAAAAACAATCTGGAGTAGACACGTGTTTAAATTATCTAAGGGTCTTATTTCAGATTTTTTTAAACTCTTTTTGGTGGAAAATTGAATTCCTTTCAGATACGCATCAACCTTGGATGTTTTTCTTTTCTTTGACATTCATGAGACAAACTTTGTTTTCTTGCGATCACATTAAAGAAACATCTGAGGCTGAGCACTTTGAGAGATCTCCATCCAGTGGTGAACCTGAGAAACTCACCTGCTGCTCCTTTCATCATCCTTTGGACGACTATCCACAAATCACTAACAGTGTTTACATTTGACTGCACATAAACGTCTTCTTAGTAAAACCCATTCGTTTGGACAGACATAGTAATTTTCTCATCGTTTATTCTTCAGCAGCTTTGAGTCTGATGTCCTCGACACCTTTTTAACACTGAGAATTGTCTCGTCCAAAATGATAAATCCAAATAAATAAACAAGCAGTGAGCTGTGACTTGAGGGAACTTTGGTATTAGATGGAGCCAGAGATCGGACAGAGCAGGAAGTAATCCTCTTTCTAAAGCTGTCGTAAGCAGGATGAGCTGAGAAGAGCAACAAACCGTGACTCTGAGAGGACTCCTCCTCTCCGTTGTGGGATGGACATGGAAAACTCAAGTGTGACAGCTGCTCTGGAGCCATAAAAGAGGAAATCGAGTCATTTTGGTACAATAATAGAGGTAAGACTTGGAAATAACTTCTAGCTAGCTGGTCAAACCCATCTAAATAGTGGGGTGCGAAAATTTGGGCAGCGTTGTTAATCTTCCTGTATAAATCGTTGGTTGTTACGATAAAAACATTCAGTTAAATAAATCATATAGTAATATTTAAAAATAAAACAGTAATATTTGAGAAGTGAAACGAGGTTTATAGGATTTACAGAAAGTGTGCAATAATTGTTTAAACAAAATTAGGCTGGTTCATCCTATTAACTTTGTCTCCTATGATATATATATATATATATATATATATATATATATATATATATATATATATATATATATAACTGACATTTTTTATCATAACAACCAAGGATTCATACAGGAAGATTAACAACGCTGCCCAAACTTTCACATCCCACTGTATCTGCGTGTTTGGGTTGCCTAGATGGGAGGATGGTAGATGCTGCAGTTAAACCTCAGAAGGTCCATAAAGAGACAGAACTAAAAGGTTCAAAAGATGATATAGATGTGAACAAATGTCTAAATGGAACTCCAATTCTCTTTAGAGATTCAAAACTACTGATAATGATAACTGCATCCTTGTATTTATCATTTCTACATCGTTAAAACTTCCAAAACACTTTTTATCACCCAAATAAAAAAGGTGATGTTTTTGCCTATCTGAGATCTTGATTGTTGCAAAACAACTTCCAACTTTTCCCTCTTCCTCTTCCTCCTCTTGCATGTGCAGCGTGTTGTGGTCACATGTATGACGGTGTGGAGATTAGGACACCTACTGCCCTGGAAGTGCTGCAAACATCAGACCTTCTGCCTTGTTTTATCTCATGGCCTCTCATGCTTCTCTCAGAAACCACCAATGTTCTCTGTCCATAATGGGAATTCATATGACGCCCTTTGATCAGAAACATACCAGAATAATTTTTTCACTATTTGACCCAAAAGGTTAAAGATTCAGGGGCTGAGCAGTGGCGCAGTTAGAGCTGTTGCCTTGCAACAAGAAGGTCCTGGGTTCGCTTCCCAGCCTGGGATCTTTCTGCATGGAGTTTGCATGTTCTCCCTGTGTGTGTGTGGGTTCTCTCCGGATGCTCCGGCTTCCTCCCACAGTCCAAAAACATGACTGTTAGGTTGATTGGTCTGTCCAAATTGTCCTTAGTTGCGCGTGTGTGTGTGTGTGCATGATTGTTTGTCCTGTGTGTCTCTGTGTTGCCCTGCGATGGGCTGGCACTCTGTCCAGGGTGTACCCCATTGACTGCTGGAGATAGGCACCAGCTGAGTGTTGAATCCCGCATCTATTTTGATGTTTTTGTTTGAAGTGTTCCTAATTGTGTTGATCCTGTAGATGTAATTCATCCAGACTGAGTCCCATTTCTGTTGGAGGATGGCCACTGCAGATGAGGACCCCTACCTGGGCTCAGGCCCTGATGATGATGATGCTTCATCAGGAAGAGAGCCTGACTGCGACAGCATCCTCTCTGATGACTCCTTGCTGCCTGTCTACACTCAAGAGCCAACAAATGCTGGTGAAGCGTCAACTCTCTATCACGCATGTGCTCGGAATGACCACATAGCTCTACGAAAAGTCCTGGAGAGAGGGGTCACGAAGGACGAGGCGATGGAGTATGACGTCAACGGCTGGGTGAGGGTTTCCTTTGTTTAGTCATTTATTCTATTTTGCAGGGATGGGACAGGTCAGAAATTAAAATCAGGAAATGGAAGGGAAGCGTGATAGGCGGAGCCCCAAAACCTACGAAAGTTGACTGCTCGGTTAAAAAATTTCTTCATCAACAACTTCTTAAATAACTTCCACCCACCTGGACTCCTGACCCTCTCGTTATAGCCCTCAATTTTGATAAACATAGTGACTGCTATCCTGCGCTCAGTGACCTCTGACCCTGACAGGCTTCGAGGCACTCCACTCAGCTATGTGCTTTTGACCAGACTGCTCCTGCTCCTTCATTAGTCCAGCTGTGTCCTTACTCAGTGGAAGGAATCCGCCATAATTTCGATTTCTAAGCGGTCTCATGCCAAGGATCCAACGCACTACAGGCCAGTGGCTCCAAGATGTCTTGTGCAAACGCATGGCAAGAGTGCTGCATAATTAATTCTCAAGCATGTTGTCAAAGAAAATCGGATCCACTCCAGTTTGCTTAAAGGACAAAGCGTGGAGTAGACTAGTGGTTCCCAAACTTTTTTCCTTAAAGACTCCCTTGTTAGTGTGTCCAAGACAAGCCAAGACCCCGCTCCTACACGCATACACACATTAAACGTGATCATTTACAAACTTCACACAGCAACACATTCTGACACCCTAAGCGTCGAAAAATTATGCGGTGTGACCAATCAATCAATCAATACTTTATTAATCCCAGAGGGAAATTAGAGTTTCAGTACACACAATTCAGGGATCAGACAAACATGGGCAAGACACATGACAAGAATTGGTGACTGTGATCATTCGCAACCTGAGTCGCGCTACCTTAATAGAGATAAGAGGTAACATGAGGACTGGTTCAGGTGGAGGGAAAAAAGGCACTTCAGAGTTACCCTCTCCCAAGAGGGCAGCTTTGCTATGCAAAAAAAAAAACACCTCAGACAGATATGCAACAGACTTCAGACAACACAACATAACATGAGACTCCAATAGGAAGGTGTGTGTGTGTGTGTGGCGGGGGGGGGGGGGGGGGGGGAATCCAGCGCTCATCTACTGTACAGTCACAGGTGGGAGGGAGATCTTGGGAGAAGCGAAGAGCACATTGACTCCTCCAGCTGATGACCTCGCTAGGCTGAAGTCCACCAAGGCGGGGTGCGTCCCCTGTGGACATGTGGGAGCCCCCTGCTCTGTTTTCATTGTTGATAAAATCTTATCGATCGCATTGACTGACCAGTGCAAACTGGTCATTCAATGCGGGGACCACAGGGACACACGCTTGTTTCCGACATGTAGGGAGCCCCTGCGTGTCAGGAGGCGACGTGTTGTGCCAGAGCGTCGCCATTCGACGCACATGGTAAGACGGAGATTTCACAAACATTTCACTAACCTTTTAGCGATTTAACCTTCCCCACACCCCCATCCTAACCTTAACTCAGTATGTCAGTCTAAATTTTATGTTAAGCGTGTTTGAGAGGAATGATGAAACGTGAAACAAAGCATGCGCAAGCTGGTTAAGATTAGGATGGGGGAGAGGGGAAAGTTAAATACCATGAGACTTAAGGTCACAATTCAGTCAAATCTCCGTTCTACCGCGGACGTCGGATGGCGACGCTTTGGCACAGCGCGTCGCCTCCTGACGCGCAGGGGCTCCCTACACGTCGGAAACAAACACTTGGTCACACTGTGTCTCTTTTTGACTCTTAGGGTGTGAGAATGTGTTGCACACAGAGTTATAACTTTTATATTTATGATTATACTGCAGGCTGTTATTGGGATAATTTTTACAAATCAAGTAACCTCAGAACTTCAGCACAGACAATTTTGTGGGGAACCCCTGCAATCTTGTGCAGACCCTCTAAGGGGTCCCAGACCCCAGTTTGGGAACCACTAGAGTAGTGTCACGTGTGGCGCAGGAGGAGGTTAGGACCTAAGAGGCAGAACACCGGAACGGCTCGAGGCAGAAGAGGTTTAAGAAAATAAAGTCCTTTTATTAATGGAGGCTGGGCAAAAATGCTGACAAAAAGGCAAAACAGAAGCTCACTCATGAAGAAGAGAAGAACAGGAGAACACTCGAGACGGACAAAACAACACTGACAACGACAATGGGCCGACAAACACTGAGAGACACAGACAGGGTTATATACACAGGGCTGGGTGATAGGAGACGAGGAGCAGGTGCGTGGGGAACTGGGCACAGGTGAAAATAATGAACTGAGGGAAGAAGCAGAAATAAGCAGGGGAGAAGCCCATATCTGAATCCTAAACCAAAGCTACTAAAATAACCTGAACTTTAAACACTGTAGAACAAAAACTAAAGATAAATAAACTAATGTTAAGTGAAGTGACTAGAGGGAAACCTGAAGACGCTGGGGACCAAAAGGGGGGCACAGAAGATTAGGGGACACATGAAAGGAACCAGGAGGGGGCTGGGGACCACAGTGACACAGAACATGACAAGTAGAGGATGCACGTCTCACATGTCTACTACCAAAGAGATGGACTCTGTGCCCACACAGCAGAACGTTATCTATGGATTTGTCTTCTGCTTTTCACATTGTACGTGTATATAATCTGTTGCACTGCCTCTCTGACCTTCAGGTTAATCTCATGCTGCTTTTTTAAAAATCTTCCCTTCTCTCTATAAAGACAACGACTCAGAGCATTTGAGTCAGTCTGATCTTTATCACTGATTTTTACCAACAGAACGGCTTGATGGTGGCCTGCTGTAATGGTTTTGTGGATATTGTTCATGCGCTACACAACTGTCCCTTTATAGACATAAATCACCAGGACAACGAAGGCAACACAGCACTGATTATGGCTTCCCAGGCAGGTGAGTCATCTAGTCAAACAACCCCACTGAAAGGAAAGTAGTTTATGACACTGATCACCTGATACCTGAACTCTGCAGGTCATATCAACACAGTGATGTACATCCTGAACTACTACCCAGGTGTAGACACAGAACTCAAAGATTGTCGAGGGTTCACGGCTCTCATCAAGGCCACCATGACAGGCCGCGATGACGTGGTGGCAGCTCTTGTTATGGCTGGTATGTAAGAATGTGGCAAAGTTAACCCTTTTAATTCTATCTTTTAGCATACAGGTCTTCGTTAATGACCTTAGACAAGTAGCTGTTGCTGCCCACAAGATCTCAGGTCTCAAGACAGCTGCCAGTCTTCCAAAGGGGTGATCGTCTGGTTCTCCTTCAAAATAACAGTCCTTGTGAAAGCTACGAGTAAAGCAGCTACTCACCTGTGTGTGTTGATTAGGTTTAGATTTTTACACATGGCATTCCAGCCTAGTCTCTTGCTGTTAACGCTACATGATCATTTATTTATTTATTTATTTATTTTCCTGGTGTCCTGTCAAAAATAAACAATCAATGATGAACAAGAGTCTGCTTCTAGACCTGCAGAAAGAAAAAAAAACAAAAAAGAAAAAAAAGGGGACACACAATACAACAAGAACAAGCCGTCACTGCGTCAACCTGATGAGGAAATATAAAATCAACATTGTTTTACTGAACAATCACACGATAATAAATCACAGTGCATTTAGTGCCAACCACAGTCTTAAGACATGTGTTAAAAATGCCCAAGTCCATACTTATGAGAGCACCATGTGAGCACCTGTGTGTGTACACGTGCTGGTATATGTAAGGTTTCTCTATAGGAGCGTCCAATAGAGTGTGAGGGACCACAGATCTGCCCCAAAGATGGAGGGAGCTCTAAGTCCCAAAGATCCAGGAGCTGCCCCTACATGATCATTTATGACCTCAGCTGACCCCATCTTATATCCCTGCAGGCGAGTTAATGAGCTAGTGACGCCAGACCGGTTTAAGGGATCACCCTGAGGGCATCGTCAAATCTCAATTCCACTAATCTCTGACTCACTAGTCCTCCCGGCTGCTTCTAGATGGGGCGCTTGATTATTTCTAATCTAGTTTTCTAATCTTCCTGTGAGGTTTTTCCTTTGATACTCTGATTATGACACCAGCCTGCTAACGAGGATGATAAATTAAAGGTTCTGTGGAAAAACTGTTTCAATTACCCATAAGTTAAAGATACATTGATATGTCTGAAATGGAACCTAGAGGCCAATGAATTCAAATGTTGTTTGAGATAAGATGTAGAAACAGGAGATGAGGGTTAAAAGGCTGACATGTCATTAATTAATGCAGATGAATAGAAATAAATATTAAGAATCCTTTTTGTGAGTTTGTGTTAAAACTAGTGACTAGTGCCTGGTTTTGTGAGAACTAGGCCATTTAGGTCATTTCCAATTAGAACAGACATAATTAATCTTATTAATGATCCATTTCTTGCTCTTAAACCTGTTTGCCATGAAAAGTCATTGAGATTGCTCTAAAAGCAGAAAATGAGTGTATAATTCAGATAAAAATTTAACTCCCCTCTCCTGTCTCCATCATCAATCATCCCATTCCAGGGGCTGACACAAATGCAGTGGACTCCTCTTGTGGAAAGTGTGCTGAGGACTGGGCCCTCAAAACGGGTCGCTTTGAGACCTTTCGTCGTCTCCGCCGCCTCACCATGCGTCCGAAGGCCGAGCAGTTCTGTGAGAGTTACATCCCTGAGTGGCCAGAGCTCAAGGAGAAGGTGGACAAAGCTATGGCTCAGAAAAGCCCTGCAGAAAAAATCACTCTACGGATTAAAAACACGTTTGGATTCAGCTTTCCGCAAGATCCCCAGGACAATGGGGTCATGGACCACATGGTGCGCATGACCACCGGCATCCACAGCCCTCTCATCTCCACTGGATGTCGCCCTCTCTGCCCCACGAGTCCGCCAGAAATGGGGAAGAGACGGCTGGCTGTGCAGGAGCTGATGAAAAAACACCCACAGAAGGAGCTGGAGGAAAGCTCAGTATGCCACAGCAACGGATCAGCATCAATCGTCCCTTCTGTCCACTCTGCAGAGGCAGTCGCTGCAATGTGCCCTCCTGACACTCAGCGGAGAGGTAGCATCCTGTCTTTGGCCTCTAACAAAATGGCCACAACTTTCATTCCCCGCAGTGTGGCGAGGCGCAACAGTGTGTTCCCATCCGGGTGCATTCCACACATCAGTGTGGACAGTCCTTCAGACCCTGCACCAAAGAAAGACAAGAAGAAAAGGAACAAAGACAAGGGTCGACTTGAACCGCCTAAGTGGAAATACAAGGAGCAGCAAGAGGAGAAAAAGAAGGGCAAGGACAGAAGGATGGCCAAAAACTAAAATTAACCCTATAAAAAGAGCGGATTCACATTTTAGTGAAAAGTCTAAAGCAGTGGTCCTCAATGGTCCTCAATAGGTGGCCCGCGGGCCATGTGCGGCCCACAGACCCCCTTTGTTTGGCCCCTGAACCCCGCGCGCGCACCCCCCAGGCCACACAGCCGAGCTGGAGGAGAAGGGATAGGTGTTGTCCTTCTTGACATTGTAAGCTTGTGTGTTATGTGCATTATAGCCAGCGATCCAAACAGCAGCACCCCCCATTCCCCATGGTCTTGGCAGGTTTGGCTTGATTTCAGCACCCCCTAGTGTCCGTTATGAATTATCTGTGGTCAGACCAAAAATGAAACCTATCTCCTCGCTGTGTGTTCATCTTTTTAACACTGGAATCTAACAGCTGAAATGTCTCCCCAGACTTCATTAGTGTCTACAGGGGTGATTCATCACTAAATTAAACAAATCAGCTGTGTTCATGATTAAAAACATGCAGGAAACGTGCTGCAACCAGGTTCCCAACAGAACGTCCAGCCAGTCTGAAATTGCAAGTGCGATATTCTGGCCACATGGGGCGATAGAAGCTGGGTGGCCTTTCTTTAATCCTGTAAAGGCTCATTTTAGCACAAAATGGCTCAAGAAATGATTCAAAAGTATGAAAAAGTTGCCTAGTATGGCTTTAATCATAACATAAAACTCTAATAGAAACCCTTAAAATTACACACAAAACCCATGATTAGTCTCACAAACATATTTAGTGTCTACCTCATTGTTCACATAGAGCGAAGATGTGAATGTCTATTCACAAAACCAGTAGCCTGGCCTGCCAGACTTGTCCTCTGTTTAATTCTGCACAGAGAGAGTCTGGTAACTCCATCGACATTAATATACGGGTAACTCACAGGCAGAGAAGCACTTGAGGGGCGGGACTAGGCAGCTCAAAAATAACCAATCAGAAAAAAGAATCCTGACTGTACCGCGCGACGCTGTAGTTTTTTACCTGTAGGAAAAAAAAGGTGTCTGGCAACGGTGCAAATATCTTTCTTCAGAGGGAAAGCTTTTAGCGCTCTACTTGTTGTTTTAACGACGTGTCCAAGTCATTTAGAACAAAGGAAAGAGCCGCAGCGACCTCCGCTTCAGTCGCCATGTTCGAGCGTTATGGTGTGTGACGTACGCTGCTCAGCGCTGATTGGCTCAGTTAGAAGTCTCAGGGGGTGGGGTTATTTGAATAGGAGAGTTCCCAGACCCTTTCTCTGTGCAGAACTAAACAGAGGACGACTCTGGCAGGCCAGGCTACAAAACCAGACAAACAAACATGAATTGTGACATTTTTTTGCGAAGTAGCTTAAAAATACAAAGACTGTGTGGAGCAGAAATCTCTTCAACCCATAGCAGTTTTCTGATATTGCCAATAATATGATCCTTAAGAACAAAGTTATTGAATTAATGTTAAGCGCTTGGATTCAGTTTGCTTGAAGTTACGGAACTCGTGAAACATTTTCACTAAATGTATTTCACTGGTAAACGCGTTTTCAACAAGGATTGTGATTAAAGGCTTATGAATCCACCAGAAGTTTGTTTTACATTTGTTCTTAGAAAATAATAAAGGGTGAAGCTGATTTAAAACAACACTAAACTGACTTTAGAGCTTTTGAAAATCATTTGTTCCTGATTCACTGAATCTTAATGCACAAAAAATCTCAATACGTTACCACACAGAGGGGCTCTATAGCCCAGTCTCTGAGTTAGAGTTCATGATGTGTTTATGGTCCCTGAATAAGCAAAGAACCCTAGAATCTTCTGATTAAACATTCAAAGATCAATCAGATTGATATTTCATATTTGTATGGAATATCACATCTTACTAGTCATAATTCATATGTATTAGTTGCTACAGTGAAGTATGTGCTATCAGACAGATGGCCTCCCATTTGAGTTTACAAGGACAAACAAGCTCAATGTTCCAAGGCTGCTAGACAAGCCCAAACCATCACCCTTCACCACCATGTTTATGAGCTGTTTTTGTGCTACATTTGGCTTGTAGCACTGTGATTACAGCCAAATGTTTAAATGTACAGTCAGGCCAAAAGTTTGAACACCTGTCTCATTCAATGTGTTGTCTTTATTTTCATGACCATTTTCATTGAGAGGCTCTCACTGAAGGCATCAAGACTATGAATGAACACATGTGGAGTTATGTACTTAACCAAAAAAGGTGAAATAATTGAAAACATGTTTTATATTATCTTCAAAATAGCCACCCTTTGCTCTGATTACTGCGTTACACACTCTTGGCATTCTCTTGAGGAGCTTCAAGAGGTAGTCACCTGAAATGGTTTTCCAACAGTCTTGAAGGGGTTCCCAGAGGTGTTTAGCCTTGTTGGCCCCTTTGTAAATGGCCATGAAAATAAAGAACACATTGAATGAGAAGGTGTGTCCAAACTTTTGGCCTGTATTGTCTATTGTGTAAGAATGAAGTAATACTGACATCCTGCGGTCACAATTGGTTACTGCAGCCCATTTTCAAAACACATAAGTCCCTTTCTCACCCTGCTTCATGGATGTTGCTAGCTACGGATCTGCACCAATGATTCTAAATGACAAGCAAAGACGAGTCATGTTGTCATACACACCAAGTTGATAAGTAAATTCCTGTCACAGTATTATCGAGTTGTTGGTAAATGAAAAAGTTGCTTATTTTAGCGCCAACTACTTGCTTCCAATTCATTGCTAAAGCCTGGGGTACACCGGAGGCGGACGCGCCACGCAGCATCACGCCCGAGATTTTGAGAAGTCAAGTGGTCACACGGGACACGCCGTGTCGCTGAGCACTTCTTGGCAAGTCGCTCAATATTCACATCATCACGCGGGACTAGAGAACAGAAAGCGGGAAGTGATTCTATTGTTTATACGTGATCAGACTTGCTGTCGTGTTTTGTAAGACTGAAATTAATTAAAAATGGGTAAGTGTGCTATTTATTAGAATATTTTAAGCTCAGCAGTACTTTAAAGATATCAAAACTGCAGCTGGGTTTGAGCCAGCAGAGGAATTTGTGCTGTAAAGGCGTTCCGCGTTGTAATGTCTGTTGTAAAGCACTCCACAATGTCATAAACAGCCGCAGCACTTGAGATAGAGCTGGTGCCCATCTTCAGCACCTAGAAACAATGCTTCTGGGACGTGGCGCAGCTCTCCCCGTGTGCCCACTCTCATTAACTACAATGGCTTCAATTTAAAATGATGCGTCTGCCTCCAGTGTGCCCAGGCTTAACTCAACATTAGCCTCCAAACTCCTTTACCAAATTTTAGGGTAAAACAAAAAGATGCCGCAGCACTTTACCGGCCCATGTCAAATTACAAATGTTCACTCTGCAGCGTTAGCTTGGCGCATACTTCGCAACCTCATAGGTTCACAGATCGTAAAAAAAATAAAATAAAATCTGTCCCTCTGTTTCAATATAACTTTCTACATGATTGAGACATCAGACTTTCACGGTAAACTTACATATTGTACCTTTAATTTTCCAAAGGGAATTGATCTAGACCTTGCAGTTGGACTAATGTGAGGTTATATGTTGCTGTAACTTTTATTAAATTTGAAGAATTTGAAGAACAATGTGCTGTCCGTGTTTGTCTGATGAAAATGAGAGCTTGTGTCCTCTGCTGTATGTAAATAGCTCTGGTCTTATTAGATTTCCCCCCCCCCGTTTATTTGAGTGTGCAGACTAAGCAAAACCACTCGCACTACTGCTGACTACACACCATTTAAAAACAAACAGTCCTCAGAATGATCTCCAGCTGCTGCTGCCAGCAGTTTTTATATAAGATCACACCTCTGAAAAAAAGAATGTTTACATAAACCATGTCAGTGGGTTGCTGTGCCCTAAATCCTGACAGAAACCTGAGCAGGATCTGATACGAACACTTCATCAGCAGTATAGATGTTTCCCTACATGGTGTCCATGATTCTCCAGCGCTTAGCGGATTGGGTTTGGTTTATTAAACTAAAACTTGACCTCATTTGAAATTTGGGCTGCTATTTGCAGACCTGGAAACAGAAGCTTTAAGAAACTTTATTATATTTTAAATAAGAATAAGTACAAAAACAGCATTTACATGCAGTTGTACAAATTCAATTTTACAAATAACAAAGAATTAAATGTGGCTCATTTTTCTCACTTAGAAAAAGGAAAGAAAATGCTGGTTTTTAGTGAGTTTAGTGCTTATGACCCTTCAACGAATTAATATTTATAATGAATATAAGATGGGATGCAGCAGCATTACAGACTAACTAAAATATTAGTATTAACATTAATACAATGAATCAGATCAAATGTTCATTCAACTTTAAAGTGGTCAACGTGTTTTTCTTGTAAAATTCAACCGATCCATAAACACAGATACCTTTGGGTTACAGGCAGAAAAAAGATGGCTCAAAAATAAAATATATAGAATTCATTTTACATACACTTGTGTCAAAGGATTCAAAAGACTAACCCCATAAATATCCACATATAGGTAGTCTAATCGAACACAGCAGCTCCGTCAGGTCTGCTACCCTGTTGTTTTTCTCCTACTTTGTTTTCATTTAAACAGATTCAATCCCTACTGAAAAGCTACATTAATTCAGCCATTTGGAAAGAAAATAAAGATCCGGAAGCTGCCTCAGACAAGTATTTAGACAGTTAACGATACTTGGTCTCATTACATAACTAATTATTACCAAACAGACGACGTTGTCCAATGTAAGTGTTGTTGTAATAGCCCATTAAGCTAAATAATTGGTAAAATACTTTAGTTTTTTGTATAAACTGGATTAAAATAATTGTAAAGCTGCATTTAAATAAGTTAAATGAACAAAAAATAATTTGAGATTATTAATACAATACTTAACTGAACGTTAATCATCAACTCATGTTGCTGCTAGTGTGATATTACTCTGACACCAAGCGTCCTGTTGGCAGTCTCCAGTCTTGCAACTAAGGGAATGTGGTTTTACTTTAGTCAAGATGAATTAATCTGAGGGTGAAGAATTTGGCTCAATTTAAAGGTTTCCTGATCTTCTCATATTAGAAACTGCTGTCTCACTAAATCAACTCCATTGATTTTCCAGAAGAAACACGAGATGTGCTTTTGTAGTTTTCCTCCCACAGGCCTGTTCTTGCTCCCTCCGCTCTGGTCTCATCCTGAAGTCTAATGTTTCTCACTCCTGCCTTAGGCGGCGCCTGTGGGGAAGAAATAGACGTTTTAGACAGGAGTTAAAGGTTTTTAAAGTGATTAGAGAAAATGTGCGAGCGTTTCAACTCGGACTGTATTTACCCTCTTCTGCACCAGTGAGCACTAGTGCCTGGAGGATGTCTGAAAGGGAAACTATCCCCTTCACCACGTCGTGCTCGTCAACCACCACTAGTCTGTGCACCTGGAGGAAAAAGCGGAGAAAACTAACTACTCCTTTATAAAATGTACAAAAGCAAACTGAAGGCAATTGAATGGTCACTTAACACAAAAACGAAGGACACTGACAGTAATAACTAGACTGTTAGCGGCATCCTCACCTCCGCCTCCACCAGCCTGTTGATGATGGCCTCCAAGGTCTCGTGTCTGTTGCAGGTCAGAACTCCCTCAAAGTACTGAGAGCGGTGCTGCAAGGCTTTGGTCACCGTCACATCCAGGTTGTTGTACGTCTTCTCTGCTGCCAGATTCTGCGTGAACATAACAATACCTCCATGTTTTGGTTTGGAGTCACAAAACCAAACAAAAATATTACACCGTTACCGATTTGCTGACGTTTGTTTTTAACCAGGATTGTAACACAAAAATCATTAAGACCACGACTCTCTGAGTGTAATTTCACAATTCTTGCTTCACTCTTGACAAAATTTCCCAGCATGCACTCACTCGCCAACATTTCACCCTGTGACCTGCAAGGCTCTCTTGAACACATACCGAAGCCTTTTCAAAGCACCATCAGCACCCAGGAAGCAGGACGGAGTGAGGAAAGTAAACATTGCTCACACACTTCTAAGAAAATTGACTTTTGAAGATTTTTTGGAGCTCGTGGGTCTGCTTGTATCAGATCAAAGAGCTGAAGAGATAAAACTTGTGAACAGAGAATACCTTAAAGCAGCTTAATGAAGCCTGTTTATACCTGGACAGGGGCTCTAATTCATGTTCTGTCTGTCTTTACAGCAAACAATTCCTTCATTTATTCAGTGAGTGAATTTTACTTACTATAACATCAAATTTCGAGTAAATGTCCACTACTCGACCTGGAAGACATCGACAGAAGACAAAAAAAAAAAAAAAAAAACTTGAGATCTCGGATTGCTAGAAAAACCTAAATAACAGAGATAAAGATTTCAGCCAGCTCACATACCTTTGTCATCCACAACAGGGAGCGCCGACACTCGCTGCTCCACAAAAATACCCAGCGCCGTGTACAACGGTGTGTCTGCATGAACCACTGCTATGCTTCGAAACGTCCCAATATTCAGCTCCTCTAAAGTCTGGCTTAAAAACGAAGGTTTCGGCATCTCTGATATCTGAATACAAGAGAGTAAACGCTTTATTGTGTTTTTACATATAATCATTATTTCATATTGTACAGTGTGACAAACTAGCGATCAAGAACCTACAAAAAGCTTCAGGAACTTAAGAATCCTCTTGTGGGTGAGGATGTACAGGGTGTTCCCCGTCAGAGGGTCAACTACAGGCAGTCTGTGGATCTTGTTCTTCAGCAGAGATGAAACGGCATCATACAAACTGCGACACAAAAAGGGGAGAAAGTTGATGGTGCTCAGCTTATTGCCAGAAAATGGCTTCACAAGATGCTTATGCTCGTTTATCAGAGGTGTCTCAAAGAGAAGCTCAAGTACAAACGTAGACCAGTTTTATAAAGTAGAATTAATACAGAAATTAAAAAGCATGAAATAATACAAAGTCTATAGTAGTTATGCCAATATCGCTAAATGTAGAAGATGAAAGTTCAGCTATTATTCATCATACTGTTTTTAAACCCGTATATGTTCACATTTTTAATTTGGCCATAAAATCTTAATAAATAAATAAACTGCTGATCCACTTCAGTAGTACTGCCACTTACCTTGCATTGGGAGATATGCTGACTAGAGGCTTGAATGAATCCTGCAGGTACAGTTCTAACATAACCAAGAAGAAAAGATAGCTCACCACAATGAATATCATATCAAATCTTCAGACGTGTGTGTTCAGTAGGGCTGCAATGATTAAACGTTCTGGTGATATGATTATAGTCGGAGACATAATCACGGTTTCACCAAGGTTATTTATGGGAATTGATTTCCCATCTGTATTAGCTTATCACACACACACACACACACACACACACACACACACACACACACACACACACACACACACACACACACACTTAGGGTTTCAAACTCTAGAAAATATTTATAGAAACACAAATTGATTGATACACGAAAGGAGATGTTAAATTCCTACTAGTGCATTTGTTGTTATGAATAACCCTGAATATCCTTTTAAGGCATGGCACTGCAGGAATTTTGCAGCATTTGTGCCACCATGCTTGGTAGGATTATTACAGCAACACCTGACTTATGAGTGCTTATTACGCCTTGGCGCAACAGAGGAAGGTATCATGATCACGTGGAGAGTCACTGCTTAGCTCCGGCAGGATCCTATATTAAAAAAGAAAGTAAACACAAGCGATATGTTTCACTTTTGTACACAGAACCAGCTGAGATGGGGCAGAGCAGAGCTCCAGGATTTTCTCTCCATTAGAGCTGGAGCTCAGATATCCTGACAGTTCACAGGGAATGTGAGTGACAGCCACCTTTAGGAGCAGCTTGTTAAAATACCTGATGAGCACAGCTTGGATCACAATAAAAAAACAGGTTATATCCAAGTTAAACGGAAGTCCAGTGCAGAGACCGCCCCCGTACACCCTTTATACCGATTACTAATGTAATTGTACCGCAAGTCTGGATTAACTGCCGTGTTTCACACCGTGGTTAATAATAAACAAACCAGGTAATCGTTGCAACCCTAGTGTTCTGTAGACATTCTCACCTCTCCATGTTTCAATTTTGTGTTCTTCCAACTCATATATCTGAACCTAAAGCATCACAATAAGAGAAAATAAATAATATCATTTGTTGACAAAGTCTTATATGTAACAAACAATCCCTGAAATTTATGAGCACAATTAAAAAGCACACAACATCTTACCAAAGGAGACTTGTAGTAGCGATGAAGAATGTTAATGAAGTCTGTGATGGTTAGCATACCTGAAGAGATGAAACAGAAGCAAATAAAGAAAACGGACATCTCTGATGTTCTTTTTATTTATGCAGAAAGTCAGTGAAACGACACAAGCTCTCACCAACAAAGCACTGCTTGTTACTGTCCCACAGGGGCGCTGCTCTTACCCCGTTAGAAACAAGAGCAAAGAACGCCTTCTTCACCTGGAAAATTATTCACTTCATCATTTCCAAATATATTCCACTAACATTTACAACCATGTTCATTTGCTGTACCTGGAGTGAAGTATCAAACACAACTAATTTGGAGCTTGTGGGTACAAGATCATAACAACGATGGGACTTCATAAACCTGGTGTATACATTACGGTCTCGGTCTAAAGAAATGAGAAAGCCTCTAATGAAAACACTCGCTTGCCAGTGTTTTAGAAACAAAACAAAAAAAAAAAATGTCTTTACCACCAATGAATGGATCCTTTTTGCTCTCGATGTCATCAATAGTTACTGGAATCTGTAAAAATACATTATTAAAAGTTAATTAAGTTTTAAAATTGCATTCCTTTTAAAGCATTCTCCTGTAGAAAAGGTCAAGGTCAATTTTATTTATAGAGCGCATTTACAGCAGCAAAGCTACACCCAAAGGGCTGTACAAGGTAAAACAAATCAACAATAAAAACCTAAAATAAGATGAGCACACAACAGTCACAATTTATAATTAAAACTGTTAAAAACTATTAAGATGCTCAAGTCAACCTGCATTAAAAGCCAGATAAAAAAAGTGCATCTTAAGAAGGGATTTAAAATGCTCTAGATTCTGTGTGGTCCTGATGTTGAGAGGTAATAATAATAATGCATTGAACTTATGTAGCGCTTTTCAAGACACCCAAAGACGCTTCCACACACTCTCACATTCACACACTGCTAGTGATGGTAAGCTACTTGTAGCCACAGCCGCCCTGGGGAGGTCTGACAGAGGCGAGGCTGCCATTTGGCGCCGTCGGCCCCTCTGACCACCACTAACACAGGCAAGTTGGGTGAAGTGTCTTGCCCAAGGACACAACAGCAGGATACCCCTGGCGGGAGCTGGAATCGAACCCACAACCCTCCGATCATGAGGCAACCTGCTCTACCACCTGAGCTACAAGGTAGCTTGTTCCACAGTTTGGGACCAACCACAGAGAAAGCTCTGTTGTCGCGAGTCTTATGGCGGATTTTTGGAACTGTTAAAAGAGCTTGAGAGCTGGACCTCATGGTTCTGGCAGGGACGTAAGCGGACAGCAGCTCAGAGATGTAAAATGGGGCCAGGTCATGAAGGGATTTAAAAACAAAAAGTAAAATTTCGAAATGGATCCTGTAAGAGACAGGAAGCCAATGGAGAGAGGCCAGAACCGGGGTTATGTGATCCCGCTTGCTGGTGCCAGTCAGCAAGTCGGGCCACTGCATTTTGGACCAGCTGAAGCCGGTGTAAGGAGGACTGGTCCATACAGGGAGAAAAGTCCAAATTGCACTTTTGAGACTTTTACCATTAATTACAGATGATTATTCCATTTATTTGCCTTGAATGGCAGCTCTCGTGGCTGCCTGTATCGGTTTTGTTCTATATGTTTTGTGTGTGTAACCTTGGTCAGGCTGTACTGCGGAGACACATTTCTGTGCTTCTGGATGCTGGAGCACTGACAATAACACTCTACCACTAGGCCATCTCAGTGGGCTGGCCTAGTGGCAGAGTGTCTGCCCTAAGACTGGGAGATCAGGGTTTGATTCCTGGTCGGGTCATACCAAAGACTTTGGAAAAAAATGGGACCCAATGCCTCCCTGCTTGACAATCAGCATTAAGGGGTTGGATTAGGGGGTTAAACCACCAATTGGTTCCCGAGCGCTGCCGTGTCTGCAGCTCACCGCTCCCCCAGGGGATGGATCAAATGCGGAGAACAAATGTGGCACACACATCAGTGTGTGTGACAACTAATGGGACTTTATTCTGATTCACGCAAAATGTAAAGAAAATCAAACCTGCACAACTTAGCCTTGGCTTGAAATTGCAAAATATATTGTTATTTATGCACGTGCAGTTTTCCTAGCGTTCTTCTTGAAAAGTAAATTATATTTGATTGACATCAAATATTAGATATGCAAAATGAAGTGTGCACTGGAAATTAAAAGAGAAACGACGCGGTTTGGCTCAAAGCATTCTACGTGTAATAAGCCACATTACTACTTCTGCATTTTAGAGCATTCCAGATAATTGGTACGTTCAAGTTGCAGAAATAATTTGTAACGTGTATAGCTGTTGAATGAAAAAAAAAGGGACAACCGATAGAAAAGCCTTAGCCTAGTGAATCCACGGTGGTGGACAGACTAAAGGTTAACTAGACAAACTAAAATGTCTCGATTAATCATACACTTCGTGGCACGTTCGAGTTAGTATATCAAGTTGTTTGCTGAACTTGAAGTCACATTTGAGACAAAAAGACGACCTGTTTTTTCTGATAAACAGAAAAAGGTCTGCATCAGACACTCATAAAGAGTCTCTGATGCAGCTAACTGTACTATATTATGTCGACACCAATCAAACTTCTTACATTAATTACTATATATATAAAAACTACATCACTAACGTTAGCGTGTTAGCCAGCGACACAATCGATCAAAAAGCCAGCTCAGGTGAGACTTTCTTTCTACTCGGGCGTTTTATATATATTAGTAAGCTTGGCAAAACTTTATGTAACGCGTTCAATATATGTATATATATATTTTTTTTTTATTACAGTTGCTCAAGTAATAATGTGCTTTCTTAACAAACCAGCAGACAGATAGCGTGCTAACTAGCTGCTAATATTAGCATCCAAAACAGAAAAAGTTAGCTTTGTTATTTAGAGGCTTTGTTAAAAGTAAAAACGTGTAGTAGCGAGCATTTTACTTACACACTCCATGTTCCATTGACTGAGTCGCTTTTACGGCTGTCCGACTCGAGTCCGACCTCACGAAGCCGGAAGCCCTAACACGTCTTCTTCCGCTGAGTGAATGGAAGGTTACCGTAATAACCATAGTGTTGCCGCACCACACAACACATTTCGCAGATTTTATTTTTTTTTACATTATCGTAATAAGAAAGATGATTAGGGTCACTGAAAAAGGGGGGGGGGGGGGGGGAGAATTCTGACTAATCTCAGGATTCTGGTATTTTTCTCAGAATTTCGACTTTAATCTCAGAATTATGACTTCAATCTCAGAAATCTGACTTTTGTTTCAGAATTCTGCCCCCCCCCCCCCCCGGATTATTAAAGTCAGAATCCTGAGGTTCAGAAATATCAGAATTATGAGATTAAAGTTAGAATTCTGAGATTAAAGTCCGAATTCTGAGAAAAATTCAGAATTCTTGGAAAAATCTGAATTCTTTCTTTTCTTTTCAGTGGCCCTAATCATCTTCTGTAATAATCTGAATTGCTTTAATTTTTAATTAAAAACTGCATCTCACTTCTAACTGTCCAAAGCTTAATGTTATTTGTTCAGTTATTAACAAGAAAAAATACTCTATGTAAATATTGAAATATAAATAATCAAGTAAAATCAGACACTTTCCAACATGAGTCACTTATTTATTTACAAAACAGTTTACAGCAAGATTTCTGAATTACCTTTGACCCACAAGGGAATATCAGTGTTCAGGTGCACAACACCTGCACTATTGGTGTCAAGTCAATAGAAGAAAAAAAAACTTTAATAAGAGCACCTTGAGTCAAGGAAAATAAATGAGGAAGTTTGAACTGTAAGGCACAAGACACAGCATCACCAGCTTCTGTTTATCTATCAATCATCTAGATCTGCAAAGCACTCAGTCTTCACTACAGAAAGAACATGAGGCCCACATAGAACAATAATCCAGCCTGTCCGGTCTTTGTAAGGCTGCAACTTTTAATGAAGAAAAAAAAAAAGACCACTACGAGTTCTCAGACTACAGCCTCAAAGGCATAAATGAAAGATAAACTTAAAAATGAATGAGCCAACTTGGCTTTCAGACTCTTTAATGGTCTTGTGAAGTGTTAAAATGTGTTTAAAACCTGAAACCCAACAATTCATATAAGGCTGTACTCTTCTTAGGATCATAAAGAGAGCACAAAACTCATTCAAATATCGACAAGACTACAGTATAAAACAGGGATAACTGGTAAATAATAATCTATTCCAATCTACAGGAAGTGTTCTTCATATACAGTTACTAGGAAAAATTAAACTATGATCAATGGAAACTCATCTGCTTAGCAGCAGATCTGGAACAACACTGTTGTCATGTTGACGGCTCCACAGAGATGATAAAAAGGTCAGAAAACTGTGAAACCACAGTAAAATCTCATGTGAAATATGCAAAAATCCAAAAGATCCGTCTATCGTGATGAAAAGTGAGTTTCCAACAGCACATTTAAATCAGTGTGAACTGTTACAGCATCACTACTGTAATCCAACATCAGCTCTCAACGGGCCTTCGCTGCACATAAACTCATTTTCTGAGACATTAGCTGATGAGATTCCCCAAGATTTGTAATTTTCCAAAGCAAGTGGTGGAAATCAAATGCACAATAATTTTTCAAGATTACATTTTAATTTTTAAGGAAACTGTCCACATGTTCCTGCTCTAGAAGCTTCTTCTCGTGTTTACAACCAGCAGGAATCCATTTCAGCTGCCTGGACAGCTGCTTTGCTATTTAAATCAATCTGATAACACGATGGAGGATTAATGTTCCACTGCAGCATCTTGGCATTGATGAGGTTGCAACTGGTAAGCTGGTGACATTGTGCCGCCTGCGTCTTCAGTAAATTAGCTTAATGACGTCCCGGATCAACTTTTACATCACTGTGCATTTCTTCTCCTCCGGAGGTGCGTTCCCATCAGCTTTCTCCATCTCCAAAATGATCCGCTTGAAAACCTCCACAGCAGTCTGTGTTGCAAGGAAATGGGGTCATAGTGTGAATTCTGTCAGGGTAAATGTAGAGAAAAGGTCATCAAACCCCTCCCTGTTACCTCATTCTCCTTGGCAGACGACTCCATGAACGCAGCACCCCAGGAATCAGCAAGTTTTTTCCCCTCCTCTGGCTTGATAACCCTGAAAATTGATTTAAAAAGCCCTCTTCTGTGACATTTAATTAACAAAATCATGTTTCTTTCTTTATCAAACACAAAGCTCTTATTTTGTTATTTGGTTTTGTCACAGTCAACAAGTTAAAATAAAAAATACCAGAACTCCAGAGATCAGAAGAGAAACAGGAGAGAATAAAACAAAAACAAACCTCAGCATAACTTTTCTCTCAGGTTTCGTGTACCAGGGACTTGCGATGCTACGAGTTATGTTTCTTAGCATCAAAAATGTTCACGATGTGCCATAATTTACACCAAACTTCGTTGTTTTTTTGTGCCCTAATTTACCATTATATTATATAATAAATAGAACCATTCTTCATTTATGACCCTATTGACTAAAACTCACAAAAAGCTTTTTTTTACTATTAGTTTCTATTAAAGGGTTTTTAGTTTCTATGGTTTTTCTGTTTTTATAAAAACACAAATAGATTTGTATTTGTAAAGCTTACAATCTTCCAGCTGATGGAGATGCTTACACAGACTTTAATTTGACCAATTGGTTTCCAACTAAAACAATGAAGAGTATTAAAGGGATGAGGCGATTTTTTTTGGTGAATGTGCTGTGTGTGTGTGTGTGTGTGTGTGTGTGTGTGTGTTTGTCTGCTATGCACAACAGAGAAGAACCAACAAGCGACATGCAGGTGAAACTCAAAAATCTTTTGAATCTGGTTCAAAAGTCTATTTATGTCAGCAATTCAACTTGGACTGAGAGACCAACTAAAGGCTGAAAATGTATTTCAGTCCTTTATTTAGAAAAAAGGATGTATTTTCGCCTTCTTCAACAGCAGACTGCCTCGTTTACAGACATTTGTTGCGGTGAGTATGTCACGTTGTTCATAGTCAAGTAGCATGCAGCGATCGTTTGAAAGACAACGGTAGAACCCGCCCGACCGAGAGCTGTCAATGGAGCGTTGCCAGACTAATTAATATATCTATTTAGTCTGGCTTGCCAGGCTATGAGATTACAATTATAACAAATAAAGTCTAAAAAATCTGACTTTGCATGTAATGAGTCCCTTTCATAGTTTCACCTTTTCAGATGAATTAGTAAAATAAATTAACTTTTGCAGCATATTCTAGTTTCATCTAACTACCAGTTAGAATCATTTCCAAAATCATTCTCCTCAATAGCATACTTTACAGTAGCTAAAATAAGATTATGACATAACGTTGCATTGCATTCTGGGAGGCAGCCATAGACAAACAAGTGTGCATTTTGAATGGGTGCCTATGAATCTGAGTCACTCCAATTGTCACAAAGCTGTAGTTTTGTCTCCTAAAGATGTTGAAACAGGAAGGAACTAAGCACAGCTGTTGGGGATTGTGCAAATCAAATTCAAGAAACCCAGATCAAATGTCGGAACATTTTTTTAATCTCTTTTCCAAAGCTGTGTAAGGTCCTCTACAATACAAACAAGTGAAAAAACAAGTGAATTTCCCCACGGTGGGATCAATAGTCTATTCTATTCTATTCTATTCTAATATGAAACAGCACATTTTGCCGGTGGAGAAGGTTCTGCATCTGAGAATGATGAGCCGATACTAGCAACGCCCGCAGATGTGGAGTTACCCAGGAGGCAGCAGTGTAAACGAAGGGGCCCTGCTGAATGTCCCACCCAAACATGGATGAAAAAGGCTTTTGACCAGAGGTGAGTGGTATGTAAAATGTAGTGACACATATTTACCTAAGATTTTAAAAAGTACTTTGAGAAAATGTTACTTGAGCGCTGAGAGTCATGAACATAAAAGCTTGAACTTTGTTTCTGCTGATATGTTTTTTCAATCGACATCCAAGCACTCTGTGGTTTATCATTTGGCAAATGTGGTTTGTTTATCTGGCATTAGCACCCAGCAGCACTAGTGTGGTGACAACCCTGACAACCAGTGAAGAACGCCGTTTCATGAATGAAGAAAAATCAAGGCTCAACAAGTCCTTGGGTTCTGGGTTCTTATGCTTTTTCCACAGCCAAACTCAAGCTCTTGTAAGAATCACTTAAAAATGTCCTGGCTCCTCAAAAGCCCTTTTTTAGAAGACACACCATGTCGGCAAATCAGCGTGATTACTGCCGCCACGGTGTGTTTTATGAACACGCCGTGGTGGCATGGCGTTGCGGGAATTTCATCTGATGCATTTGTGTCACCATGCATGGACGTAATATTACAGCAACGCCGGAGTTGTGAATGCATTTTACGCCTTGGCGCAACAGAGGGAGGCGTCATGACCACGTGGGGAGTTACTGCCGAGCTACGGCCGATTACTACAGTATTTTGAAAGTAAACACGGGCCGTAAGTTTCACTTTTGTAAACAGAATCAGCTGAGATGATAAACTGAAGCGATGCAGAGCTCCAGGAGCTTCTCTCCGTTAGAGCTGAAGCTCAGACAGCCAGAGACTGCACGGGGACTGGAGGACAGATACATTTTTGAGCAGCTTGTTAAAAAAATGTAAATGTTGAATATAGAACACGGACACTACAATGACATCTGGTGTTTTGAGGAGGTAGTGCAACAAAAGAACACCTTTTCCAGTCGCTGGGGAGTCAGGTTCACTATAGACATGTGAAGTGACCTGCCAGCACCATGTCCAGTGATGAATTTCTACTAATATGTTTATTTTACAACCGTATTTAGTGTTGGAACACCTTCTGGGCTCAGAATCAGCTGCTGGACTTAATGAGTCCGCCATTTAACAGTCCTTGCCTTGCCAAGCAGGCATTGTACCGCAATGGCGCCCCCTATCGGCTGGTAGATGTAAACATAAAACCTGCATCGTGCCCGTCAAAATAAAAATGTGATTATTTATTTTTTACTGTACATTGATTCTGCACACCTCTAAACGCCAAGTAGAGGTATTATTTTTTTAAATATTACTTTTTATTAAAATGTTTCATATTCAACCTTTAAGGAGCGTGGCCTCGATTGCAATAAAAATCAAGTTATTGTCCAAGAAAAGCGGAAGTCCGTGGCAGCACTGAGACCGCCCCTATAACCCCTTTTTACAGCCACTGTGGAATTTTTTTTGTAAAAAGAACATGACTGCACCACATTACCACCACGGTCTGACCACTTATAAACGACATAAAGCTCTCCGATACTGGCTCAGCGTAGCAGCATTGTTTTCTAAAAAAAGGCTACTGTGACACAAGAATGTTTACTTAAAACTTTCTAAATGTGCAATAAATTTGAAACTTCTATGATCCATAAAAGCAGAAAGAAAAAAAGAAGAAGCAGTTTTTCCTAAACGAAGCACCAGGATCAACACAGCATCATTGTATGTTGATGACAGCTTTACTTATCTCAGCAGCTTAGTTAACAATTACCTTTCCAAGTGGAGATCTTTTTTGTTTCCTACAAGAACAGTTGGGACCCTAAAAAGAAAAACTGGTTATGAGTAGAAGAAGAAGAACACACACTATAAAAGTATTTAAAAAAATGGAAAAGGACTTACTGAATCTTTCCAACCATGTCTAACAGCTTGTCATGTAGAGCCTGCACAACTTCAAAACTGAACAAAGACAAACATAGGAGTCACTTTAAGCACTGGTCTGGGATTGGGCAGTAACTTTGGCCGAAATCTTACGAGACATTCAGTCGGTTCAACATTTCAAAATCTGAATACAGTAACGGCCGACGTAGAAAGAAAAATGAAGGTGTGGGTCTATTCAGAACAGCTGCAGTATGTTGTATTAGAATATGTTCAGTAAGCAGAAACTTTATCCAACTCAAAGGGAAGTTCTGAGTAGATGTAACAATGAATCAGGGGTCATATTAACTGGAAATATTTTGTTTTTAACCTTCTTTCATGTCGACAGTAAAACCCTAAAGACCATGCTCAGTAGTGTTTTTCAATACATCGTCAGTGGTCTCTAGTGCGGATGAAACTCGAATTAGAATATGGTGCAAAAGTTCATTTAGTTCAGGTAATTCAGCTTGATTGGTTAAACTAATATATAAAATAGACCCTTTACATGCCAAGCCAGAAATTCCAAGCCCTTATTTGTTATAATTGTGATGATTGTGGCTTACAAGCTTATGAAAATCACACATTCAAAATCTCAGATAATTAGAATATTGTGAAACGGTTCAATATTCTAGACTCAAAAGCCTCTTTTATAGGACAGACCATCGCGTCATTACAGAGTGATAAATCTGAATTTCTGGGTCTCGTAAATGCGGCAAGGAGCAAAGGGGAAAGGTGATAAAACTCGACTCTGATGCACTTAGCCTCGTAGTAATATTGCCGCATGAGCCCCTCGCCTCTGACGACTAAACGCGTGTCAGCCCCGCTGATCCCTTTGGAGCGACTGTGGGAGCCCCCCCCGCCAAAAGAGGGTGGTCGCGTTAGAGACGTATACTGTGTGCCGAGTGCCGGCCGGAAGGGATATAAACACAGATAAACATGGCCTCTCACTAGTATCTTTCATCCAATATGGCAAACTGGACGGACGCGGAGACCATGGAGCTTTTGGCCGTGCGAGTGGACGAACAGACCAGTCGCCTTTTTACGGGGACGGTGAGAGACAGCCAGCTGTTCAACAGAGTGGTGAAAACACTGGCTGAGCGGGGCGTCAACCGGGATATAAAGCAGGTCACATCAAAGCTAAAGGTCCTGAAAAAGAAATTTCATCAGTCTGACGTGTCTTCCGTCTGACGCTGAATGCACGAACCTGTACGTCACATGCGGGGGGGCCGCCCAGCGACCTCCCTTTATCCCGTCTTGGTTTGAGAGGTGCCTGATGGCAGTTTATTCTAGCATCAGCTTTGCTACTATAAATGCCAAAATCCTCCCCAGGGAACTGCGGAAAATCCTGTTTTGCAAACGCGATGGTCCTGTAAAAACAGCTCAAGTGTCACACTAATCAGCTTATGAATCCAGAACACCTGCAAAGGGTTCCTGAGCCTTTAGATTGTCACTCAGTCTGGTTCAATATTGGTGAAATAAACTGATTTTTGCACAACATTCCTAATTTTCAAGTTTCACCCATATAAATTAAAGCCTTGTAAGCTGATCTCTGTGGATAAACAGCTCTGGCGCTCCTGTGTTCAGGAAGTTGAAGTCAACTGGAGCAGAGGGAAACAGAAGACGACAGGATTCACAGTCTAATTTCCTGATATCCAGACTTCTCCCCTCTGATTGGGTAACAGCAATGTGACTCCAACAGACTCAGTTAGCTCTGTGACATTGATGTTTTATCTCAACAAATAAATCAAGCCTGAAAGTCAATCAATCATTCAAAGCTTTATTTATAAAGCGCCTTCCGCAACCCTGTCAGGAAGCCCAAAGCGCTGAAATTTGAAAAAAAAAAAAAAGCGCTTGTATTTTATGTTGCTCATTTCATAGAAGCAGAATCCTCACAAGTCACACCTCATTCTTAACTGTATACACTGGAACTGTTAAAAATGAATATTGGGAAGCATGAAGCTTTTTCTAATTAATATTGTTTATTCTATTACCTGGCTGGACATAACCGTGTACTTACCTTTTCAAGGAAGTCACTGAATAGACAAGGACATATCCATGGATGTCCATTGAGTGGGACTGTGGAAAAATTGAGTACTCATCCTGAAAACAGAGAAGACATCTTATAAATACATCAACCACAACACTATACCTCAAAACATACAAAGTTTGTGTCTTCCAAAATGTTTGTCACAAGACATTTTCAAGAATTAACTACTCTGAAATATTGACAAGCATGAAGATTTCAATGGTAATTTTAGCAGCACGACAGCTTCTTACTTGTCCAGCTGTATCAACTAGCTGAAGATTGAAGTCTTGACCCTTCACGTTAACCATTTTGTTAAAGGCTGGGAGAGAAAATGAAAAAGGACAGGTTTTACAACTTCACACTAAATTCACAACGGGTTTTACAGCCACAACAGCCAATGAAAATGCACCTACTGTTTTCGATGGTGGGGTCATAGGAGTCAACAAACTGTCCTTCTACAAACTGTATTGTAAGAGATGACTTTCCTGTGGAAAAAGAAGACAAGAGTGGCTTTTTTAACACTGGGAAACATTTGTCAGGTCAGGAACACTGTGATGTTCCTGATCAAAGGTGAGCAGATGGGATAGAAGTTCAGCTAATTTTGTGTGCAACTTTTTTGTAAAAACGGATTAAGTGGTTTTAATAGTTATTTAGTACATGCGTCTGTTACAAAATCCAAAATCCATGCCAAGTTTTGGTAAAAAAAATAAAAATAAACAGCTTTCATCACAATGTTAAACATTTTCTAAAAATTGTCTGGAAACAATTCTGAATTCCTAAAACAAGTTTGCTCCTTTCTGTGCTATTTTTGTCCAATCAGTGCAGAATGGGTCATATAATAAAAGGTCTTGGACAAAGTTCTTGGTCAATGTTGTCTGCAAGTGCAAAATGCAGGATGACTACACCTGGAGGACCAGATGCTTTAGAGTTGTCTTAGAAGACAGTTCTCAATACCCAGTTCTGTAAAATGTTGTTTGCTGTGGCAGTAGCATGGGTAAAACAGCAAAGACCACAAAACAGACTGTCTAAATAGTACTAATCTTAAAAAATGCATTGGAAATAAAACAATTAGATACAATGCATTTCTTAAAAGATATGAAACCATTTAAATATACTCTAAAATAACCACATTTATTATAATTGAATATTATATAACATAATATTATGTCCATATCTACCTTTTTTATGTTAAACCAGAAAACACCCCTAGGATTAAAATGTCCCTGATGTGTAAAATTAACTTTAAATCAAGTCTACCTGAAGGTTTTGTTCCAATCTAATACAGGGAATTTGGTAAAAATGTATCAGACTAAATTAACGCAATAAAATAGTGATAATATGGATGATTTCCCCTCAATATGTTACATTAAACACATGCTGGCTTTGTAAGAATCTGGAAAATTGTAACTATTATCAAACGTTATGACTATAAATATTGATGAATGTGCTGTATACAGCGTGTTTCTTAGAAACACAATGCATTTAACTTAGCAAACACGTATTTTCCGAGCTGAATGGTGCAACTCCGGGCATACGAGGACAAACAAACAAGTGTGGCAACAGGTCAAGCGGGGAACTCCGGGTTGACTTTGTTTTTATAGATTGTAAACAAGTTATGGTGGAGATGCAAGAGTGATCTTTAGGACAAAACGGCTCCAAGAGAAGACGAGTTACCCGGATACTGAGCTAACTTTTATTTTAACACGATTTCAAGTAACATATGGCTGCAAACAGACGGTTTAATAAACGTTGATTAAAATGTGTTTAATGAGAATGTTCGCAGAAGAAAACACAACAACAAACGGACATAGATGGGACATAATTTAGTGAGGATAGTCCGATTATCTCGACAGGAAAACAAAGCCAGGATATTAGCATGTTAGCTGATTAGCAATGTTGTACTCACCTACGGACCGGTAACCTATAACGGCGATCTTTCGGTATTTTGGCTGAGGCATTGCGGTGAAAACAGTATTCAAAATGTTCTGGAAAATTTAGTACGCCAGCTAGTTTTACAACCTAAACAAACTTTTATCGCCACATTCGTCTCGCGTCACGTGACAACAACAAACTTTTTGGAGCTCTCCGCTGGGCCTCGCGCTGGACTTTCAGGATTCTATTACGGCGAATAAACGCTGCGCCTGTCCTAAAAACTACTCTCGTTTTGTGTCTGGTGTGTGTGTCGATGTCTGTAACTGTTTTTAAACGAGATAAATGTCGTTTTGAACAAAAACTGGTAACAAAAAAGGTAGTTCAACGCGGTCGCGAGCTGCAAGTCAAAGTGACGGAAATTGCCATTGTGTAAGCACACCGTCGTAAAACGAGCTAACACGTCAGAGAAGTGACATGAACGTGCATTCATATTTTTACAGCAGAGGTCACTCTTTGTACGTTCTAGCCTCTGGTCCCAACATGTCCCTGACAACCTGCCCTTATAGACTTTTCTAGTCTGACCTCACTCAGTTCATACTATTTTAAGTTTATGTCAACAAGTAAAACCCAAATTCGCCCTATAAACCAGACTTCCCTTCAAGTTTTTTTTTCCATATTTACAAACAGAGACTTGTGATTTACTGGAGGGGTTCAATCTTTTTATTATCTTTTTTTTTGTACGGAGCAAAATCAACAGAGTATTAAAATATATCAATACTGTGCAAACGATTTATACATTCCCAAATGTATTTATAATTTCTTCCAACATCCAGTGATGCCTCAAATATAAGTTCTTATTATTTAAAAGATCTTTCTAAGTTTAACTTTGGACTTCAACTGTTTTTTAATCAATTTTTGTATAGTTCTTATGCCTGGACACGACCAGTTATTGTGAGCCTGCAATATAAGGAAAATAAAACAGCCAACTTGAAACTTTAAACATTTTTTGAAGAAATAGAAGGGAGAACTGATCAAAAACTTTAAAGTCGTGCAGTAGTAAGTGTTCAGCAAATGGCTTTTTTAAAATGCCATGTTGAAACAAAAATGCAATTTAATTTCTGTTTAATGTCTGTTAAACAGGTCTTTGTAACATTATTCTACAAACAAACTTGTGAACTTTATGAATTAAATTGGTTCTTTGCAACATTTGTCAACATTGGTTATTTGATTTGAAAGACTTTTAATTTGCATTCTGTTGACTAAATACATGTAAAATAATATGGGGATTTAGCTGGTATTTGGAGCCTATGACTTTTTTTGTTATAATAAATCCTGACACCACATAATAAAGATAAATAACAATAATATGTTTTAAACCTGTGTTCTTAATAGAATTTAAAGATATTATCCCCTCACTTTTAGTTGTTAGTGAACAAATCCACTTTCATCAGCTGATGTGCTTTCACCAAAAAAACATCTTCTAACTAATGGAATCCATTGTCTGGACAAAGAATGTAATAATACATTTTTCAGATAATTAGTTCATTCACAAACAATTCCTAAATGTCAGTTCTATATTGGGAAAATACAACAAATAATTATAAGTGTAATATTGGACTATTGCTCATAAACATATGGTCATCAACAAAATTAAGGAAGTTCATTTCAAAATAATTAATCGAATATATCCTACAAAATATTTTATTTAAAAATATAGGAAAGAGTTAGATGACTCGTGTACATTTTGTAATTCAGCTTTTGAGACAATTCCACACCTGTTCTATGAATGTGTATTTGTTAACAATTTTTGGTATGAGACAGAACGTTTAATTTCACTATGTCTTGAGAAGAATATTAAATTACATTTACGAGATATAATTTTCCTTTGGCCACAAATAAAAAAGATCTTTTTAAATCATATGCTTCATTTTTAATCAGATAATTTTGTTTGGGAAATTTTATATTCATAAATCTAAGTGGTCCAACACAAACCCCAATGTCAACATATTTAGGACTGAGTTAAGAATCTATTTTGACACTTTAAAAGGTATGACTTGTCCGAAAGCTATAAGAACTCTAAGTTATGTTGATGCCTTTATTTCGAAAGGAATCTTTTAAATACCCCCTTTCTTCTTTTTTGTTTTTCTTTTGTCTTTTTTCTTATATGTATTAATTACATAACTCTGTCAAAGAAATGTGTACTTATGTCAAATATGTATTCTAACTTGCTATGGTCCTTGTAATGATGTTGAAATAAATATAAAATCAGCTCATGTGCTTTATTTCCGGGCCAGACCGGAAAATAAAAGCTAAAACTTCCGGGGGCTGTTGCTGTTACAAATGGGCAGATGAAAATTCAGATTAACGTCGATAAAACTGACTTGGAAAGGGAAGGTGATGCATTAGGTACTGGAAAACCCAACGCTATTAGAAGGATTCGGTATTGTTGTCTGTCTCTGACGTGTTTTAGCAGGTTAAGCAGTTGCTGACTAGCCTTAGCGTTTGGGGTAGCGTTGGCTGCCATAGCAACCGCTACAGAAACATTAGGCTAACTGTTATGTTAGCTTGAACCATGACGTCGATTAGACTTGAATATATAGTTTAACGATACACAGCTACTTAATGTCACAAGCCAATACCATCTCCTTGCGCCGTTGCTCATATTACTTTGTCGCAAATTAGTTTCTGCGTTCATATCAAGTCGTCGATGATACCAGACTGTTGTATTGTTGTGGTACAGAGTTTAGCTAACTTGTTAATTTTCATTACATGGTCAGTAAGCTAACGTTAGCCACCAAGGCCGTAGACTGAAGTTAAGCCAATCGCCACCGATATGTAAACGATGTCAGCATTATCTTAATGTGTGTTTCAAACGGTATCGTACTAAATTAGCAGAACTTTAAGTCAATTTTGTGATGTTATTAAACGGATTGCTAATATTGCAAATCAGTGACGGAGTCTTGCCTAACTTAGCTGCTACTGATCTAATTGCTGATGTAATTAATTAACCTACTTAAACTAATCTACGGCGCATAGTAGTTAGCATTGGGAGCTAACGTTACGAGGTTTTGTTCAAAATGTACGAGCATTCTTTGCTAGTACCAATTTAAATGTTTTGCTGGTAATTGTATAGTACGGCATTGTTCCAGGCTTTTATTTTGACAATTGAAAGTGTCTAATTAAAATTTACTTTAAATTGTATTTAATTATTTAACCTACAGTCATCCACGTTTATCATTTTTCACGTGAAATCTCACCTACCTGCAAGTCTCCCATGTTTTTTTTTTTTTTTTGATAAATGGAGAACTTGGATGTAATTATCTTCAATTCCTGCAGTTGATGTAAATGTTCTTTCAGGATTAATCTTGAACTAGCATGGATGGCGACTGTAATGGCCGATCCTACATGTCAGGTAAAGGTGTATTCAATAGCAGATTAACACATTTGTAAGGTTGACTGGTTCAAATGTGAGATTCTGCTTCTTGTCACCTTTGTGGTTTCAGGTAGTGGGGAATCGTCGCTGGAAAGAGAGTTTTCAGGAGCCCTTGGTGGTGTGACAGTGAGCACCCCAAATAGTAAGGAGAACTCTCCAAGACGCTCCCTCAGTGGTGAGAAGCATTTTTAGATGGACCCTATAGTTTGTCTCTTGGCTTAAAAGTCACACTAAAATGACAGTATTAAATGTTAATGCATTTGGTTTTGTTAATTTTATTTAAATCAAACCTTACACATCAATATGTTCTTTACAGCCAACTCCGTTAAAGTGGAGTTGTACAGCGATGAAGACTTGGGCCGTGTTCATGACGATGAAAGAACAGAGAGGGTAGAAGATGAAGGTCCAGAGCAGGGATCAGAATCTGATGGAGCCTACAGGGAGTTGACCAATTCTGAAGCAATGCCATCTGCAGCTACCAGACTGCCAAATGGAAAGCTAAAGTGTGACATTTGTGGAATGATCTGCATTGGACCTAATGTTCTCATGGTGCACAAACGCAGTCATACAGGTGAATAATTTAAGGGAACAGACACATCTTTGATTTTCATTTAAAAAAAAAATCAAAATTGATCACATCAAACTGCACTCTGAGGAGGAGCCTTTAAAATATCCCATCTGTAATTGATGATACTCATTATTTACTGCAAAGTTTGCTTGAACAATTTGACCTATCCACAGGAGAAAGACCATTTCAGTGCAATCAGTGTGGCGCCTCTTTCACCCAAAAGGGTAACCTGCTCCGCCACATCAAGCTGCACTCAGGGGAGAAGCCTTTCAAATGTCCCTTTTGCAGCTATGCCTGTCGAAGACGAGATGCCCTTACTGGTCATCTACGCACTCATGCAGGTAAGACAAATTGGAACCTGATGAGGATTTGGATTTTCCTTCAGTGTGATCTACAATTATAATAGTTTCTTCCTTCTTTGTCTACAGTGTCTTCTCCAACTATAGGGAAGCCATTTAAATGCAGTTATTGCGGCCGTTGTTACAAGCAACAGAGCACCCTGGAGGAGCATCGTGAACGTTGTCATGGATACCTAAAGAGTCTGGAATCACAACCAATGAACAATGCTCAAAATCTAGGTATACAATAATCTTTTTTTTTTTTATAAAATTAAACCAAATTGGGACACTTTACTATTCAATAGAGGAAAAAAAGCTATTAGCATCAAAGTTAGAAATGCAGTCTACATTCTTAACAAGGTAACGCTCAGATCCTCCTCTAACGGTAACCTGTGGTTCCAAAACGTGGTTTGGATGAGTTTAGAAATTTTGCGGGAGTTGTAAGAGAACCCTTAAAGGGAAAAAAAAGCGTAACAGTTTGTTTGTACTCTGTCCAGGAGAGGAAATGAGAGAACTAGAGTTTGTACCAGACTCTCTTCTGCAACCCTCCTCAGACAGGATTGCATTTATTGATCGGCTCGCCAACAGCATCACCAAACGAAAAAGAGCCACTCCACAAAAATTCATAGGTGAGCATTTAGTCTTACTGTTAGGAACGATAATATGTGTTGCTCTACTTTTTCACACCGATAAGAGGTAAAATGTGACTGTTTAGCTACATTGGCCGATTGTAAGTTTACAATCTGGTTTTTGTATTTTTTTTTTTATGTTTATTGATCTTCTTTCTACGGCATCATAAGATTGTTTATGTCTGTGTTGCAGGGCAGAAGCACATCCGACTCAACCTTGCAGATGAATCATACGACCTGACTTCTGATTTGGATAAAGGTGAGGACATGCAGGCAGGGGACCTTGAAGCTCCACACTTTACTGGCCTTGGAGGAGAATACACAGCAGCTGTGGCAGGTAATAAAAGTGGGGTATCAGACAAACTTATGCCTCTCCACCTTCGCAGCACTCACCATTCTTGTTTGACAGATCTCAAACCGATCCACTGCTCCACTCACACTCCTGTTGCTCTAGGCCCAAGGTTGGATTGTTTGGGAACCGGGGCCAGGCTGGGGGTTGTAGGTGTAGGGGGAAGGGAAGCTGCTGAGGGTCACGAAGACCTAGCCGTGGGTCAAAGTCATGCACCTTCCCCTAGCAATGGGTTTCAGGACTCCACAGACACAGAAAGCATGCTAGATGAGCCATGTAATAGCACAGCTCCGGTTGCCACTTTGCACAGTAACAATGGGCAACAACACCTCATTCACTCCAACAACCACGTCATCAGACCTGCCCCTCATTTCCACCACAGAAGCCGGGACAGACGCAGTCCCAGCCATGCCAAAGAACACGAAGTGTACAGAGAAGATGGAGGACACGTGGCCCTCCTACCTCCTGCTCTTGCTCCGACCTCCAGCTCACCTACAGCACCCTCCTCCACTTCCAGAGAATCCCTCCGGGTTGTGGATGGGGAGGGGCGAGCTGTGCGTTCCTTCCGTTGCGACCACTGCCGTGTGCTTTTTCTGGATCATGTCATGTTTACCATCCACATGGGTTGCCATGGTTTCCGTCAACCCTTTGAGTGTAACATCTGTGGCCATCGCAGTCAGGACCGATATGAATTTTCTTCACACATTGTCCGCGGAGAGCACATCGTTGACTGAGGCGAAAAGCTGGACAGCTGATGTCACTTAGAGCTTGTTGAACTCCAACAAGGACCTGGCTGGGTTTGTTCTGCACAGAGGGACACTGATGCTGAATGTTCCTTTATTTCTTGTGACATTTTAATAACAAATGCTTTTGGGCATTTAAAAGGTAAAAGAATATCTTCACCTACAGATGTGCCTTGCGCCAATATTCAGAGTATTAACATATAAATGTTTAATTTAAAATACGAAAGCTAAAAGTGCAGATCAAACTCAAAACCAGGTCCATGTTACTTAAATGTTTGAACAGGTGTGTGAGTGAGTGAGTGGGGGGGGGGGGGTGTCTACTATTTAGAAATGCACTTTGGTTTAGAAAAGAGGTGAAATGAAGAATCTGTGTGTGTGTGTGTGTGTGTTAGAGGACCTGAGGGACCCCCTTTTTCTGTAAATTGGAAAGATGAAGGCCCTTGTTTGTGTTGATGCCATGTTGTATAGTGTGGGTCTTGTATGACAGCTTTTGTTGCACTGATACCATCCAGGATTCTGTGAATATCTGAAACTATTTTCTAGATGACATTAACGACCTGCATGTCTCGAACAGCGTGAGGACAGGACCTGGTGGGTTGTTCTGCTCTGAAGGAAATCACTGCCAGAGTCTGAGGAGATTATATAAAGAGATTATCTGTAGTTTCCTTTTTCATGAATACGTGGAATTACAACCCAACTCTTAATATGTAAGAAATTTATTTATCCTATATTTAAAACTATGTTTTGTCATTGTATTGTGCCTTTCTTCCCCTTATTTCCCAGACAGGAGCTGCTAACCTTCATGTCTTAAATTGATTTGTGTGTGTGTGTGTGTGTTTTGGGGGTGATTCCTTGGCTTGTAGTTTTATAGTAGCTCGTTACCAGTGGAGTGCAATTTCTGTTCTAAGTTTTAAAGTTCATGAAGTTTTCCCTGTCCAGACTGTTCAGTCACTGATATTATTAATGTTTCATGGCTTTTTTTTTGTTTTGTTCAATTCAGCCGAATGTTTTTGTTTGTCATATTTTGGTTCTAGTCTAACGTTTATTTTTATTATTTAACGTCTGAGCGCTCTAGTTTAAATAGTCTCTTTTTCTCCACACAAAGCAGTTTGATGAATGTGACATTTGTTTTACATTATGTATCGGTTATTAATAGTAGCAAATATCAAGGCTGCACACTTTAATTTTTGTGGCAGTCATCAAATGTTTTCTGTAAATCGGGGAAAATATCTGCTTTAAGCCTTTTGTTTCCCTAAACCTTTGGTGAATAAGAGAATGTGTTCCTATCATCTTTGTAATTCAAGGCTCTAGATAAATGTAGATGGTTGTTAACGTTCCTATTTTGTCTACCAAATTACAGCTTTTCCACGCAGGAGTTCCAAAATATTAATATAGTAGATGAAAAGTATTGAAATTGGCATTTGTTTGGTTCAGTACATCAACAAAGAACATCCTCGCATCTGAGCCAAAGATCCATGTCTGTAACTGTTACGCACTTTCACCGGTATGTCGGCAGAATGAAAATCTCTATATGTATATAAAAATCTTTGTATAGAAAATATTTGATTTTGTTAAATGTTGCTTCATTAAAACGTTTTAATACTGTTATTAAAGCACTTTGGATGTCAGATTCTTAGTATTCATTTTGTTTTTTGAAAATGCGACGTAAGCTTTTCTGCAAGATTAGCTAAAAATGTAATCTCAATGTTGATTTTGCAAGAATTATGGTAATTTTTACAGAAGCCGTAATGTAGTTATACAAGTTCTCAAGTAACACGATCTTAATTGGAAGATTACATTTTCTCACAAGCTGCTTTAATTGAAACGTGACTGTTAAATGGGATGGGTAGTTTTAAGTGTAAGCGCATAAGTCCTACAGTCTAAAGATGGATAGATATTTTATTTGGTCAACAACAACAATTTATCAATTTTAAATAAAAGTAATCAAGCAACCGAAAAAAGGAATAGGTTGAAGCCTAGTGGCTTATAATTAGCCTTTCCTTAACTCCCACAGAGATAATCAAATCCTTAACCAAGAGAAAAAAAAAGTAGGGCATAACATTTAAAGAAAAAGCAATGATAAATCAAGAAATCAAATCAACACAAGGTTAGACATCAAACTAAGTTTCTATAACTTTGGAAGATGCACATTTTTCTTGAAAAATTATAAAGAATAACACATCTTCAGTTCAAGTCCATTCCATAACTTCACTCCCAAAACCGACACACATCTATACTTAGCATTAGTTCTCACTTTAGGTATTTCAAAAATAAAAGACCCCCTCAAATCATATTTTCCGTCTCTTAATTTAAACATACTTAAAATACAAATTGGAACATTCTTTTTCACCATTCTATACATCATTTCTAAAGTTTTAAGATATATGTCCTTAAATTTTAACATAGCTGGTCCTACAAAAATTGGTTTGTGGACTCCCTATATCCATTTTATTTATTATTCTAATAGCTCTTTTTTGCAATTTAAAAATTGAATCCAGATATGTTTTATGTTTTCCCCCAAATTTCCACACAATAACTCGCATAAGGCAAGCAAAGGGAAGTGTACAGTAAATAAAGGCTGCTCTTGTGCAATAAGTTTTATAAAGAATAGAAATACTTAATTTCCGTTTCACATGATCTATGTGAGACTTCCAACAAAGTTTATCATCATTACTCCTAAAAAAGACAAACTTGGTGTTTGAGGTATTACGTATTTAACCTGACAATATAGATCAGTTAACAGGAAAAATACTTCAACTGTCCTGGAGTATTCAACTCCGGTCCTGGAGGGGTGGCATCAAACACGTTTTAGTGGAACTGAAAACCCCGGCTTTAATCAGCGGCCCCAAAAAACTGAATGGTTTAAAAGCAGATTGCTAACATTTTGCCACCACACCATAATTAGAACAGCCTAAACCAGTTTTCACCTGACTGTCAAAAATGGTCATGGTTACCAATAAAATGCAAAGATTTGACAAAATAAACGTTATAGTGTTTTGTTGAAAAGTCCATAAACTTTTCAGTCCAGTTTCTCCAGCACAATTTGCCCACAAACATATTCCCCTGACCACTGGATGGTGATGTGCTTCTGAAGGTGATAGGTGTTGTACCAAAGCCATTTGCTCCTGAACCAACATCTGGTTGTTTTCATCTCAAAACTACTACTAGGTCCACCCGTTCCAAGATTATACTTAAAAACATCCAGGCTTTGTGACGGTCAGTTGCTTTCTAGTTTTGTCAGCTTAAATATCCTTTTTGTTGCCTTGAATGACAAAAGCCATTTTTAAATGTATGATATTACACATTTTAATAAATGACCAATAAAACTACTTTAAGTTCTGTACTGCAAGTCTACGCCAATAAAAAAAAAAACTTGACTAAACTTCTTTCCTTTAATCACAAAAGATTGAAGAGCTTCACACATTAAAGTTGTTGTAAAGATTGTTTATTTTCTTTGTTAGATGTACGGCATGTTCAGATTCTGCTTTACATGGGTTTTGGAGGAGCTCTTGGTGCACCAGCCTGAAAAGAAAAAGAAAGTTCAGATAAATGAGTGAATCAATGACGATGTCTTTTTTTTTTTTTTACTTGGTTTCAGGAGTTTGTGTTTGAACAATTTTCCAAAATATTTATCTGTAAATTTCCACATTAGCCAGTTATTTTTACAACAAATTGTGTATGATACTCACAGTAGGCCTGAATCTTGGTGGTGGGGTGCGATCCTTCCTGGCCTCACAGGAGCGATTCCTCACTACCTTGCTGTGGATAGCACAGCTGACACAGTAGTGCAGCTTCACGTAGAGCTTGGGCAGAACATATGCTGAAAAAGTAAAAAAAATAAATTAAAAAAACTGACTAGAACCAGACTCCAGAATCATCCAAGTTTATGAGAATACATAATACACACACACATATATATATATATATATATATATATATATATATATATATATATATATATACATACATACATATACATACATACATACATACATATATATATATACATACATACATACATACATACATATATATATCACAAATATAATTGTTGTGGACTTTTGAGCCTTAGTGATAAAAAAAAATCTGCGAATCGTCCCTGCTGGTGAGCACCTGTAGCTCTGACTTTTTTACAAGGCAAAATAATACAGCTTTGTTATATTAATTAGTCCCATATAATAATTAAAATTTTGTAAAACTCAAGTTGATTCACACCAAACGTTACTTTGGTGTTGCTTAACAAGGGAGCTGGATTAAAGCGAAAAGGTTCAGAAGATGCTTACAGTCAAAGACGCTGGCCTCTGAGATGTCCCTCACGGCTGCTGCCTCTACAATGTTCCTGATGACAAACTTCTTGATGGCCTTGTCCTTGGGTACACAACGAGCACAGTTGGTGCAGCGAATGGGCTGCACATGCCCGCGGCCTTTCTTGGCACGACCGTTATTCCTCCTCTTCTTGGTCTGCAAAAAGTTGCCATATTAATATTTAAGTAAAACAATTAAGGCTGCTAAATTATGTCCATGATGCAAGATTACATGCAACAAACACCTCTACATTTTTATTATTGTTTATCCTCCTCATTTTATATTTCCCACTCTTAATTTATTTGTCATCATCTTTGAAAATAATTTTTGAATGTGCTACTGCACTAGTGGAGCACCTTGTGTTATCTTGAAATACTCTTCATATTTGTAACAATTATCCAGCACCTTAGAATGGCACCAAATTTGCTCAATCTGTAAATAAAATCCTTGACCATAAAACAAAGTGTAGCATCGGGGAATTAAAACCTACATATCTGAAAGGTTTCAACACTATTTTACAGCACTTCCTGTATAGTTTAACTAGCAATTATCTTAGTATAAGACAAATATGTACTAAATCTTCACTGAAAAAATAAAACGTCTTTCCTTGTTTGCCATGAGACTGCTTCTAACAACTACCATTTAAACGTTCTCAAATGAAATACAGTAGATCTAATGCTATTGTCCACACATTACTGAGAAAGACATCCAATGCACCTTACATAATTTATAACCCAAAAGGTATACTCTCTTAACTCTATATAAAATTATTACGAAGTGAACGAATCTCTGGTTCACTGGTAGTCGTGATAGTTCATTATGAGGTGGTTCCCGCAACATAAGACAAGTTAAATTGTATCTACTCAAGCTACTAGATAAATATCTTAGAATTAACATGCCGTGAGCACAATTCGGTTCATGTAGTTTCAAGACAAATAATGACAGGATCTTTTGCCATCAGACGTAACACATGTACAAAATGATTAGCATGCTAGCTATTAGCATTAGGCCCAAATTCAGATTTCATTCTGTATAAGTTATGTTTGACTTTAATTCTCTAAGATATAAGTTCGCTGTATGATTATAATGTATAAAATGTGTAAACAGCTTCAGCGCAATCGAGTGAAAAACAAGTTTTGTTATTTTTACACTGCCGCCGTCGTTAAAACTCACTCACCATGATGCACGAGAAGCTAGAAAGAGGACCGGAAGAGGGTGCACCGGCACAAAAAAACCCATCCACCCCGCCCTCTGAATACATTTCGTTCCTAAATGCATTTATTTTGAAGAAAATATGTTATTTCTCGTTTGTTTTATTATTTTGGTATTTAGATGAGAATAGATCGACTTTAAGTTAGTCTGAACAGAAAACGAGGATGCACTGAACTTTAAAAGCACTAAAATTAATAAACAAGCATTCGCGGAGGGATATAAAAACAAAAAGAGCACTTCCGGTTGCGTGATTAAACCTAAACGCGTTGCACGATTCCTAAATGAATAAAAATATATTATTTGAAATTCAGCTTTGTGGTCGCTTTTCACCAACACGTTAAAACATTAATTATTTATCTTTTTCTCTGGGCTTTACACTTTCATAAAAATTACGCTAATTAAAAAACGAAGCTCTAGCTCCGAAATACTGTAAACAATTTTGTTCAATGATGCATTTTTCTATCATAGCAAATGATTACATTTGCTTGAAAAGAATTTGATACAACAAAATACCGGTAGTACAATACAATTTTTTCAAGAAATACAGGATTAATGGAACTACTTTTTTTTACCTTTGGCTACAAGTCTATTGTCCATGAATAGACACCTGTTTTATTTTATTTTTATATATTTATTGCATTCATAAGTGGTTTTAAAAATCACGTTTTGACTTTACACTTAAAATAGGTGAATCCTGATTGCTATTAAATAGAAAAACCCAGATAACACTTTTCAAGCATTGCTTTAGACTCACAAATTAATTATACAGTAATTGATTGGTATTAGTTATTAGCTGCTAGCTGACTGAGTTGGAACAGCTATCCCAGGTTTGGGAATTTACCAGCTCAGTTTTTTGCTTTTTACGGCATGTTGTTGCATCTAAACCACATAAGTACTAATTGAGACAGACATTTCCCATTCTTATTGAAATGATTACTTTTACTTAGTTTGACAGGTTTAGATCACATTTACACCTTAAGAAGTGTGAGACGTCTGCCACAGCTGTTCTATAAAATCTGACATTTAAAAATAAAATGCAAGAGCAGTCAATTTGAGTTTCAAATTACAATGTGTCTGTCCAGTAGCGGTTTTAGGCACGGGCAGACAGGGCAGTTGCCCGGGGCGGCATTTTTTCATGACACAAAAGGGGCGCACAAGCGCTGAGTAAAAAAAAAAAAAAAAAAAAAAAAAAAAAGGAAATCTGCGCCGCACCGAGGTTTTCTATTATCTGTCATATGACAGTGTCTGGATTGGAAACAGCAAGTTGGCGCCCCCTGCAGCTGCAGGCGCTCCGTGCACCGTGTGTGTATGAAGAAGAGGAAGGGGAGGGGTGCGGCGGGGGAATTCACCTCTGGGTGGGTCCAAATGAAATGAGCGGGTAGGGGCTGAATCAACTATCAACATGGCTAAAGTCGATCACATCTTGATGTTCTTCCACATTTAATTCATAATATCATAAACACAGGCCTATCATTCTTTCAGGTTTCTCTGAATTGTGTGAAATGGCCGAATAAAAAAAGGAAAAACAAAACGATTTTGTGGTCACCCCCCCATCAAGGTCAAATTGTTTAGTCCTGACTAAAGGAAACTTATTGAGTCAAGAGCCAAACAGAAGAGATGAACATAAAAAGGCTAAAACCAACAGGTGCCCGATTCAGGAATAAAAAAGAAAAAAAGAGGAGAAAAATAAAGGTATGGTCGCTCTCATGATGAATGTTTTCAATTTTTTGAACCAGTTAACTGGGATTTTAACGGTTAAATCCGGTCAACTAGTTGCTAACAGAGCTAATAGGGCTGAAAATATTGAAACGAATATTCAAATGGTTCGAATAAATTCCTTGAATCGTTTTTTATTGATTCAAACTAGGATTTGTTAAATGCTCGCTGCAGCCTGTGGCCTGCCTGAACAACAACAAACACATGTTGATCAAGTTCACATAATAATAAATAAAACAACTCTACAAGCAGAAGAAAACACCCCAGTCACCACTAACTATCCTGTTTATTTATTGCAGATGGCTGCACTGATTATTTTTTACATGATTTGTTCTGTAAAAGTTAGCATTTTTGGTAGTCTACAGTTTTTTTTATGTCAGTTTAAATTACAATTTCAGAGGCAATTGTAAAATATTATGGATCATGAGATCTATTGGAGATCTACCCCAACTTTTGGACTGCTCTGCCAGTCACTGTGGCTCAAGCTGAGAGGAGCTTTTCAAAACTTGATCAAGTCATACCTGAGGTCACCTATGTTTCAGGGGCGGCTCACTAACCTGGCTCTGATTAGTATCAATCACTCAGTAGGGGAGCAGATTTCATATGATGACATTATTGATGACTTTGCATCAAGGTTAGGTTTTAATTTTAGTTTGTGTTTTCTGTTCTAGGTGCAGTGCTGTAGTGATTATCTTTAGTTTGTTATGTGTGAAATATTTTTGCTATTTAGAATATGTATTATATATTATGTGCATATATTCTTAATATTTAGTTAGTTTAGTTGTTTTTGTATATTTGATTCTATATATTTTGATACAGTGTATAATGTATATTGCTTTACATTCTGACAACTTCATAGTAATTAATGTAAATATGTGCAACTTAGAAAAATGAATGTTCAATAGTCGTTCTAATAAAACATGCCTGTTTCTGGAAAACGTGTGTGTTCGTGCAGGTGGGGTGGTGTGGTGGTGGTGGTGGGGGCGGTTGGGGGGGCGCTCAAAGGGGGCCTCGCCCGGGGAGTAATTCCATGTAGAACCGCCACTGTGTCTGTCAGACATAAACAAACTAGAATTATGTAAAACATCATCTAGATACCAAACTGCATTGTCTTTATAAATGTATAAAAATTATTGAATTATATAATGCACTTTCTCACATGAAAACATACAAAAAATTATTCCATTAATAAACAGACATGAAGAACACAACCATTCATGAAGTTTATTTAAAATGTTCTTTTCCATGTTTTCATTTCTTTTTGCTCTTCTTATCTTTGGCCTTCTTCTTCTCTGGCCTCTCAGCCGAGCCCCGTTTGTAGATGTAGACTCCGATCAAGCAGAGCAGACCGGGTAGCAGAGCCAAACACATGGTGGGTAACAAGCTCCTGATCATTTTTTCAAACGGTGTCTTTCGTGACAAGGTTATGACCTCCACCTCAAACTGAAGAGCAGCGTCACCTGAGGAAAGCACGCAATCAGTCTTTACATTATGATCTTAATTATGAGCATTCAAGGTTTTTAATTGTTTTTCATTTCATGAACATATTAGCCATAATATAGAGCACACATATATATATATAGAACATGCCTTAAATCTATCAGTTTGTGTTTGCGCTGACTACCTGGAACTGTGGGAGGGAAACCTCTTTTTCCATATGCAAGATGAGAAGGAATGATGGCTTTGATTTTTTGCCTGTAGAAAAAATAGAATGTTTGTTTTTAATGTAACTATGTCAGTCTAATACAAAGTTATGTTTTCACAGAGCTCACCCTTCACAAACACCAACCAAGCTTTGCTCCAGGCCTGGAAAAAGAAGGCAGTCAATAAGCAGAACTTACAAACCTGACAAGTATAACAACCCAGCTTTACGCAAATAAAAGTCTCTGCAGAATGCTGTTATTACTTGTCAATTTACCAGGAATAACTTGTCTTGCCCCCAGTTCAAGAGAATGAGGATCCCGGGACAGAGATGTATCGATCACCTTTCCATCCATCAGTTTACCCTGTTCAGTACAGCAATAGAGAATGAGAACTAAGGACATTTTACATTTGGAGCCTAAATAATCTTAAATGAATGTATTTTTGTACAGAGGACCAAAAATAAAAATGAATACAAAAAAAACACAGTGTAAGGTTGAAAACGAAGTATTCAAATTTTGTTTATTAAAAAAATCTAAAACAAAAAAATCACTTATATATATATATATATATATATATATATATATATATATATATATATATATATATATATATATATATAAGCTGTTTAAGAAGCTGACATAGTTTATTTGGTTAGACTGATTAATTTTTACAAACTCAAATAATAATCAAGAGAGATTCAGATTTTACAAATATGAAATTAAAGTAAAGCATATATAGACAAACATTGTGCAGTTCGCTGCTGGAACACGTGGAGCTGTAGTAATGCTGACGTGTTGCACCGCCCCAAATTCCCGTGGTAAAACCATAGACTGTAAACACGCACGCACGCACGCACGCACACACACACACACGCACACACACACACACACACACCGACAACAACAACAGCTCACAATAAAAGTCAAAGCTGGAGCTCAGTGACTTACAGTGTAGTGGATTTTCAGTGTGTCTCCAATTTCGGAAATCATGGCACAAGATTCAGGCTGCACCTACAGAAAGAAGGAGTCATCATGTGTCCATTTTCATGTTGTTACTATATAAAATGATGGCGTTGCTCCTCACCAGTGTCTCCACCTGCAGCTCCTCTGCTTCATTCTCCTCCTCAGCCCGAGCAAGTTCGCAGGAGAAAGCTACGAGTAGGAGGAGAAAAACGCGTGTCTTCATTTTCCACTTCTGGGAAAGAGCTGCACCCTCTGGGAAACGTGAGAGCGCGCACCGTCTGCCTGCGTCCAAAATCGCTAAGTATCAGGCAACGCTGATGTGTTATAATGCTGTGAAGATAAGGACTAGCGGTCAGGGGGCGGTGGACCAGCACCTGAGCCTCCCCGCCCTGAAGAGCCCGCCTCAAACCCTGCTCCAGCATCACCCAGGTTGCTACAGTCTTTCTACAGTCTGGCTGCAGTGCGTGTGGAGAGTAAGCAGCGCTTGTTTGCCCATAAATTATCTCAAAATGAAAATAAAAAGAGTCAGCAACAGGGGAAGATGATTTAACAGTCTTTTTCTGTTTTTATTTTGATATTGGTGTGTGTGTGTGTGTGTGTGTGTGTGTGTGTGTGTGTGTGTGTGTGTGTGTGTGTGTGCTCTGTCTTCGCTATCCCCAGTGAGTCCTGGCGGATGGCTGCTTATACTGAGCCAAGATCTAGGGTTCTTCCTGTTAAAAGGGAGTTTTCCTCTCCACTGTCGCTACATGCTTGCTTAGTAAGAGGATTGCTGTTAGGACTCTGATACCAGTCAGTCACTCAATGCAATTTGCTGGGTTCCTTATATTGGACATTTTTTTACTGATTGGCTTAATGAACTGAACTTTATTGGAATGTTTACCATGTGAAGTGCCTTGAGACGACTCTTGTCATAATTTGGCGCTTTATAAATGAACCAAATTGAATAGAATAAAAAATACAATTAAAACCTTATTTGTGCAACAGTTAAACATGATGACTGTGTACTTTCAAAGTGTTAAACCCAGCTGGGTTATTAGTTTGAAATGAACTAGAAGGGGAATTGACGCCCTCCAGTGGCGACAATTTGAACTAAACTTTGTCCTTGGTAAACCATTTAGAAAACACCGCTTGAGCCTCACAACGGTTACCAAAGCTGAGCAGAAATCTTTCCAAAGTTTAAACTTTTTCGGCTAACTCTGTTAAATCAAAGCACAAGAGGGTTACATTTCCTTTTTTCTGTAACAAAGAGATGGTTAAACCTGAATGTCTCAAAGACCAGTGCAACCATTCTCTCCCCCATTAAGCACTTACACAGGTCTTTATTAATTAGTTTTAGAGCCAAGAATAAATTGAATGAAAACAAATTTACAAAAAATTTTACAATAAGTGGTTTAATTTTGTTTGAGTGTTGCTGAAAAGATGGGAGAGAAGAAGACAAGTGTCATAATCTGGCTCTAGGTTTAAAAATAAAGCATATAGTTAAAAGAAAAAGCACATCTTAAAATTTGATGCACAATTTTTAACACTCAGAAACCACAATCATCAGTACCTCATTTATGTGTGCCACTGCTTCACTGACAGTCAAAAGAACATAAAAAATCTCCTTATACTTGATTTTATTGCATTTTGTGTCTGAACGAATAACAAGGTGGGTGAATTTATAGAAAAAAATATGTCCTTTAATCAGTGTGTGTCTGATTAAGCAGACTTTAGCACTTATAAGTGTCATGAGTTGGTGTAGGAGGAAGTTCAGGACCCAAGATGCAGAAAACCAGATAACCGAGGCAGGAGGTGGATGATGAAAATAAAAACCCTTTATTTAGGAGTAATCCAAGAAGGCAGGAATCAAAAACCAAAAATCCTAATATCTAAAGCGAGAAGTCAAAACACTATAGACCTAGAAACACTAGAAGCTAGAGAGAGGCACGAGACAAGACTTACAAGAACAATGAACCGACGAAAGATTGAGACACAGACAGGGTTTTATACGCTGGGGAGGATGAGAGGGAGATGAGCTGCAGGTGTGTGGGGAGAGAAATCAGGTGAACTCACTTACTAACCAGGGAGAGGGCAGTGAGTTGAAGAGGAAGAAAAATAACATGACCTAACATTAAAGACAAAACCTAAAAACAGGAAGAGCAAAATAACTAACTAATAATCTGAGGAAGGAGAACTAAAGAACCGGTGGGGGAAAAGGAAACACACTAAAAGAGACTGATAAATGAACAGCTGAAACTAAAGGAAAAACACTACAGAAAGAAAACCTACAGGGGCGTGACTAAGGGGGACCATGGGAGCACAGGACCTGGGAGGGGGATACCTGGCGAGGGAAACCTAGAGGGCTGCAGATCTGGGGATAAATGAGGAACACAAGGAGACACATGAGGAAGACGCAGACAAGGACACTAGGAGACACGAAAGGAGAACCTAGAGAGGGATGGAGAACACAAGGAGACACATGAGGGGAGACACAGACGCAGACCATGACACTAAGAGCTGATATGAGAGAAACTGATGACTCATCTAATTTCCTTCTCCATTAGACCATATCATTACATTAATCACTTGTTTACTAATTTCGCATGTCTTTGTTGCCACACGCAGCACGTGCCTTAACAGATGTTTGGTGCTAAACACACAACCCACTTTGACTTAATTGTGTTTTACAGCACTATGTTGTGACACCGCTTGCATGCAGCAGATATTTTTACTTTGTTTCACTCCTGCAAATAAAGTATTGCACAAGTGCGTTTCAGTTCTGGAAACCACTTCATCATTTCCTGTATCAGTGGCGGCTGGTGGTTGTATTTGAAGGGTGAGCTAACATGCATTTTTTAAAATGCTGCTGTTTAGAGTTCAACAATACAATGCCTCCCATTTAAAATAGAGAAAACCTGCTATTAAATATTATGCTCCTTTTAACAAACCATCACCAAAAACCAAGCCTACACAGATCCTCTTTTAAATTATTCAGGACCTGAATGATAAAAAATCTGCTCCAGAGGAACAACAGATGTAATCCGCCTAACTAAACTGAGCTAAATCATTAATCCGTGAATTTAAATCTATGATATATGTGAATCTTTTATGAGATGAGTAGTATTTTTGGGCAGTATAGGACCTCACAACTCTGCAATTTTCATGTTATTTCTTTGCATTTTAGATTTGGAAAAAAATCATATTAATTATCAAAAACTAGTAAGCCATGCTTTGGGGTGAAAATGTAAAAGAAAATGGACTACAGGTCAGCTAAACTTCAATTTTTAAAAAGTTAATTTTCACAGTACAGGTACAAGTTTGCTTTCACTATCGCGAGATTTCATTTGCTGTTGAGAGCTCCTGCGGAAAATCTCGTGAGACGTTAAAGAAGTGGACTGGCTCGGCTCGTCTCGGCTAAGGTAAGCGAGGACACCGACCGTACCGTCAGCACGGTTCGTATCCCGGCACACACCGGAGTAATGGTACTAAACGTTTGTGTGTGCTCTGTAGTAGCCGCGTGGGCTCGGTGTTAGCCGGGTTGAAGCGGCTTGGAACGGCTCTGTGGTAGCAGGTTCACCCGCTGAGGTGATGAGCGGAGCGGGGATGTGGGTGATCACCAGAACGGTTCACACGCTAACAACCGTCGCATCCAGTTGTTCACGCTGATAAAATACAGATTTCTACCGATAAATCTGAATAGTTTATCAGGAACTGAAAGGAGATCAGTTTTCACGTGTGCTGAAATGAAATGATGCTAGGGTGGAGACGTGTGAAGTGAGCTGATCGTATGAAGGACAGGCTGTAACGTTACCTAACGTAGCATCCTAGGCTAAAGCGGAGACACCGGAGCTGGGTGAACACCACCAGGCCCTGACCGCACCAAACCAGGGGTCAAAACAAAGGATGGCTGTGGTGTGTTTACGTCCACCCAGCACCATGGACAGGTCCACGGAGAGCGTTTCTGCTGCATCATCCCACTCTACTCGGGCTCTTGTCGCTTTCAGTCACTACATAGAAATGACACACATCATAATCTTTTTCTAAACAGAAAATAACAGGTTTGCATGATGATTCAAGTTTACAGTTTGTACATTTCATCATCTGGATAATCCAGATTAAAACGGAACATTTACTGAAGGTCTTTGCTCTTTCAGTGTTTATATTTTCCCCTGTTTTTATTCTCTTGTAGATTATGCACATGCATTTGTGCTGATCATAAATCGGTGTTAAAATCATTCTAATGAGAAGCTCCTTATGCTCCAAAAGGGAAATGTAGTGTTATGGTGAGCTCTAGGGAGTACAGCCAGACCTGGTAATGTGGGACATGTTGCATGTGCTGCAAGGGTTTGGCTTTGTTGCAGTTTCAAGGAGAAAAGATAATGAAAAGTGTCTGAACAGATTGCATTGTTGCCTGGAGTCATGGCACAGATTTCCATCACCCTCTGTGATGGAGATAGTGGATGCTTCAATTTTATAAGAGCAGATGTGAGAAGGGTCGTTGTGACTCAATGTTTTACTCCCAAAGTAGCGATTCACATTAAAGTATAACTAAAAAGTATTTTTTTCTGTTCTGTCCTTTCAGCCCTCCTTAATATTCAGTCCCTGCAGGAGATTCTCCTAAAACCTGCAGCGCCGTGACTGAAGCAGCAAGACTCAAGGTTGAGAAGCTCACCTGAATCATGGGGAACATTTTTGGGAATTTACTGAAGAGCCTGATAGGAAAAAAGGAGATGAGGATTTTGATGGTGGGGCTCGACGCCGCAGGGAAAACAACAATCCTTTATAAGCTTAAACTTGGAGAGATAGTCACCACGATCCCTACCATCGGTGCGTCCTTTCGAGTTTCACACTCATGCTCATTAATCTCAATGTTCACGATGTTGCGCGTTGTGTAACATCTTTCCTCCTCTCAGGATTCAATGTGGAGACGGTGGAGTACAAGAACATCAGCTTCACCGTGTGGGATGTGGGCGGACAGGATAAGATCCGACCCCTCTGGAGGCACTACTTTCAAAACACGCAGGGTGAGCAGAGATAATCCGACACCATAAACTCCTCTCTTCTTTGGAAAATGTTTTAACGTCCACTTGTCGTTTTTTTTCCTGCTTTAAGGTCTAATCTTTGTGGTGGACAGTAATGACAGAGAACGAGTGAACGAAGCTCGAGAGGAGCTGATGAGGATGCTAGCTGAGGATGAGCTGAGAGACGCGGTGCTTCTTGTGTTTGCTAACAAACAGGCAAGCCTCCACTTAACACAGTACCTGGTCCTAATGGGGAAGATAAACTCCTGTTTCTATTTTTGTCTAGCTTGTGTTTAAAGATGTTGGTTTTGCTTACATTATCAAGTCAAATAAAGTTTTAACTTGTAGAATAAAAGCTAAATCTAAAAAAAAAAGGTAGAAATTGGATTTAAAAAGAAACCAAAAGTTATTCTCCTAACTAAACACCTAAATGTCTTTTAAACAGAACAAAGTACCAAAGGTCAGCCGCTCAAATGTTTGACTAATACAGATTCATTAAGTTACAACATTCCAGATACTTTAATTATTCTGTGGCAAGTACTGAGCTGGATTAATAAATTTGTACTAAGTTAAGGACATGTATCGTGCTATTCTACACCTTCCAGAGCAAAAATTAGCACAATATGTCATATAATACCAGGCACTATTGAGATATCATGTTTTATAAAGTATAAGTTATTTTCGTGACTCATTCCTTTAACCCAGAAATAAGACGCTTGGATATTATGGACCCCCCCCCAACACACACACACACACACACACACATACATGTGAGTTTCACCATAGTACACAGCTGCAGACCTGGAGATTGCAGATTCACCCTTGCTGCAGATGTACTGTCATATCCCACTTACTACATCACCCCCGGGCTGAGATGGTAGCAGATTCCCAGCCCGAATCATTGCTCCAGTCAGCTAGCAGTTAGCATTTGGTTGTGCTCACCACCCCGGCTCTCCATTGGGTGGTTTTAACGCTGGACTTGTGCCGGTTTGAGTAAGTCATCCGTCTGAAAACCCGCTCCGGTACTGGTGGTGGTTTAACAAGCAGTCTGTGAAATCATGGTCACATTCTGGCTCTGTTTTTGAGAGCTCCTGAAGATAAAATCCAACAATTTCTGCCGATTCTTCAGGAAGACTGGTCACTGATCCTGTTCTTGCAGACAAAAATCAATTTTTGGGTCCTAGGCAGACTAGAAAAGAAAGAAATCACATCTTCACAACTGTGGAGATTAAACTCCTTGCTAGCTGCACGGAGAGACCAAGCATGTTTACAGTCCAGGGGAGGAAGGATACGGACAGGAGACTGGGAAGGAGTAGGCCGCGATGACGCAGCAACCACTCCATCCAAATGAATGCAGCCTGCTCGACACACCAGCTAGGATTTGCAACTGAGATAGAAAAATGCATGTCTGAAACTAAAAACCGCTTTGGGGGTGTTTTTTGTGAAGATCGAGCAATATAAAATGGTCACAAGCTCCAAAATGGGAATTTTACTTGAAATAGGACCTTCAAATGATTTATTGATAACAATTATTTTGAAAAAGTCTATATGTCTTTTATAAACACACACACACACACACACACACACACACACACACACACACACACACACACACACAACACACACACACACACACACACACACACACACACACACACACACACACACACACACACACACACACACACACACACACACACACACACACACACACACACACACACTAATCTGGCTGAGTTTATTTGTTTGACACTGTTTCCCATCAAAATGCGTCTCTTAAAAGCAATCTTCAATTACATTGTGATTTATGGTCCAGTTCAGTCCCTTTATGATGTCTTCCATTTTAATACATTTTTAATTTAGAGTAATTATTAAAGTAGCTGTTCAGTCTGATAACGACAAAGAGACCAAACTGTAAAAATTGACTGAATTTCTAAAATAATACTCAACATGTTAACAGAGCATACATAAAATAAAGGATCTGTCTGCATTCACTTGACGGATCTCTCTCCTTTTCCACAGGATTTACCAAACGCCATGAACGCGGCTGAGATCACGGACAAGCTGGGCTTACACTCCCTCCGCCACCGCAACTGGTACATCCAGGCCACCTGTGCCACCAGTGGCGACGGCCTCTACGAGGGCCTTGATTGGCTGGCCAATCAGCTCAAAAACAAAAAATAGAAGTGAGACTGGGGAAAAAGCAGCCAGCAGCAAACCCGATCCAACTTTTCCTGTTCCTGAGGATGGAGGGTGTTAGGTTGGTTTTGATTGATGGGTACGAAGCAAGATTCAGAGTCAGGAGATTTATCTTTTTTATTTGCTTTGTTCTAGATAGTTTTCAGTGGTTATTTAATAAATACACACACACACACACACACACACACACACACACACACACACACACACACACACACACACACACACACACACACACACACACACACACACACACACACACACACACACACACACACACAGCAGACACTTGTTTTTTCTAATGCCCACTTCTTGTTGTTGGATCCATCCTACCATTTACTCCTGGTGAAGTGCTGACTCATGTGTTACTCCGCTGAGTCAGCACTCAGTCAAATAGGTCTTTTATGTTTTTTACCTACACATCGTTCACCCAGAAACAGTCCAGCTGTCGTTTATGATCGTTTTTATCTTTTATTGAAGTCTTTCCTTTCTTGCAGGGCAACAGAGCCATGACTTAGAACAAATGAAATCAAACAAGAGCTGCTTCTAAAATGTTGCTCTTCCTTCTCTGTTTTGAGCAATACTGAGCACCTTAACTATCAGATCTAGTGCTTGGATTCACGTCGGCGTGCGTGCTTCCTTCTTGTGTTCGTGCAAGCAGCCCTGGTGTTAGTCATCACACTTAAGAATCCTTGTCTCACTGACGCGTTTTAGGAAATCCTTTGATATCTGTGCTGCGTTTCTACTGCGCTGTGGCAACCTGAAGCCGCCCTTTTTAAATATTTAAAGCGCACAACATGTTCTCGGTTGCCCCACCTGCAGACTTCCTGTTGGCATCATGCACACGTCTCCATACGTAAGAGTGGCTGTACTGTCCCCTACAAGGAGCATAATCAAATTATCAGCTTAAATGTGACAACAGTATAAAAGTTAATGTATTTAAAATCCTGCTGCTGCTTGTTACCCTTGTTGTCTGACTGGATCAGGTTTCTCTCTTTGTTCTGTTTAACCAATTGCATTGATTTTGTCACTGAAAACTGTTTACTGAACATGGATATTGTGGAAGCATCTTTCAAATAGCTGTATTTGTGTTTATTTTACACGCTTTTTGCATCATCTTTGTGAATTGTGCGAGTATTTCTGTGAAGGAGAGCAGGGTACGAGCAGATCAACTATTTTTTCGAACTTCAGCTGAACGACTGCACCAAGGCTGAAACCAGCAGAATCCACAAGCTCTGATCTGAATAAATCGTTCCCTCCTCGTGCCATCCGTGGGTACCTCTACTCTTACACAAGCAACAGTATCACAAGCTGCACGTCCACTCTACCAACCCACCAGTATCATATCCAGCATTTACTGTGTGTGTAGGTCTTCGTTTGTTTGGTTTATGTGGCCTTATATCTAGCCATGATCTCCTCTCTGCTGGTTTGTTTGAATTTTAATCACATATATTTATCTATAAAGAAAATATTTGCAGATGTTTTTTCTCTCTCTGCCAGAAAAGGCAGGTTTTGCACCAACATGTCTGAACTGTAGTCACAGAGTATCCTTAGTTCTTCTGGTGTAACTGGATTGATATTCGGTGGTAGTTTTCTCCTCTTAGGGGTTTAAAGGTCGTGTCTGTAAAACAATGATAATCAGTGTGAAAAAAATATTCCTAATGATTCATTCTGTACCGTTATAGTTACACTAGTAGATTTATAAGACAAGTGATGATCATGTTTCGATGCTGAATGCGTGCAGACATCTGTGTGTGGTGTAAGACGAGATCCTGCCGTATTACAAATAAATTCATTTTCTGTATGGGTTGTCTCTCCAGGTGGTGTCGACTGTTAGAGACGAGCATCAAAGCGACGTTTTTATACTCGTGTTTACACAGCTGAAAACAAGTACAAAAAATGAGAGAATATTGGGAAAAAATGTTCTTTGTCCCTCATTAGATTCATTAGACACAAAGTGAAACACCTCAAACCTTCATTTCTTGTAACTGTGATGATTACAACTTACAGATAACGAAAACTCACAATTCAGTGTCTCAAAATTAGAATTTAGATCAATAAAAGACATTTTAAAGAGAAATGTAGGCTTCTGAAAAGTATGTTTGTTTCCTTTTATTAAAGAGGCAGTGTGTAGTCTCCTAGCACTAGGGGGCAGTACGAACACTTCAGGGTAGTTTTACACCACAGCAGAAAGATTGTGACCTCAGCGTGACTCTTCAGACATTACGGTCCTTCGGTTAATTCCATCAAGAAAATGGAATGCCGATGCTAGTTTTTAGGTGGCGTAGGTACCGCATCTGGTCGGGGTCCTGCGCCTGCCACTGACGTCTTCATAACGCTCGGCCAAAATATATTGCATTTCTTTTTTCGATTCTGTTCTATCACATAGCTTTTGAAGAGTTTAGCAATTTTGTTGTTAAATTTGCGTACTGCCTGAATATTTTTGAACATGGTAAAATAACTCCCGTAAGTCGTACAATCAATCATCTAGTGTGATGTCATCGATGGTCGTCGACCAGAAGGAAACATGGTGTCCTCCAAAGATGCTAGACCCACACCTGATGCATTTTTATGGCAAAATGTTACGAAGCCACCAACATTTTTCAACTTTTTTTTTTAAATTTTATCAGTTTTCAACAACATTTTCATGGATATTTTAGGCCTTCAGGTGAACCCCGTTTTCGTTTCATCTCGTTCCGAGGTCTTGTGGCTACTTGCTCTTTGCTTCATAAAAATAGTACACTCGTCGTACAGGTTTCAGAAGTTAAAGTTCTCCTGGCCAATGTTGCCCTGTTTATTACGATCGTTGTTTTAATTCGGGACTAGTTTGTTTGGAGCGGAATTAGAAAGAAGTGAAGCGACTGTCACATGACCGTTTTGAACCAATGCCGTGCACGCGTTTAGTAAGCAGAAATCCAACATGGTGACCGACCCAAAAAGCGATTATGAATTAGATTCCTTAAAACGTCTTAATTCGTGGAAAAGAATTATTTTTATGGAAGCGTGGAGCGAAAACACGCAAAAAGTAACTTGGAGCGAAATAACGTCAAATATCATTTTTGAACAGTATAATATGACATTCTTACTAAATGTTTCACGTTTTTATTTAGTATAATCAGAATAATAGCTACAGGCCTTCACAGCCCTTTCACTGCTCTGGCCCAACATTAATGTACAAACATGATATTGCATGACGTTTGCTCTAAATTTGTACAATATTTCACCAAAAATATAGAGCAAACGTTGAAAATATTTATTTGGCAAGATTATTCATATTCTGTCAACTACAAGAAATGTCATTTTGTGTGGGTTCCAGCTCTGTCTTGCCATAATCTGTCTATATTTTCTTACTGAAATAGCATTTGCTTTTCTAAAGTAACTACTGTATATTTGGATGAAATGATGGGATTATTCACTTGGGTGTAATTAATGCATGTTAATAAAACAATCATATCCAGATACATCAGTTCAGTTTATTACATTTTCTGAGATCACTTTGAAAACGATCATGTCCTCCTATATGAGTAATGTTTACACGCGTCTCAGTCCATCTAAAATCAAAACAAATGTCAAAATAAAAGCAGAACATTTTAAGACAGAAATATAACAATAAACCATTGAACATGGTTCATAGATACACAGAAAACATATCTGCACACCTCAAGGTTTTTTTTATAAATGATTTGCTGCATCCCCAGTGTCCTCCTGTGCTGATATCCTAAAAATTTACAGAAAAATATTATTTACAAATTCACACAACATTTTCACACATTTACAAGAACACAGTGTATCACTCATCACTGTCACTGTCAGAGCTGTAGTCAGATGCAGCTTTTTCTTCATTGGCTTAAGACTGGCTAATGATACATTTGCACAATTTTGACACTGGCATAAATCTGTGCATGACAGTCCTGCTGACATACAGGAACACCTTCCTGTCTCGCATGTGCCCTTCCAGCAACCACAGTGAACTACCTGCATCAGTCAGGGGCAGGATTTCTAGTCATCCAGGTAACTGTCAGCTTACTATCCTCAATGTGCCATCCATTACCAGCAGGTGAGGGGGCACATGTCTTAGCTTTCAGAGCTGACCTCATTATGGCTGCTTGGTAGTTTGACCTTTTCAAGTGTTGATACAGGGCATCATTTGTAGGGGGGATAGATAATTCTGATGCCATGCAGAATGCTTTGTATCTGGCTTCATTTACATTTTGGGCAGTTGGTTGTTCATACAGGTGGCATACATATTTGCAGAGTGTTGCAAAAGTTGATGCGTCCAAGTAGAAGTTACTACCCAAATTTGTAAATGCAGTCAGATACTTGTTTTTTCACAAGCAAGAGAAAATGTCTTTCTTTTGCCTTTCCCATAGAAAGCACTTGTAGAGTCACAACCTGAAAAGGTATGAATCCCAATAAGCACAGAACACAGGCTGTTGCCAAGAGTTGATGAGACCTTAGCGATGTCAATGATTCTATTTCTGTTACCAACTCCTGTGAAGAAATATAAGCTACATGGTAACTCTCTCTGTAGACTTGCAGCTATCACTCCCACATCTGTGTCAGGACTCTTTATGATCACTGTGTTGTGCTCCTGTGCAGCATGTTTTGTATGTAAAAACACTGGTGTCACATTCCTCACGATCGCATGTCAAACTTTCAACAGTAGTCAGAGTTTGTAACCCTTCTGCAACTGTCACGCAGTGGCATTGTACTCCATGTGCTATGTACAAGCCGAGGTTTTGCCCCACAGATTTAAGGTTAGCATCTTTCCATGCAACATAAAGGAATTCTGCCAGTGCCTCTTTATTTGTTCCGTCTGACAGAAACGTTTTCCACTGTGTTGGTGTCCTCTGATCTCGTCTGTAGATTTGCATTCCCTGTGTTCCACCACCAGCTCTCCGTGAACGTTCTAGACTTTTAAGACTCATTTCTGGATATTGGTCAATCACAAAGTCTGTCCTTGAACATTTATGCAGCTGAGCTATTGTTATGATGTACTGCAATATGACACCAGAAAGTTTCCCAAAAGTGATTGGTCTGTAACGAATAGCTTGAATGATTGCCATCCCATCAAAGAGCACAGCACTTTCTGCTGGAACTTTGTCAACCAAGCAGTCTCCAGCTTTGTTCTCCGAAATATCCAGAAGGACTGACTTGTTTGTTTTTGCTAGTGAACCGTCAGCACCAGCTAAAGGATATGAAACTGTTCCCAGGGAGTAAGACAAAATTTCCTTCATGTCTACCTTTCTACTCTGACCTATGATGAGTAGTCTGGAGAATAGCTTCTTGTCCTCATTGAGAATCACTTCCTTGCCCACTGCATATTTTCTGTTGGTTTTTGCCTGGTCACTAAAGGTCTTCAGATTTTGTGCTTTGATGGGAGTGAATGAGTCAACTGAATGTGTTAATCTTTTGTCCATGAACTCTTTGACAGCATTTTCTCCCTTTTCTGAAGCTGTAAGCAAATCCTCCTTAATCTCTTCTGTTGCTATTCTCCCAGAGCTAAGAGGCACAATGCCATCTTTGATCGGTGTCGAAAGGGTTCAGCATGGAATCAATGGTGGAAACGATTCTGTTCACAGCATTTTCATCCGCGTTAATTCGAGAGCTGTCAAGGTCTTTTTGTTTCCGTGTTTCTGAAGACACCATTAGTTGTGCCATTTGTGTGTTCTTTTTTAGATATTATTTGTGCAATTGTTGGACAAAATGACTTGTTGTGGCCAGTGGCGGTTCTACATGAAATTACTCCCCGGGCGAGGCCCCCTTTGAGCCCCCCCCCCCCCCCACACACACACACACACACTCACACACACCCCACCACCACCACCACACCACCTGCACGAACACACGCATGTTTTCTACAAACAGGCATGTTTTATTAGAATGACTATTGAACATTAATTTTTCTAAGTTGCACATATTTACATTAATTACTATAAAAGTTGTCAGAATGTAAAGTAACATACATTATATACTGTATCAAAATATATAGAATCAAACATACAAAAACAAACAATAACTAAATATTAAGAATATATGAACATAATAGATAATAAATATTCTAAATAAAATATTTCACGCATAACAAACTAAAGATAATCACTACAGCATTGTACTTAGAACAGAAAACACAAACTAAAATTAAAACCTAACCTTGATGCAACGTCATCAATAACGTCATCATATGAAATCTGCTCCCCTACTGAGTGATTGATACTAATCAGAGCCAGGTTAGTGAGCCGCCCCTGAAACATAGTTGACCTCAGGTATGACTTGATCAAGTTTTGAAAAGCTCCTCTCAGCTTGAGCCACAGTGACTGGCAGAGCAGTCCAAAAGTTGGGGTAGATCTCCAATAGATCTTTATCATGATCCATAATATTTTAGAATTGCCTCTGAAATTGTAATTTAAACTGACATAAAAAAAACTGTAGACTACCAAAAATGCCAACTTTTACAGAACAAATCATGTAAAAAATAATCAGTGCAGCCATCTGCAATAAATAAACAAGATAGTTAGTGGTGACTGGGGAGTTTTCTTCTGCTTGTAAAATTGTTTTATTTATTATTATGTGAACATGATCAACATGTGTTTGTTGTTGTTCAGGCAGGCCACGGGCTGCAGCGAGCATTTAACAAATCCTAGTTTGAATCAGTAAAAAACAATTCAAGGAATTTTTTCGAACCATTTGAATATTCGTTTCAATATTTCAGCCCTATTAGCTCTGTTAGCAATTAGTTGACAGAATTTAACCGTTAAAATCCCAGTTAACTGGTTCAAAAAATTGAAAACATGCATCATGAGAGCGTACATACCTTTATCTTTCTCCTCTTTTTTCTTTTTTTTTCCTGAATCGGGCACCTGGTGGTTTTAGCCTTTTTATGTTCATCTCTTCTGTTTGGCTCTTGACTCAATAAGTTTCCTTTAGTCAGGACTAAACAATTTGACCTTGATGAGGGGTGACCACAAAATCGTTTTGTTTTTCCTTTTTTTATTCGGCCATTTCACACAATTCAGAAAAACCTGAAAGAATGATAGGCCTGTGTTTATGATATTATGAATGAAATGTGCGTTAAATGGAAGAACATCAAGATGTGATTGACTTTAGCCATGTTAATACAGTTGATTCAGCCCCTACCCGCTCATTTCATTTGGGAAAGACCCAGAGGTGAATTCCCATGCCGCACCCCTCCCCTGCCTCTTCTTCATACATGCACGGTGCACGTGAACGTTCTCAGTCAGCAGGAGCACCTGCAGCTGCAGGGGGCGCCAACTTGCTGTTTCCAATCCAGACTCTGTGATATGGCAGATAATAGAAAACCTCGGTGCGGCGCAGATTTCTTTCTTTTTAATTTTTTACTCTGCGCTTGTGCGCCCCTTTTGTGTCATGAAAAAATGCCGCCCCGGGCAACTGCCCTGTCTGCCCGTGCCTAAAACCGCTACTGGCTGTGGCATTAATTACGTTTCACAGCTTTCTCCATTCGTCTCTTATCACTGACGGCCTATTTCCAGAGTTTAACAGTAAAAACTACACATCATCTCTTTTATGGTTGGGCCTCCTTTTGCATGATTCAATGCAACGTGGCATGGAGGCCTTCAACCTGTGGCTTTGCTGATGTGTGAAGGAAGCAAACATCGTACCCTTCAGTCACCTTCATCTACACTGCTGGGTCTTTTGTCTCTATAGTGGGTTTAGGTCAGCTCTGTGCCTATCAAGCCCAGTGACACCAAGGTCACTGAAGCAGTCTTTAAGCTCCTTTGGCAATGTGGGCAGGAGCCAAGTCCTGCCGAAGAATAAAATCAACATCTCCATTATGCTTGTCAACAGACAGAACCACGAGGAGCTCTAAAATGTTCTGCTAGATGTCTGCGTTGAATATGAACCAACACATTAGAGGACATGGAGCATCAAATCATCTGAGACTGTGGAAACCTCCCTCATCCTGAACTTAGCCTCTCCTCTCTTCCTCAATTCCAGAATAGATTTTTCTTGATTATCATCTCGAGGCTACAGTTCTCCTTGTTGCTGCTGCACTTTTTTCATACCGCGCTTTTCTATTTCACTCAACGTTCTACAAATATGCTTGGATGCAGCATTTGGCAGTCTTCTTCTTTGTGGCTGTGCAGCCTGCAGACACAGACTGAGACCTCAGAGGCTCAGGAAACCTGCGCAGGTATTTGGAGTCCTATGGTGTGACACCATAAGTTTCCAACACGTCATTTTAAAAAAATAATATTCTAATATTTTGAGACACTGAATTTAACGTTTCCATTATCTGGAAGCCATAACAATACAAATCACCGGAAATAAAGGTTTGAAGTATGTCCTTCTATGTGTAATAATCTCATTTATTACATGAGTTAATATTCCTGGAAGGGGTGAGCAATGATATTGAAATGTTTTCATGATTTTCTAATCTCTTGGGCTGTGCCTGTAGATCAGATGTTACAGTTTCCAGCCTTTTCCAGAAGGGGGCAATCTAAAGCAACTAGCCAATCAGTGCAGAAAACCCAGTGAGAAAAACATTTTCTTTAGTTATTGATCAGTTAACTATACATAATTTAATCACTCTTCTCTCTTAGAAACCTTTTCTATAAAATCCTGGGTTCACACAGGCTTTCGTCTTCTGTTGGAAGGATTAAACGAAGGTCAGACAGTGTGTTAGTTTCTTTTTCTGCCAAGAACTTCCTGGAACTAAAAAGTGAACACAATTCTGTTTTTGTTCACTGATCGTGAATCATAAAAAGTATCAAACACTTTTTTTTTCATTGCAGTCAGGTGTGGTATAAAGTGCACAATTCAGCTACGATTAAGAGAATGAATTGTTTTTGAGTGCAAAGCAATGCAATGCTGCACAAGAGATACGTTGTTGATTTTTATAAAAATCTGCAAACTGTTTTAGTATATTTTAGTGTCAATGAGGATCTTCCTCATCACTTTAAACTGTTTTCAAGAATAAATATTTTTTTGCACAGTTTCGCTTTACAGGAAAAACTATTGTGTTTGTGCCTTGGGTGTTAAAGTCTTATTATTGCTTCGGGTTTTGAGCAGATATTTGCTCGGACATAACGTGTATTCTTTTTATGCAGCTTAGCCAGGAATACATGTTTTTCTTTGGAGAAGCAGTTTTATTTTTCCTTTCTCTGATTTAGTTTTAAGTTTGGCGTGACAAGATAGAAGAACAGACAGACAGTGTTTTTAGAAGTGTGCATGACATGGACTGGACGTGCAGGCAGAACTGGTTTCCATAGAGTTGTTAGGCTTGCTCATCCACTTATAGATAAGTTGTTTTTGTTTTTTTTCTTCCAAATGATCACTTCTACAAGACAACCAGAAATCTGTTTCCAGCAAAAAAAAAAAAAACTAAATAAATAAACAACTTTGTGCACAAGTCCCAAGTCCGACAGTAAATTCATACTGCAGCAATAAAACGAAAACAAGAAGCAGAAAGGAGCGGAGAGGTCAAAGTATCGTTAGGAGAATCATGCCAGCGCACCATGACACACACAGATAGATGACTTTTGTTACTTGTTCAGTGAATCAGAGACGCTGCTTCAGTCTTGAGTACAACATGTTTTCAGGTAGTGACAGAGAGATGACGAGGAAGTGACTCAGCCTGACTGGAAGGATGAAGCTCACTTTACATCAAGGAACCACATAGATGGAAATCAACATCTGAACAGCAGCGGACCTCTTTATTAATGTTCAATCATATTCAAACAAAATGTTGATCCTCTTGGCCTGTTGGTTCAAAGCTGCTGGTTCAGTCGTGTTCATTTCTTAAATATTTAGAGAGCTTAGATGCACAGTTTTTGCAGGGCAAACAGAAACACGTCCTCAGCTCTTTGAGGAACCCTTTGTTGGTGCTAAAGAACTGTTTTATGTATCAGAATGTGTTATCTTTAGAATGTGTCACGGGTTCAGATGAAAAAAGTGGGAACACATTGTGCGACAGGCTGCAACAAGATTTCATTTAAAATGAATCCATGCCTGTTATGTGTTTATAAGTGGTTGAATTAAATGGGTTAAAAGTTGTCAAGTAAAGGGACAATTGTAAAGATCCATCAATTCATTCTAACCCGCTTATCCGGCGTCGGGTTGTGAAGGCAGCAGCATATGCAGAGAGGCCCAGACGTCCCTCTCCCCAGCCACTTGGGCCAGCTCTTCCGGGAGAATCCTGGCCAGCCGAGGAACAAAGTCCCTCCAGCTTGTCCTGGGTCTTCCCTTGGATCTTCTCCTAGTTGGACTTGCCTGGAAAACCTCACCAGGGAGGCGTCCAGGAGGCATCCTAACCAGATGCCTGAACCACCCCAACTGGCTCCTCTCGATGTGGAGGAACAGTGGATCTACTCTGAGCCCCTCCCGGATGACTGAGCTTCTCACCCTATCACTAAGGGGGGGGGGGGGCAGGCACTTGTAAATAGTATTTTCTTTAATTTTCCTGGATCGGTTGAAGGTCTCTCATCTTGTTTGTATTCCTTCAACACATCCTCACACCCAAGGCGTCAAAATATGACGCGACAACATATGACGATTCGGGACGCCCCAGCGTGTCAGGAGACGGCGATCAGGAACACGCTGGTTCACGTGGCTCCGCTGGCGTCAATGTTTGACGCGCGCAGTCACACGGACATTATTTGACTATTTAACCTTCCCCTCACCCCAATCCTAACCTTAAGGTCCATAAACAGTGGCCTTAAGGTTAGGATTGGGGTGAGGGGAAGGTTAAGTAGTTCACAAGTAGTTCTAATGTCCGTCTCACTACCGGCGTTGGAGACCGACGATCTGGGACGCTGTTCAGCTGTTTGTCCCTGATCGTTGTCTGCTGATGCGCTGGGGCGCCCCGAATCGTCATATATTGAGGCTTGGTCACACGCGTCATAGTTTTTAGTCAACTAATTTCTTACATGCAAATTTTTGCAGGGATTTAATACAACATATCCACAAGTGTCAGAAATAGAAAAAAAATGTATTTTTCAAAGGAAAAGCTTTAAGAAATGAAATTAAATCAGCCTTGCAGCTTACAGGGCGTCAGTGCAGGCAGAGCCCTCTTATAAATCAGTGCTGGGGAAAAAGCCGCTCCCTCCTCTGATTGGCTCAGCGCTGCGCTCCAATCACTGAGCTGTAGTGATTGAGCACACACAAACCGGCTGGGAAGTCAAATACCGAAACACACACAGGGTTTCTCTCCAGGGCGGATCTATTCCTCCTCTCAGGAGAAGAAAGCGCAGCTCCGGGAATAAAGACGCCTCATTTTGGATTAATATCGGGTCTAATTTGAGATTTTCTCTGGTTTGGATTCGCCGAGGACAGCTTCCGATGATAAAAGAAGAGGAATATTTCCTTTTTGTTTGTCTTGTGATGTTTGTTTGAAGTTCACCACTGTGGAGATTTGAATGAGGATGACCGCCCTCACTCGGAAGGTGCAGCAGGTGTTTTTCTTCCTGCTGCTGTGCGCACGCTGCAGCGCACAAACGCAGGAGGGTGATCAGACGCCAGAAGGTGGGCCTACACACACGCTCTCTCTCTCCCCCACACACACACTCACACACACATGTCAGCATCCTCGCACATTTTTATGTTTTGGAAAATGATCTGCCATCCAGCAGGACGAGAGCTCCGAGTCGTGGTGGGTGGACACCTGTCCTGAAAAAAACAGAAAACCTGTTCAGCACAAGTTAAACTTGTTTGCTGTGAGTCACCTGCACCTCTCCCACGGCTCTGTGTGCTTTATCGTGTTTGCTTCAATTGTTTCAAGGTTTTTAGACGCGGAGCCCAACCTTTTTCCACCTCCTGGAGCACACAGTCGAGCCAAAGTTGGTGTACGTTTAAAAAAGGTTATCTCCAAAATGTTTGAGTCTCCTTTCACTTTAATCAATAATGGAACAAACATTGATAAGTGTGAGAGGAAACCGGCTTTATTTGTTCAGAACTGTTGGGAGAACAAGTTAATAATGCATCTTTACTTTTAAGAAAATGTATTGATCATTAATTTAATCAGCTTTACAAATCGATAAATCAATTAAAACATAATTAAATTGAACAAAAGCATAATGTTTTGATTGATTATGTAAAGATCTGAAACATTTTCAAGTCCAGTTTTAGTTGCATTTTATTTATTGAAAATTACAATTTTGTCCCCATCTAAAAGTATTTAAATCATATTTTTTAAAATATTACTTTCTTCACTTAAAATTGGGTCAAGGACGTCTTCAACTACCATCCATCAGAGAGTAGTATTCGAGTACTTGAGTACATTTATTTAGTTACTTTTTGAAGGAGAAAGATATTGTGATCTGAATCTTGTTGTGGACTTTGATTTCACCACCTGGCTGCAGGTGAATAAATTCAGTGACTCTGAGAAAACATCCAGAACACGAGATCGCCCATGGTTAGTCAAATGATTAGATTTGAGGTGACTGAGTTTCTGCTAAACATGTCAACAATCTAAAAGTTAACAGAAACTTAGAAGTGTTTCAGAACCAGTGGCGCCATTGTTTGGCAGTCTTGCCTCTGTCTGTGCACCCAGGGCATCTGTGGCTACAGCTCATCACCACCAGGGTTTAAGTGTGTGTGTGGATGTCTGATTGTGTTGTAAAGTGCCTTGGGGGGTTGTAGAACCCTAAGAAGGAGCTATACAAATGCAGGCCTATTACCATACAATTTTCTTTAAAACAAAACACAATACATAACAACATTCTTGCTAGATAAACAAAAATGTGCTGCAGTGAGACGTCACTGCACATTCATTCAACTTTTTTTTATGCCGTTAAAAATGTACAAACATAACTCCATATTTTTAAATAATTGGTTATCTGATGAAACCAGTTGGCCAAAAATCGGTCTGCCTCCGCTGTGAACATTTGGAAATCATCCACATGAAAGATGCACTGATTTGCCTCGTTTCCATTGGCTGAATGGTTCAGAAATAAAAGCCGCACTGTTCACTAAGTCACTTTTATCTATCAGTCTGTTTTTATTTTGGATCACAGTTTTTGTGCAAATAAATGTTATTTTTCTATTTATCCAGTTTCCTTTTAATGAATTTCTAAAATTATAGTTTGAGCATCAAGTCAGAACTGAACTCAGCCTTTATCTGTAGAGCACCTACAGACGTGGACCATGTGACCAAAGTGCTGTACAAGAATAGAATAAAACAGGTAAAACTGACAAAGTAAAAATGAAAAGGTAGAAATCTATTAAAATAAAAACAGTTAACCAACAGAGATAAAATACATGAAAATAGGTCTTCAGTCTCGTTTTCATCCATTCATTCATTTTTTATTTATTTTGCACATGGCTGTGCACATCTCCGTTAAACAAAATGATTAACAGAGAGGGGTCTTACAACACGACCATGACTGAAAAGGAGCAGGAAGGAAAACATGTTGTAACTGTCCCATTCTTAAAGAGACAATATGTAATTTTTAACCATTAATATCTGGAAATATCCATCAAAATGTTGTTGTAAATTAATTAAAAGATCCCCAGTTGATGAAAAATATTGGCAGTTTCATGAGATATAACTATAAAAATCTGTTCTAAATTACATGGGAGCAGGTGTACATCTCCGGGCGACGCCATTTTGGATGCCATGTTTCCTGCTATGGAAGCCCGTTAGGACAAAATGCATTTCTTGGTTTGTAACAAACGGTTACAAAAGTTTCACAGTTAATAAACATTTTACATATTTACCTCTTCACTCGTTGCCAGTGATGAAAGGGGATCTGATGTTCTTGTCATTTTGCTGGAGGCTGCACTCCTAGGGATTTTTCACCCTAATGGGCATCCGTTGGTAAGGTCTTACTTGAGCACAAAAGTAATGCTTGCTTGCAATCATTTAGGTATGTACTACCCCCTGTCACCAGGGAAGCCACACACTGTCACTTTAAACATAAAGAACATAAAGAAAATATCACCTTATTACAATCTGCATAGTGAACAGTATTCAGCAAGTTCATACATTTGAAATATTCTGTTTGTATACAACCTCTTAAACTGAAAAATATTTACACACATTTTCAATTCATTCTGTAACGAGTTTTGAACACTGATGAGGAGCGCCTAACAGATGAGGGAAGTGTGTTCCATAGTTTTGGACCCACAACTGAGAACGTCCTGTCCCCTCTCATCTTCAGCCGAGTTCTGGGCCCAAAAGCAGAAGCTGGTTTTCAGAGCGAAGCGTCCGAGCGGGAACGTATGGCTGCAACAACTCAGTCAATTAGGCCGAAGCCAACCCATTCAGTGCTTTAAACACCAATAAAAGCATTTTTAAACAAATTAAAAAAATTGACAGCCAGAATCTGTGTCACGTAGTTATATTTGTGCTTTTTGCTGCAGCATTCTGCACGCTGCAGACGAGCAGCAGCACTCCGACTTACACCATAAAAACAGTTACACAACCACTGTCAGAAACACAGAATGACATATCAACAGATCTGTTCAGTGTTGTTTTTGTGCCAACAAGTAGGAGTGCGTTTGTTGTACTTATAGTGACATTCTGAATAAATTCAAAGGTTTAGTGGCTCAGAGACTCAACATCTGTCACCTTGAAACTAAATCAGAGTTTTAACTACTTAACCCTCTGGAGGCAGGCGTTGCAGATTTGCAACGTTAAAACCTACCTACCTGGTTACTCCACATACGTATTTCATGAGCATTTTAATTGCCCCTGAAGGACTTAGTTGTTTGTCCTTTTATCAAAACTTATTTTGAGCCTGAGAGGGTTAAAATCTCTTAACAGGTGATGCCTAAATAAGTGAAGTCCATCTGAAGTTGATTTTTGATTCCAGTGCATGATTTTAATCGTCACTAACACAAATAAAATCCTCCAATTAATTTACCCACATGGCTTTATCTGTAAACCTGTTATTTTTGTATTAAATGAACTGATTTGTCATACAGGTGCCCATTCTTTGTGCACACTCGCGCACATTTACCTGTGAAGCATGCAGTAATCTCTGGCCTCCAGTGCCAAGTTTCTGTTTACATCATCCGGCGTCTCTGCTGCTCCACCGAGCTTGTTTATCTCCTCCTCCCTCTATTCTTTACCGTCTCTCCCTCTGTTCTTTTGCGGTGTTGAAACCTCGGTAACCGATGGGTGAAAATAACAGCTCAACCTGATCCGTGAATTCTTTCATTATTGTGTTGGGTTACAAGTTGGCACACAGGACAATGACACCATGGAAGAGTGGGTTCACCCAGTGAGTGGCGGTGCTGAGAATGCGACAGAGGAAGGTTCAAAAGCGCTTCTTTAAAATGGTTGCTGTTAGCATTCTGACATTAGGACCATTGTGTTCGTGTGAGGATGCATTGACAATAAAGCCTCCACCTCAGTCCATTTTGGCTTCTCGTGCAGCTGGAAGTTGCACAATTCAGCTGCTCATAAACGTATCTCGTTCCTGCTCAAACACCTTGCAGAGTGGACCATGTCAGCAAGAACCCAACAAGACATCTGCACATAAGTTAGTTCCACAATATGCTGTTTTCACAGAAAAATCAACATTTAAAAATATTTTTACCATTTCTGGAAAAATTAGAAAAATTTGCTTGGGTGTGAAATTCCTCCCAAGCAAATGATGGGGAAGACTGTTGTTGTTTTAGCGTCCAGGAAATGGCAGAGAGCGTCTCAGCCAGAAGCTAACTGTTAGCATTAGCATCTCCACCACACAGCAGAACACCTTCAAGGCTTATGTTATTTGTGGAGATAAAACATCAACGTTGCAAATCAGAGTCGGTGAATCAGCCAATCAGAAGCAGATGTACAAACATCAGGAAGTAAGACTTTAAATCTTGTGGTGTTTAGCTCAGTTCTGTTCTCGCCCATTGTAAGTAAGTACATTTTATTTATATAGCACTTATCACAGACATAGAATCACAAAGTGCTTCACATAGATCGAAACAAAATAAAACAAAGTCATAAAATCATAATGATCTCAAAACAGAATTAGGTTGACATCAGAAAAAATTAAGTCATAAAATTATAAAATGTCACAAACGGATGAAAGATAAAAAATTTGAGTTAAAAATAAGGAAATAAAAGATTTAGGTATAAGCAGCTTTAAATAAGAGTCTTTAGCTGTTTTTTAAAAGTGTCCAGACTGTCAACGCTGCGTAAGGATAAAGGAAGATCATTTCAAAGTCGGGGTGCAACGGTCTGGAAGGAGCGATCTCCTCGACTTTATATCTGGTCTTTGGAACTTCTAGAGGGTTCTGGTGAGTGGACCTGAGGGCTCGGGTCGGAGTATAAGGCTTTAACAGTTCAGTAAGATAGGGAGGAGCTTGACCACGTAGAGCCCTGAATGTTATAGTCTGGATTCTAAAGTTAATGGGTTACCAGTGCAGAAACATTAGACATTAGAACATCTCTGCACTGGAACAGACTTCCCGGTGCTTTTGTTCCCCAAAGTATGAATTGCAAGGCAGTCATTCCTACTAGAGACCATTGCAAATGTATTGAATAAACAAGTGTTCTGCACCTTTACCACAACTTCCTGATTAAGTGAAGTGAGCATCAATCTTTCATTTGAGAAACACTCTTCAGCTTTGACGTTCCTGACCCCATGAGCATCTAGATGAAGGGTTTCAGGAGTGCCGAGTGTTGACTGTCATCATACCTGAAACCTCCCATAATCCCACTGAACAATGCAGATCTGTTCTGCAAACACAAGCTCTGAGCCTGGCAGTACAGATTCCCTTGTGACTTTTGTTGGGGAAATTTTATATAAACTAAAATTACAGACTTCCCATCCAAAACAACACCTTCCTCTGAGACAAACTTCTGAACATTTTTTATATCAAACATTTTAGGAAACTGAAAGAAATTAGGACAAATGTGTCATTTTTAATTTTAGCTTTGCATTGAGTTTACCAAATTAGAAAAAGAGACTTGCTGGATTGCCTCTTTCTGCTCAAGTGTGTTTACCCATTATATTAAAGGATTTGTGTTTTATTTTTTTCCAAAGCAAGAAAGTTCAGATTTAATCACAGCTGTTCTCACAGACTTGAAACAAAGCTCATCCAGAACTGCAAACATCTTAGAAAAACTACAAGTCTGGGTCCTTAATCAGAAGATTGGCCTGCTCGGTTGCAACTTTTTATAATCCCTACAGAAAACCACTCGCTCAGAGTTTTTATTATTACATTGACAGCCTGTGAATTGGGTTTTTGTTGCTCAACACAAAGAAACAGTGACATTTAAGAAGACCAGCAACAACGTCCTTCCTGAAATAAAGTCCCTGGATGTTCCTGAAGTCCTCGAGTGTTTCTTTTTTAACCAGAACTTTGATCCGGGTGAACAAAGACACATTTCCTGTGTCCTATCACAGAAAGCTTTTTCATCCATGAGGGAAGTGTGTATTTTTGTCATCATTTGTGTTTATGGCACAGAGTCAGATTCAGTTAAGTGTTCCCTGAAACACAATAAAAGACCCTGAACATGACTTTATGATCACATGATAAAGACTGTTGCCACATCACCTCACATGCACAAACACTGAATGGGTTTTCCTTTCCTGAAGGGTGAATAACATTAGCATACATCCAGGAAAATGATTTAAAATTTGTTAAAAACCACGACGCACACCAAAAGAACCTAAACCTAGATGGTGAGTGAAAACCAACAGGTTACCACAGAGTGACGATGTCCTTAGAAAACAAGCATAGGCGTGCGTGTGCCTTGCTTTGACCTGCCTGCTGTGCACGGGCTGTATGGTTAATAATCATTAGTCTTTTATGCCCTTGTTGATCCTGTTGTTCTTCTGGTTTCTGTTTTGACCCAAATGCCAGTTAATGGAAAACCTCACAACTCTGCCAAAGTGTTTCATGTCTGATACCAAACAGCATAGAAAAACACCAAGAGTACATAAAGTTTCTGTATTTTCCTTGAATAAAAATCAAATATAGAAAGAAAGAAAGAAAGAAAACAATCTTTTATGTAGCACCTCTCAGGATAAAAATCACAAGGCACTTCACAAGAACAAAAAAATTTTTTTTTTAAATGATTAATAAATATCATAAAAAATGAGGAAAATAAAATGTGATTAAAAATGTAAGGAAAAGGAAAGAGAAAATCAGTGGATCTTGGGAAAGGCGGAATAGGTAGAGCAGAATAAGGAGAGGGTGATGAAGGTCACGCAAAAGCCTGAACAGGTGAGTTTTCAGCTGCTTTTTAAAGGAGACCACTGAGTCCACTGATCTCAGGCTCAGGGGGAGAGCGTCTGGGGGCCACAGCAGCAAATGATCTGTCACCCTTTGTCTTTAGCCTGCACAACCAGCTTGGTTAAACCTAATGAGTCAAAACACCAAGATTGTTTTTGGAATGAGCTCTTTTTATCATGCTTTTATCAAGTTTTCTTTTCTGTAGGTTTTGGAAACAAATCCATGGAGTTGATGCTTCGTTAAATCAATTTTCTACATTTGTAGTGAGAGACTGAATGTTAGAATGCGTTTGTTTAAATCCTGAAACAAACCCTTGAATCAAATATTCTGTTTTCTGCAGCCTGCAGGTTTGATATTTCCCGTCTGTGTCAAACATTTTTATCATGTATTACATTTTGTGAAATGATATGAGGGCCAATAATGATCCCACAAACTGTAGTGCATTGAATCTGTTTAAAGACAATATACAAATGTTTTTAACCGTTCAATGTTTTCTGTCATTTATGACGGAATATTAAATGACACACTACATCAGCTGTTCTTTAGCTTTCTTTTTACATCTGACCAATCTAATGAGCCGGCAGTAAGGCCAGAGCACGTCTATAATTCAGTTGTTTGCCATGGAACTAATCTCTCAGTTAAGTGTTCAAGGAGATCTGGTAGGAAAGTCATATTTCTGCTGGAACGGACATGATGCAGGTTTATGGCCAAATATATGAAACGGTAATTGCATAAACCGTGGTGAAATTTGCAGATTTGATTTTATTTGATTGGAGTTGTTGCAGCAATCCACTACAACCTTTGCCCTGCTTGAACTATCCATTAGCATATCAATCCAGTTGAACTAATCTATTAATTCAATGATAAGTTGATTAAGGAGCTCCGATATTAAATGAAATCAAACTCTGATTACTTTTACCAGAAAATCACTTCATAATTTCATATGATCTTGCATGTATCTAAATCCCAACGTCATCAGAATCTGTGTGCTTTGATTTAGTAAGACTGCACGTGTTGTTGAAATACAAGAAATCACATTTTTATGTTTGTGCATATGTATTTATTTATTTTTCTTAATTTGTTTTTCTTGTTCTCTTCATCCATGTTCTCTCTGCTCCTTCGCTCCCATCTGGTATTTGAATAGCAAAGTAGTGATGCTGACTCTGTGAACTCCCACTGACCATAAACAAGGGTGTGTGTGTGTGTGTGTGTGTGTGTGTGTGTGTGTGTGTGTGTGTGTGTGTTGGACGAAAGGACATGTTCTGCACACAATTCTCAGCTTGTTTCTCACTGTTACAGTACATTCATTCAGTTTGAGAGAGATGAACAGTCTTATAGTAAATGGGATGAAACTGCCCTTTTGTACAAACTCCCATGAATGGTTTCTTTTATCTGCTATCATAATAAACACTAAGTTCACTAAATCATATTTAATTGTCATTTTCAAATTTGATTGGTCACTCTGAGTTTTGAATGCAGGCTAAATGTGAAAAAAGTCTTCTATCCCCTATTTCCTGCATTAGCCGCCGATTGTCGGTGAAACGGTTGGGTCAGAAAAGGCTACTCAGATCTACGTCACACTGTAAACTAACATTCATGGACTCACTCATCTTGGCTTGCAACAGGGAAGGCTGTTGTTGGTTTAGCTTCCAGCAGAGAGCAAAGCATGTGTCCGCTAGTAGAAGCTAACTGTTAGCATTAGCAACTCCACAACACGGCAGAACTCCTCCACGTTTGTGTTATTTGTGGAGATGAAACGTCAATGTTGCAAAACAGAGTCAGTAAGGCGTGTTGCTGTTATCCAATCAGAGGCAAATACCAGGAATCTGACAGTAGGACAGTAAAGAAAATGCAAAGTTGTTTTAACAAACTGACTTTTTGTAGTTGTAATACAAAAACGCCAAATATATGTCTATAAATTTAATCTGAAGAAATAACCTGACACACCAAAGATCAGATTACTCTACTTTTCCAGTGGCTGTTTGCACCGGCACCCAGAATTCTCTCAGCATGACAGGAGACACCGATAAGCAGTACGAGTTGACAAAGAAGATGTACACCGGCTGTGTCATTGTGATGGGCAACCTGGAGATAGCCATGATGGAGCACACCAGGGACTTCAGCTTCCTGCAGGTAGGCCTATTTAGCTCTTTTAAACTCCAGTGAGTCTCAAGTAGAAACTTGTGGAATTGTTGACGATACTTTTGGCAACCACTTGGGTATATAATGAAAGGGTGACATGTAGTTTCAGTTATGTTGCAAAGAATGTTGATTTAAGTTTGGTAATTGTCTTAAAAGTTGCTCTAGGCAGCGATACAGCTATCTATCGATCTATCTCTGACGAAGAATCTTAGAAAGTATACATAGCTCAATCCCACTTTAGACTGTAAAGAACAAAGCTGAGGTGACATTACTTATTCTTTTTTTTATTATTATTCATGCAGTCTATTAAGGAAGTGACAGGCTACATACTATTTGCTGTCAATGAGTTCAGCCGGCTCCCACTCGACAACCTACGCGTCATCAGAGGCAACACTCTGTTTGAAGACCGCTACGCCTTGGCAGTGATGCTCAACTACCAGAGAGACGGTCAACATGGCCTCCAAGAACTGGGCCTGACACACCTCACAGGTATGCAGCTTGCGTACCGTGTGTGTTTAAAGAGTGGGAAGTCAAGCTGGAACAGATAAGGACTCCTGAGCTCTTTTCCACCCACGCAGTGAAGTCACACCCTCAGTACTGGTGAAGTCGCAGGAATGCGACAAACGCTCAACTGCTCAACTGCCACCTTAACATGAGCTCTGACCCACTGAAACGTGTTTGTGTGAGGAGTAGCAAATGTTTTTGTGGAATGAGTCACAGGCCTGCCCGAGCTTGCTTTGCTAATTGCCACTTCCCTCATTTAAATATGTGTCACCTGCAGAGATACTGGACGGAGGGGTCAAAATCACTCAGAATCGGAACCTGAGCTATGCCCCTCAGGTGAACTGGCTGGACATAGTGAAAGATGAGTCAGCTCACATCGAGATTGAAGACAACGGTCCTAAATGTGAGTCCCAATTATGAGAGGCAGCATGAGATTATTGCATAGATGTTCATCATAAGGTAGCGAGAGCATCATATCTAGGATTGATTAATCAAGCAAGCAGCAGAGCTGTTTTTTTCCCTCCAGTAATACAAACAGCGCCTATGCTAGAGTATCAACTGGCAGATTTCCAGATTATGAATGTCAAAATTAAATCTTAGTAAGTAAAACTGAATTTTACATGCTCCCTAGTGCCTTGTGACAAAGCATGTGGAGACGTGTCGTGTTGGGGACCAGGAAACAACTCGTGTCAGATCTGTGAGTGACATCAAAACTTTCATTATCCATCCTTCCATTTTCTGTAGCAACTCCAGTGAATCCAACAGGCCCAGTAGAGATGCAGTTGTTACAGCGATGCTTGAAAAACAAACCAAGGAAAGTTTGAGATTCACATCAGTCACTGAACCATTCTTTACAATGTAGTTAGAGCTTTAATAATCTGGATTCACGTGCCATTTTCACACCGGTGCTGAGTTGCTGACACTGGTGTAAAGTGTAAACTCATTCATTACTCTTTAAGCATCTTTTGTGCATTCATTCCGTGTGTTTCACCCATCTGCACAACAGTTCTCATTTTTAACACAGCAAAAGTTTTATTTTTACCTTCTTTTTGCTGACGTTTCGACTATCACAGTAGCCTTTCTCAGAGCTTTGCTGCTGTTGGTGGCGTCACTTCCTTCTCCGTCTATCACTGGGCAGCAAACTGTAAGGCTTCGCCAAGGGTGACCCGTTATCAGCCACCCTTTGCAAGTTTTTCATGGATGATCTAGAACTAAAAGCCGTAGCCACTGCCCCCCCCCCCCCCAAACCTGCAAAATAACATTATAGAAATTCTATGTGGATGACATGATAGAAATCACACCAAAAGGACAAATAAATACACTAACAGAACACCTGAACAACATAGTTGATACAAACTACAAAAAAATGTACATATGAGGAAGAAATAGAAGGCAACGTAACATTAATGAACATGAACCCTAACCCTCAACAGACAAAAGATGAGACTCTGAACATAAACACAGAAAACCAACACCCACAGACCAATATCTATTATGGACATCAGAACACCCTACCATACATAAAATGTCAGTGATCAGAACGTGATGCCACCGAGCGAACATAATAACAGAAGAACAAGACCATAAACTAAGAGGACTAAGCTAAACAAAATGCTTTAAAGACCTGCAGATACCTGACATGGGCAATAAACAAAGGAAAACAACAAAGATAAGAAAAAAAAAAACAGAAATCCAGAAAAACAAGAACCAAAACCAGTGATAACCCTTCCATGATTCAGAGGTGTAACAGAAAAATAATTGCAACAATGAAAAAACACAACATGAACACACCAACTAAACCATACATAACTATTGGAGAAAGACTAGTACCCAAAAGACGAGATGTCAGCAGGACAGAATTTTGGAGTCATTTATGAAATAACATGCAAACTCTGCAATAAAACACAGATAGGAGAAACAGGACGCCAACTCAACACATGAACAGTAGAACATAGAAAAGAGTGTGAGAAAGAAACATATGGAAGACACACAAGAAGCAGAAAGTACAATAAAGACCACTGCACAAGGGAGAATCACATAATTGACTGGGACAGCACAATCATAAACACCAAACAACAAAAATACTAAAGATGGATTAAGGAAGAGATGGCATTAAAGAGACATGGTTACACAATCATGAACAGAGACGATGGGGTCTAAACGTTAGATCACCCTTGAGACTGTGTCATCAGAGGGCGACACCATCCTCTGACGCCCACAGATAAACGGAGAAGGACGTGACGCCACCATCAGCGGCAAAGCTCTGAAGATGGCTACAGTGATAGTCGAAAGACTCGAAACTTCAGCAAAAACGAGGTAAAAATAACTTTTTCTCTGTTGAACAAAGAACTGTAACGCACTCTTTACTCTGTTTCAGTGACAAAGACGGTGTGCGCCCCTCAGTGCAATGGTCGGTGCTTTGGTAGAAACCCGAGTGAGTGTTGTCACAACGAATGTGCTGGAGGCTGCATGGGACCCCTGGAATCAGACTGCTTTGTGAGTCGGAAGTTTTAACTCTTGAATAATTTAGGATTTACAAAAATATCTGAGTCTAAAAAAAATAGGAGTCTTCTGTTCTTCCAGAATGATCTGTTTCACTCCAGAATAACTGTATCAAAGACAACTCAGGAGCAAACAGGCCCCAAAATCTCTAAAAGGGCGACACAGAGATCTGTCCCAAGTCGTCTCATTTGATGTTTTTTCTAAAAGTGGAAATAATGATTTTTGTTCTCTAGCCTAGACCATGGATCTCCAACCTTGGTCCTAAACGGTCACTATCCAGCATGTTTTAGTTGCTTCTTTGTTCCGACACACCTGGTTCAATGTGTGAATAACCTAAGTGATACTGGTGTAGCACCTTTCAGAGTCCGAGGACTCCAAAGCAATTAACACTACAGTGTATTTAACCTGAAGCCAGATCATGGTAAATGGCCTGTGTTTGATATAGTGCCTAGTCCTAGAACCCCCCAAGGCACTTTACAACACAGTCATTCATCCATTCACACACACACACATTCACACGTTAATGGTTATGGTTTTGCCCTGGGGTGCACTGGCTGTTGAGCATGGGCACCACCAGTACCTCCAACCACCCCAAGCAGGCAATGTGGGTTAAGTGTCTTGCCCAAGGATACAACAGCAGAATTCTCTGCCAGGAGCGGGAATTAAATCTACAACCCTCTGATTACTTGACAACCCGCTCTACCTCCTCAGCTACTGCCATTTCAACATTTCATCTATCTCAGCAGAAGCCAGTCAGTCACCCACTGGTTGAAAAACAGGTGTGTTGAAGCAGAACTTAAACATGTTGGATGGGGCCCACGAGGATCAGGGAAGGAGATGTGTGTCCTGGAAGCAAACCTCCAATGAATGTTTAATGTTGTAAAATTTTAATCAGTATATCAATTGGGATGAAGAACAATAGAATCCTTGAGAAAATATTATTGATATTCTAGTTAATATACAATATTGTCTTACTTATTTAAAATCAGAGAGAGAGAGAGAGAGAGAGAGAGAGAGAGAGAGAGAGAGAGAGAGAGAGAGAGAGAGAGAGAGAGAGAGAGAGAGAGAGAGAGAGAGAGAGAGAGAGAGAGAGAGAGAGAGAGAGAGAGAGAGAGAGAGAGAGAGAGAGAGAGAGAGAGAGAGAGAGAGAGAGAGAGAGAGAGAGAGAGAGAGAGAGAGAGAGAGAGAGAGAGAGAGAGAGAGAGAGAGAGAGAGAGAGAGAGAGAGAGAGAGAGAGAGAGAGAGAGAGAGAGAGAGAGAGAGAGAGAGAGAGAGAGAGAGAGAGACTTTATTATCTTTAGAAAGAAAACATACATCTTACAGAATTGGTGTTTCTTGGGTTTGAGTCTAAAAAAATTACATTTATTGGACTATTGCCGTCATAAGTCAGTCCAAATGTTTGTTTTTTCTGTAGTGAGCATGCCTCAGACACAAAGCATACATAAATGTATGACTTCTTCTGATCAACGTGATATGTGACGTTTCACAGGCTTGCAAGAATTTTAACAACTCCGGTTCCTGTGTGGCCCAGTGTCCCCAGACAGTTATCTACAACAGAAACACATTCAAAATGGAGCCCAATCCCAACGCCAAGTACCAGTATGGATCCATCTGTGTGTCACAGTGTCCCCGTGAGTCACACACACACACACACACACACACACAGTCTGGGTTCACACATGGTCTCCATTCATTCTATATCAATGCAGTGTTATGTTTGCGTTTCAGAAAGCTCATGTTGTTAAATGTTAATGTAGTCTCTGACAAGCTGCATTTGTGGGTCTGTTTTTCTCATCAGCCAACTTTGTGGTGCATGAAAGCTCGTGTGTGAGCAACTGCCCAGCAGATAATACGGAGGTGGAGAAAAATGGAGTCAAACGTTGTGAGCCCTGTGGAGGTTTCTGTCCTAAAGGTATCAGAGCAGAACTGGACCAGATGAGACCGTCTCACTTTGTTTTTTCGACTTGGATTAGGAAAATCTGATAAAAAGGGCAAAAGTGTTGTTTTAGTGCATCTGTAACTTTGAACTTTTCCCTCCAGCTTGTGAAGGCACAGGAAGTCCAAACAGAGAAACCGTTGACGCCAGTAACATCGACAGTTTCATCAACTGCACTAAGATCCAGGGCAGTCTTGACTTCCTGGTGACGGGAATAAAGGGGTGAGTGAAAATAATTCTTTGTCGCCTTCTTTTAAATCAGAGTTGAATGAGATCTTTATTTTGTTATTTATGTTTGTTTAAAGTGACTCTTACAAAAATATCCCAGCCCTCGATCCAGAAAAGCTCAACGTTTTTAGCACTGTGCAGGAAATTTCAGGTGAGTGTGAGCTGATTTTTCTGAGCCTTTCTCACAGTAATGTCTGATTAATGTTCATATCAACAAAATCTCTATTCTCAGACTACCTAAATATCCAGTCGTGGCCGGAAAGCCTGTCTAACTTGTCAGTGTTTTCCAATCTGCACACAATACAAGGCAGAACACTTTACAGGTAAACATTTGTTTTCCACTCATTGTTGTTCTTGTGCCATCTTGTTATGTGGTGTTGTGCAATGCAGCACACGACGCACCTGCAGAGTCATAAAGCTAATTGTCTCTCGTGTCCCATGTCTCTGTTTCCTTGTCCCGTGATGTTTTGAATCTCTTAAGAGGATCAAATTCTAAAAGGTACAGTAAACATTTATAATCTAAACATTTTGTTTTATTTTTCCTCACTGTGGCGGTTAGGTTGAAGGATTTTGTCATTACATTGGTGGTGGACACTACTTATAGGAGTTTAGACTGATCTTCCATTTGCAAATATAAAGCAAAAAAATTTTGCCATAATTTGGGATCTCTAGACTTGATTGCTCTCAATGATCATGTCTTGCATAGATTCAAATACAACAACATTTATTTTGTTATATTTTAATTTGAAAAGCCTGTTGATGGTTTTTCTTTTATTTCACTTTTAAGTTTGTCAGTCATAGTTGCAGGTTTTGCTATTTAAAATGTGTATCAGAAATTCTGTTTTAACAACTAAACATGAATATTACCAAATCCCAAAATAAACCACTAAAGCTAAATGGGATTTTCAAAGTAAAACGTTAATATAAATTCTGAATTACTTTTAAAGGTGTGGAACACTGAAAACCCCTTTTATTTCTGATTACAATCGGTCACTCTGAGATTTTCATGCAGGCTGAACATGAAAATAGTCTCCTACACCTATCTCCTGCATTAGCTTCTGATAGAAAATAGACGGTGAAACTTTGGGATTAGACAATTCTGACAGATCTACGTCATACTGTCACTTAACATTTAATGACTCACCCATCATGACTCACGACGGGGAAGGCTGTTGTTGGTTTAGCATCCAGGAAAGAGTAGAGAACGTCTCAGCTAGTAGAAGCTAACCATGAGCATTAGCAAGTCCACCACACAGCAAAACTCCTCCAGGCTTGAGTTATACATAGAGATAAAACATCAATATTGCAGAGCAAATGGAGTCGGTGGTAGAGTCACGTTGCTGTTACCCAATCAGAGGTGAGATGTCCAAACATCAGGAAGTAAGACTCGAAATCCTGCCGTACAAGCTCTCCTCTGATGTGGCAATCTGCTAGTTTCTGAAACAGGTGCATCTGAGATTTTTGTCCCCGGAGAATTTGCAAGGCATTCATTCCTGCTAGAGACCACTGCAAATGTATTGATTAAAAAATGTCCAAAACCTTTAACTAGATCTAAGGTTTTATCGTGTGACGTTTTTTCCTTCTCACCTGCCGTTTCAGAGGCTACTCTCTCCTGCTGGTGAAGATTGAATCTCTGACCTCCCTGGGTCTCCACTCACTGCAGAAAATAAATGACGGCATTGTCTACATCTCAGGAAATAAAAATCTCTGCTACCATAACACTGTGAACTGGACGCGCATCCAAAACAGTGGCTCTCGTCCACAGAAACGAAACAAGCAGCCTGAAATCAGGAACAACAGAGCTCTAGATGAGTGTGGTAAGTGACTGAGGGCCAATGTAGCCCTGTTACAGATCCAGGTCCAACTCTGGGGTGTGAAATACCACGTTGTGTAGAAATTAATACAACTAATCATAACTTAACCCTAATAGCATATTTCTATTGATGTAAACATCAAAACAACATGTGGGTTAGCACTGGTAGGTCTAAGCTGTCACTATACAGGCTTGTACAGTTCCATCATCATGCTATTTATATAAAAATTTATAAATTTATAAATTATTCTTTGAAATGAAGCTCAAAATGAAGTATAAATAAACTTCCCAGCATGTTTCTGTGTGTACAGAGGTTTAAGATATTTACAGTTAAATCCCAGATTATTAAGCAGTCCGTCTGTGTCTCACACACTTAGTAGTGATGAATTTTTTTCTCCTCAAATGCGAAATTGTTTCTCATTGCAGCAGGAAGTCATTTAACGTAGATTAAACCAATGTGTTGACTGCACAGAAAGAATAGAATAGCATGCTTTTGTTGTGAAATCATGAGTGATATACTCATATGCATTGATTTAAAACAAATCAATGATCACCATCAGAAACATTATAAAAAAAACGGTTCAAATATTTGAATCAAAAGCTGTTGTTGTAAACTAATAAATCAAGTTTTCAAATGTATGCATCTATTTTAGGCTTTTAATGATCTTGTCCAGAATTGAGACAAGTCCCCTGTCCCCTCCCTCGCTTTTAGCACAGCAAACACAAGCAGCTTCACGGACAGGAAAAACGTCTTGCCAAAAACAGAAAGAATATCAGGATAGCTGCTACTTCAGAACGCTGCTGCCAGAGTCTTAACAAGAACGACGAGAACGGAGCACATCACTCGTGTTCTTAGATCCCTACACTGGTTACCAGTAGATTTTAAAGAGCTCCTACTAGTTTATAAGTCACTCAATGTCATGGGATCAAAATACATGTCCGATCTCATTCCTGTATATACACCCAATAGGGCTCTGAGATCCCTTGGAAACAATCAGCTGGTAGAACCACGGGTCAGAACAAAGCATGGTGGAGATGCATTTAGTTACTATGCTGCTCACATGTGGAATCAGCTTCCCCACGACCTCAGATCTGCCCCGACCCTCGAGTTGTTTAAAGCTAAACTAAAAACACTAATGCACTCATCAGCTATGTAAAATCATTGTTTCTTATGCTGCGTCATCTCCACTGTAATATGCGCTGTAACTTTGTCTTCTCCTTTAGCTCTAAGCTATAATTCTATCTATGTATATTTTAATCTGTGTTTTTATGTTGTTTTCATATCATGTCCTGATAACTGTGAAGCACATTGAATTGCCTCTGTGTTTGAAATGTGCTCTATAAATAAAAGCTGCCTTGCCTACTCTTCTTTAAATTAAAACTAACTTTTTTCTGGTCACTTTTCATTTGTAACAGATTTTAAATATTTATTTAAATCCCAAAAAGTTTACTTTGAGTTCTGCATCCACACCCACTGACATGTATCTTTATTCTGCTTTGTGTGTGTGCATGTAGCTAAAGAAAACCACGTGTGTGACCCTTTATGCTCCTCTGATGGCTGCTGGGGTCCAGGACCAGCTCAGTGTGTTTCCTGTAAGACATACAGGCGTGGAGGAGTGTGTGTGGAGGACTGCATGTTCCTAACTGGGTAGGTCTTTAGTAAATAACATAATCGAACATAACTCATGAGCATAACCTAATTTGAATGTCTTTGGCGTGGCCATCCCAAGGGTTTCAGTGTTATCTGTTGTGATTGCAGGAAGATGAGGGAGTTTGCTACTGAGTCAAGGGAGTGTATGCCCTGTCACGCACAGTGTAAAGTCCAAGAGGGGAAGGAGACCTGCAGAGGCCCGGTAGGATTTTCAGACTGTTATCTTTCAAGTCTTATGGCAACTTTTAAAGCCACACTGTTGAAAAGTTGAAAAGAAACAAAACAACTTTGTGCATTAATCTTCTGCTGCCCTCTAGTGGTTTTACGGTGCTCATGTTAAATGTTTGACTTAACGGTGTCCAAACTTTTCAAGACAAAGAGCCCAAAATGTCAATTAATAGTCCTTGCAAGTCACAACAATGCAAATGTTTGTAATTAAAAAAATTATTTTATGATTACATTTTTATTTTTGCTCCTCAAATCAGGGTCAAAATAGGCATATTAGTAAACACTGAACATAAACATTCTCTATCTAAATCAACAGCCTACTGGTGAGATAAATCTATCATTCTAGAAATGCAATTGAGGGCCGCAGAAAATCTCTCTGCGGGCCACAAATGGCTCCTGGGCCACACTTTGGACCAGCTGGTCAGCCACCTTTTTAAAAAGCTACGTTCTCCCTTTCAGGGTGCAGATCAGTGTGTAGCCTGTGCCAGCCTGCAGGACGGTCCACACTGTGTCTCCTCATGTCCTGAAGGTTTGATGGGTGGGGAGGGAGTCATCTATAAATACCCAAACAAGCGAGGCCGCTGCGAACAATGTCACATCAACTGCACCCAAGGGTGAGGACCGCAGCAGAACCTTGTGGTGAGACATGTTTGTTGTTCTCCTGGAAGCTGTTTGTTTACGTGTTCTGTGTTCAGGTGCACCGGTCCAGGTAAAGGAGGCTGTGACAGGACTTACGGACCAATTTCTGGGTAAACCATCCCCTCATTCTAACAAATTTATTATATTTCTAGCTCTTTGATTTTTATTAATACTGAGTGTTTGTTGCTCATTTTTACCTCTGTCAACAGACAATCGACCACGTTCATTGTTCTGGGAGTAATCGCAGTGCTCTTCTGTTCGTTCTCCATCTTTGTGCTGAGTGTCCTGTACCGCCGAGGCCTCGCCATCCGTCGCAAGAGAGCTATGAGGAGATACATTGAGAGTGGGGAAGTAAGTATCTTTTTTTTATGTAGTTGGTTTTTAAACTTGCTGTGACGCTTGTAATGAGAAAACAATTAACTTTGTGTGCTTTCAGAGTTTTGAACCTTTGGAGGAAAAGGAGAAAGTCCATGCTCGGTTCCTGAAACCGTCTGATCTGCGTAAGATCAAGCTGCTGGGTAGCGGTGTGTTTGGAACCGTCCATAAGGTAATATTGATTCTTAGTGAAGCATCGATATGAAATGTTTTGGCCGATACCGATTTCCAATATTGAGATCACTGTTATGGCCGGTAACCTATGTTTGCCGATACCGATATACTGACATTAATGCTTCTAAAATCAGCAGATTTTGTACAGAATGAAAATTATTTAAGCTGAATTTACGTTGTATGTACACACAACACACACATTTACGGTTCTGAGATGATTTCATTCACTGTTCACGTGACTAAACAATTACTTATCACCCACCTCACCCTCTGAAACAGGCAAACAAATGGAGACGAGACGGAAAAAATATCGGTTGTTAATATCGGTCCGGTTTTATTTATCAAACCCATACCGATATGTTAAAAAATGACTAATATCTGTGATGTCGATACTGATGCCGATACATTGTCCATCCCTATTGATTCTGAGATCGTTCTGTGGGATGCTCTCACAAAGAAACGTGTTAAACCATCTCTCTGCTCGCTTCACTTCACAGGGCATTTGGATTCCCGAGGGAGACACAGTGAAGCTGCCTGTTGCCATAAAGACGATTCACGATCGCACTGGTCGACAGGACTTCTACCAAATCACAGATGTAAGACAACAGGAATTCTGCTAAAACTTTCATATTACATGAGCTCCCTTCAGCCCTGATGGGAGAAAAACCAGCAGGATTTCAGATCAGATATCTCTGACATATTAGCGCCTGCACACAGGAGTTTTGGGTGGGTTTAGTCCAGTTCGGTACGATGACTCATTTGGATCCTCTGTGGATTGAGTTCTCTGTGCTTGATCAGATTTGGGTTATTGGAGCTGTTTCCACATAGTTTATCCACATTCGTAGAAGAAGAGTGTAAATGTTAATGGAATACTCAGGCTATTTTGTACTCTAGATTTTCTTTATTTTAGTAAAAGTCATGAATATTTACTATCTTACTCATTGTAATCAGCTTACTGAACAGCCAAGCCTGAGATGACTTCTGACGGAACTGATGAGCTAACAGCTAAGTTGAAATCAGCCAGAAGTGTTGCTACTGTCTTAAATGGATACTACGGTATGCAGTTTTGGCTTGCTCTTAGTCCCCTCTAGTGTTCGTTAGTGAAATTTATCTCACTGTGCGTTTGTCTTTTTAACACCTTAATCTAACAGATTAAATGTCTCCTCAGCCTTTATTAGCGTCTGCAGGAGCAATTAATCACTAAATGAAACAAATCATCTGTGTTCATGATCTAAAACATGCAGAAAATGCACTGGAAGCAGACTGCAGCACTGGTACCTCAGCTCCACTTTACTAAACCCAACAGGGACCGGACCGGCATTCTGATGTTGCAAGTGCGGTATTCTGGCCACAGAGGAGAAATACAGAGCGACTTTTCATTAACCCTGTAAAGGGTCACTGTAGCACATTTAGCTCAAGAAAAATTTTTAAAAATATGAAAAAGGTGCCAAGTATGCCTTTAAAACAGCTCAGATCTCCTAAACTACACAGTTCATGAAAACAGCAGTACTTTTACACCCATCTTAATCTTAGTGTACAGTTACATTCACAAAAATGTTTACGGTTATTTACAAGCACAAATGTTGTTAGCAAAATGTAGCACTTGTGGTGCATCCAGGGGTTCAGTCTGTAGGAGCTTTTCTACTGAAATAGCTGAGTAATGTGAAGTTGACAGCAAAGTAAAGATTTTAGTCCAAAAGTTTGAAGATTCGAGCTGTTTGGTCTTGGCTGTGCTCACGCAAGCATTAGCTCATCAGTCTATTTCTCCAAACAGAGGTCATTCAGAAAGTTATGAACAAGGAGTGAGATAGTAATGGTTTATGACTTTTACAGAAAAACACACAGAAAATGAACTGAAACATCCCTCTATTGTTGATTCTGCATAAATCCTAAACGCTTATTTAGGATCTTTGGAGCCATTGGCATTCATCCACCATGCACTCTGTAAATACTGTTCTTAGTATCTGTATTCACACTTATAAACAAATATGCTCTCTGAAAGCCTGAATATGTCCCGCAGCTCATGGTAACACTGGGAAGCATGAACCACATTAACGTCACCAAGATTTTGGGTATATGTCCTGGCGAAAGCCTGCAGCTCGTCAGCCCGCTCAGCAACCACGGCTCCCTGCTGGAGCACGTCAGGAGCAACAAGAACAAGCTCAGCCCTCAGAGGCTGCTCAACTGGTGTGTTCAAATCGCAAAGGTAACACAATAACACGTATAACTTATTGTATTTGCACACACGCACGCACGCACGAGTCGAGTCTGTTCTTTGACTCATGTTGCTGTCATTAACTTCAGGGAATGAACTACCTGGAGGAGAACAACGTTGTTCACAGGAACCTGGCTGCCAGAAACGTGCTCATCAACAATCATTTCACAGCACAGGTTTCAGATTATGGTATTTCAGAGCTGCTCTATCCTGAGGACAAAAAGCATTACTACAAAGAGGTTAAGGTTAGTTTGTCTTCAGCTTTTACCTTTTTCTCTCATACCTGTTTTCACTCACTCAACCATCAATAACGTCTCTGGTCAAATGTTTAGACACCAATCAAGTGGATGGCCTTGGAGAGCATCATGTTTCGCACATTCACACATCAGAGTGATGTCTGGAGTTACGGTGAGTTCAGCGTTAAAAAACACCTTTTTTTTTTTAGGTCAATCTGACTTTCTCTTCCTTGTTTTAGGAGTGACGGTTTGGGAGATGATGTCTTATGGAGCGGAGCCATACGCAACAATGGCTCCACAGGAGGTTCCTGATCTGCTGGAAAAAGGCGAGCGCTTGTCTCAGCCTCAGATATGCACCATTGACGTCTACATGGTCATGGTTAAATGTAAGTGACTTGGTTTCTGTTGACATCAAGAGGTTCATATTTGGGAATTAGCTTAGCACCATCTTCAAACGGTTGCTTCTTGGGTTTTCTGCAGGTTGGATGATTGATGAGAATGTCCGTCCAACGTTTAAGGAGCTGGCCGGTGAATTTACTAGAATGGCCAGAGACCCACCTCGCTACCTGGTGGTCAAAGTAAGACGGCACATGCTGTATCAGTGTTGTGTTTTCTTTGGAGCATAAAAACCCCAGTCTTTGTCTCACCATGGTCTGGCAGGAGGACTGCAGCCAGCAAGAACTGGCCCATGATGAAGTTGCCCAGCGGAGTGCAGACCTTGATGACTTTGACGATTTAGATATGGAGCAGGAGGACCAGGGGGCAGAGGGGGTGGATGACATGGCTCCAGCACCCTATTACCTGTCCAAAAGTCTGAGCCGTGTCTCTAGGATAGATCATCACAGAGTAGGATGCACTCCTTTCTGGATTTAAAGCATTTTTAATGTCTGCAAAAGTATTTTCCTTCCTGCTTGATCTGACATCTTGTTTTTTTTTGTGGTGAAGTTGGTTCCACATCCTTCAAGTGGGGCTGAATACCTGCCCATGACCCCAGGTGTCGACATTATAGGACAGGTAAGCTGCAAGAAATGTTTTTGCACCCTGTCCACATTATACGCAACCTTATTGGGAAAAAATTACATTTATTCTGTGATTTCTCACAAAGGCTTCATGGCAGTCACGCTCTCGACTGAACTCTGCTCGCACTGTGTCTGAGAGCTCAGAGGGGTGTAGCACAGCGGTGGAGATGGACGTGAGTGAGGACTTCCCGGTGGCTGAGGGCCCCAAACAAAGGCGTCAGCGTGAGGACAGTGCTTATGAGTCACAGAGAGACAGCATGTCGGGTGGACCGACGGAGACGCCCTCACCAGAGATAGAAGAGGAAGATCAGAATGGATATGTGCTTCCTGGAGGCAGCCCAGAAAGAGGTAATGTTGATGAGACTTCTCAGAAGACGAGCTGAAGATCCCGTCTTCCACTGAATGGTGCATTTTTATTTTTAGGGAGGACCCAGATAGGGATGTTTTCCTCTAGAATAAACAGTTTTCAAAGCAGTTAGCAAGTAATATTCAGAATTACAGAAAAGGTTTTTTTTAACTAAAATGCACGGAGGCCTCCACTAACAGGGAACAGGTTTTTGTGTTCACACTCATTCTGCACTTCTATAAGGGGAACATCAGTTTCTAACATAATGATAATAATACTTGTTACTCATTTGTTTATTTCAGATCTTCTGCTGTCATCATCTCGACTCACTTCTGTCAGGATGGCGAAGTCTCGCTCCTCTGGCCTCCTGGATGACCCAGATGATGAAGAGTATGAGTACATGAACAAGCAAATGTGCGTAACACCTGTCTCCATGAGGTCGAATGGCCACTGGTCGAATGCCACCAAGAAGAGGCCCTCCTCTGTATCTTCACAAGCAACAATGTGCTCCTGTGACACCACGTTGTCTGTGGAGGTCAAGGGAGGAGCAACAGTGAGCAAGAACAAGTCTGATTCAGAACAATTGGTTGAATACGAATACATGGACATCAGAGGGAGGGAACGAGACGAAAGCCCTCCAGAACACAACCCTCCTCCGCCCCCTATTATACCAAGGACGAGAAAAGAGGAAGAGGAGGACATATATGTGGAGGACAGCAACTATCATTACACTAACAAACAGCCAAAGCTGAGACGAGCTCTGAGAGACAAGAAGGAGCAGAGGATAGAGGGAGGAGATAGCAGTGAGGCAGAAGAATATGAGGACATGGAGAGCTTTGCTGCGCCTCCACCTGCTGATGTGGTGGTTTACCAGAACATGCAGAGGGAGGGGATGGAGGCTACAGGGCCACGCCCGTCTGAGTATGACTCACATGTGAGAGTACGGGCTGGAGTCGGGCATGGGGAGGCTGCTGCTGCTGTTGGAGACAGCTCTTTTGACAATCCAGGCTACTGGCACAGCAGGATGTTCCTGAAGCCCAACGCGGTGCCAACATGAAGAACATGTTAACCTCACGCCTGGGACCCAGTGATGAAGGACCTAATCTAGGAAACACAGAAGTCAGACAATGAAGCTGGTTAAAAAAAAACAACAAGTTCACTCAAAGGGATGAATCTCACCTCAGGAACTATGCAGACTTAATGCATTTTTTTTTGTTCTCATTTTTTAATGATTGTACATTTTTATCACCTGCTGTTTATATTATTGTTGTGTATATTTTGCTTTTGTAATATATTAACACATGTTTGACAAACATTGTGTTTTAACATAACTGTATATTGGTGTTAATTTGACACAAAATCTCAAAATAATGAGAAACTTTCTCAGATTAATGACTTTTGGTCTAGCATCATAGTTACACACATTTGTGCCGTTAAGTAAAGCAGACGAGCATGGCCTTGTGTTTTTATGTACTTTTGACATGAATAAGTATATTATACCATTAGGCTTCTCGTACATTTATCATCACAGCAGATGTAGCCTAGCTGTACATGAACCTTCTCAGTGGCCTAGTGGTAGAGTGTCTGGACCGGGAGAATGGGGTTCAAATCCCAGTCGGGTCACATCAAAGACTTTAAAAATAATTGGATCCAATGCCTCCTTGCTTGACACTCAGCTTTAAGGGCTTTGATTGGGGGGGTTAAACCACCAAATATAGCTCCCGAGCGCAGCCACAGCTGCAGCTCACCCAATGTGTGCTGATGACTAATGGGCCTGGTTAGAAAAATTAATATTGTGTGTAATTACAAGATGCACCTGAGTCAGTCTGTAGAAATTTCTTTTGTGTAATTTTGAGAATTTCTGATAAAGTTTCTCATTATAAAATATTTGCTATTTTCTTCCATTTTGTTGTCACAAATAGGCTTCCATACATTATTGTGTCCTGTGATTTGGGGGCATTTCAGGAATAAAAGCACTGAAAATTTATAACAGAACTGAACAGATTACAAGCTATTTTTTGTCTACCTTTTTAATGATTTAATGATTTTTGTTAGAACAAATGTGTTTTTTGTGAGGGGGGTTAATAACTGTTTTAAAACTTCTTACATCAATGCTATATGAAAAACATTTTCTACTAAATAAAATATTTTTAAATAGTCATTTCAGAGTTGTTTTTTTCTCCACCTAACAAGAACTAAAGTTTGCTGCTCATGAGACAAATGTTTGTTTTTATTACCCTTCTGATTAATACATTAAGTTAAAAATTGGGCTGTTTGGAGTTGGAGTAGCACATAGCCTCACAGCAAGAAGGTTGCAGGTTGGAAGCGTTAATAACTACTTCATTAATTGCAGGGTCTGAGCATTGGACAAGAGTACAAATCTATTGTGACCATTAGGAATAGGCTCCTTCCATTTAGAAGAGAGGGATATTTGGAACTTCCTTCCAGACCTACAACCCAAGATTGTACAGGTGCTGGCCAGTAAATTAGAATATCATCAAAAGGTTGAAAATATATCAGTAATTCCATTCAAAACGTGAAACTTGTACATTATATTCATGCAATGCACACAGACCAATGTATTTCCAATGTTCATTACATTTAAATTTGATATTCATAAGTGACAACTAATGAAAACTCCAAATTTGGTATCTCAAGAAATTAGAATATTCTGAAAAGGCTGAATATAGAAGACACCTGCTGCCACTCTAATCAGCTGATTTACTCAAAACACCTGCAAAGGCCTTTAAAAGGTCCCTCAGTCTTGTTTTGAAGGCACCACAATCATGGGGAAGACTTCTGACTTAACAGCTGTCCAAAAGACAATCATTGACACCTTGCACAAGGAGGGCAAGACACAAAAGGTGATTGCTAAAGAAGCTGGCTGTTCGCAGAGCTCTGTGTCCAAGCACATTAACAGACAGGCGAAGGGACGGAAAAAATGTGGTAGAAAAAGGTGTACAAGCTCTAGGGATAACCGCACCCTGCAGAGAATTGTGACGACAAACCCATTCAAAAATGTGGGGGAGATCCACAAAGAGTGGACTGCAGCTGGAGTCAGCGCTTCAAGAACCACCACGAGGAGACTCATGAAAGACATGGGATTCAGGTGTCGCATTCCGTGTGTCAAGCCACTCTTGAACAAGAAACAGCGCAAGAAGCGTCTCGCCTGGGCCTAGGACAAAAAGGACTGGACTGATGCTGAGTGGTCCAAAGTTATGTTTTCTGATGAAAGCAAGTTCTGCATTTCCTTTGGAAATCAAGGACCCAGAGTCTGGAGGAAGAGCGGAGAAGCACAGAATCCACGTTGCATGAGGTCCAGTGTAAAGTTTCCACCGTCAGTGATGGTGTGGGGTGCCATGTCATCTGCCGGTGTTGGCCCACTCTGTTTCCTGAGGTCCAGGGTCAATGCAGCCGTCTACCAGGAAGTTTTAGAGCACTTCATGCTTCCTGCTGCTGACCAACTTTATGGGGATGCAGACTTCACCTTTCAACAGGACTTGGCACCTGCACACAGTGCCAAAACCACCAGCACCTGGTTCAAGGACCATGGTATCCCTGTCCTTGATTGGCCAGCAAACTCGCCTGACCTTAACCCCATAGAAAATCTATGGGGTATTGTGAAGCGGAGGATGCAATACGCTAGACCCAACAATGCAGAGGAGCTGAAGACGACTATCAGAGCAACCTGGGCTCTCATAACACCTGAGCAGTGCCACAGACTGATCGAGTCCATGCCACGCCGCATTACTGCAGTTATTGAGGCAAAAGGAGCCCCGACTAAGTATTGAGTGCTATACATGCACATTCTTTTCATGTTCATTCTTTTCAGTTGGCCAACATTAGAGAAACAAACATTTTTTCATTGGCCTTTAGAATATTCTAATTTTCTGAGATACCAGATTTGATGTTTTCATTGGTTGTCACCTATAAATATCAAAATTAAACGTAATAAACATCGGAAATACATTGGTCTGTGTGCATTGCATGAATATAATGTACAAGTTTCACGTTTTGAATGGAATTACTGAAATATTTTCAACCTTTTGATGATATTCTAATTTACTGGCCAGCACCTGTATAAGAGATGGATGGATGGAACATCCAACATTGAATAAAGGCGCTATTTTTCTAGGACCATTGATGTTTGAGATATCTACGATGTTTACAAAGAAACTGCGTTTTTCATCTGAGAGACATGGCCAAATTAAGACCAATTTTGTCAGACTCTGACTTGGAATTGGTGATATATGCTTTTATTTCTTCTCGTGTCTGCGTGTTCCTCGGGCCGGAACTTTCTCATGGTCCCTAAGACCTAGAACCAGGGGAGATGTGGCATTTGAGGCCATGGCCCCCAAACTGTGGAATGCCTTGCCGCAATCTCTTCGTGGGGCTTATTTGTTCAAATGCAACTGAAGATGTTTTTATTTAGACAAGCTTTTATTCGTTTATAATTTTTTGTTCTAGTTGACTGACTTTTTCCAGGGGAGGATTTAGGACTGAAGAAGATCCGGGGCTTAACACACACACGCGCTCAATCACGCACACACACACGTGACACGCACTAGTCAACATCATATATATTTGTCTTGTACCACATAATTTTTAATCTGAAGCTACATATTAAGCATATTCAGGGCAGAGTATTGTTCCTGTTAGTGTTTAGTGTGAGATGATAGTAAATATTCCCTTTCTTTCTCCAACAACTTTACCTGATAAGCTAACTTTAGGCAAACCAGCAGCACAACAAATATTTTCAAATAAGACTCACAAACCTGAGTCAACACCAGTATCATGGGGTTCTGTCGCGGTACTTTTTGTCTAAAAAATGTCTATGTCCATCTTCACTCATGCGTTTCAGGCAGACTGTAGAAGAAGCTGGCTGCTGAAGGGCTTCTTCTTCAGTGGTGGAGGCTCAGGCAGGCTGTATACAGACTACTGCCAGCTCCTCCCTCTCTGTTGGAATTTGGTACTGCATGTTACTTCCGCGATTTAGATCCGGGGCTTTTCATTAAACATTCGAGGCTTGAGCCCAAGTAGCCGGGCCTAATGCCACCCCTCCCCTGTCTCTTCTATCTACAAATGGAATTTGTTTATTGTATCAGTTTCATTGTTTTTATTTTGTCTGCTTTTATATTTGTATTGTTTTAGTGAAGCATTGTGTAGTTTTAGCTGTGTAAAGTGCTATACAGATAAATTTCCTCTTTTTTATGGTGGAAGCTGATTTGAATTTTTTAACAAGTCTTAAAAATATCGGTATCATGGACGTAATTTTGGGGGGGACAGGGGGGACATGCCCCCCCCACCCCCCCCACCCCCACACACACACACTTTTTCCAAAGTCAAGTTTTGACCCCTGCACTTTTTACCATCCAAAAACAACATTACACTATATTAAATTGACACTGGTTGAGCTCTAGGACCAAACGGAAAACAACCATTTGTGTTGAAGCCTGTTTCCCATTACATACTGTAAAGATACACCCCCCCCCCCCCCCCCCCCCTTCTAAAGTGAAAATTACGCCCATGATCGGTATTATATAGTAGCTCGGCTTGCCATACTTCCCGCATTTTGGCGGGCTGGGAATGCTCCGACGGGATCGATAACGTGGGAGGGGTTTCTGGATCCGTGGCAGGCTCGCGCGGTGGAAGCGGTTTGAACCGAGCAGATCATCGGATAGCTGCCGCTTTCTGGGCCGCTAGACGACTGAAACCACTGCCAAGATGTCAGACGAGGAGCAGGAACAGACCATAGCCGAAGACTTGGTGGTCACCAAGTACAAGATGGGTGGTGACATTGCTAACCGTAAGTTAAGGAAAAGTAGTAGTCGTTTGAGATAGAATGGGACAACTTGCCCCTTTCGGCCTGTTGTACTGGCAGCTAACAGGTTTCCCAGCAGCAGCAACAGCTGCCATGTGGTTTTCCTATATTCGAGGCGGACATATGCTGTGCTAACAGGTGCAGCTCCTTCACTTTTAGCTGACTAATTTTGCTAATGCTAGCTGCTGCTTTTCAAGGTTATTCTTGGGTTTTGCTGTTTTAACTAACGGGTATGATGCTAACTAACCAGCTAGCTCAGCCTAAGAACTGCCTGTAAAACGCTAACAAGCTTAACGATAAAAGGAGAACATTATTATTTTTAAAAATACTTCATTTGTGTATTTATTTAATCACGTTTATAAGTGTATACAACATACATTTTTACTCTTAAATATTTCAGTTTATGCTAATTTCTCACTAACCATTTTAGCAGCTTTACATTGTTTTACTTATTGCCAAATGAATTTGACATTTGGATATCAATCCCTTTAAACTTATAAATATTAGAAACCTTAATATCACAGGTTGCGATGTCTGGTTTAATTAGCAGGTTCTTTATTTATTGTATTTTATGGTTCATCTCAAACCATGCTTTTTGTGCCATTGTTTGATTGAGTAGGAAAAGAAATTGTGAAATAAAAACTAGTTTAGACACGTTTAACTCAGCCCATAGCTCTTTCTTGGGAGGCATCAGCATAGCAAACAAAATCAAGTTAGCCGAGGAGTGCTGCCTGAGACCCATACATGACTGTAAGGCATACAAACACAAACCTTTCCTCCTAAATTTGGGGATGTCGGTTTTTGTTTTAAATCAAAATTATGTCCCATGACATGTGGCCGAATCTGATCATTCCTTGTCTGTCTACAGTGTACTTGCAAGTAACTCACAAACAAAGCAATCCCTCTGGGGTTATATAAACAATGACCCAAGGCTTAGGGTGTAAGCATCCTAGATTTAGTTTCAGCTTCTGCCATCACACACCTGCTGTTTACTGTCACACACAGAATATGAAATCATGAGTCAGTACATTCACAACTCAAAATACACTGGTTAATGCTTGAATTCTGATTTTATGTCATGTTATCAGAGTCCTGTTAATCATTGTCACCTTGCCTCGTGCCATTTGTCTCACCCCAGAGGCTCTCCGTCGAGTCATTGAAGCAGCCAAACCCGGGGTTTCTGTGCTCAGCCTGTGTGAGGTGGGAGACGCCTATATCATGGCTGAGACTGGAAAAGTCTTCAAGAAGGAGAAGGACATGAAGAAAGGTAAAGCATAAAAGGCAAACAGTCGGAAACGTGTTTAAGTTGAGGTAAAACCAGCTGGAGGACAAAACACATTTCATAACTTATCTCACACATATATTGGACTTTTCTGATCAGGTGCTTTTAAAAACTGTCCAAATAGTTGAAAGTTTTAACATTACGAGCATAGCTTTCTTCAATCCTTTTTGGAGTTTTCTCATTTCGATTTGTGGGTGATTTTCAAATGAAGACTTGGTGGTTCTCTTCTTCCTCTTCTAGGCATTGCGTTCCCCACCAGCGTCTCAGTCAATAACTGTGTTTGCCACTTCTCTCCCCTGAAGAGTGACCCAGACTACACACTTAAAGATGGGGATCTGGTTAAAATGTAGGCACCATGTTCAGCATCAATGTTGCACTGTCCTTCCCCCTTGTGTGTCTTCAGTCTCTGTGTTCAGTGTGTTGTACTTTTTGTGTAATGGTTTGTCCTTTGTGTGTGTGTGAGGGAGTTCTCTGTGTGGCTTTCTGTCCCCCCTGTGTGGCAAACAAGTGATTTTCATGGGTTAGATGTTGTTGGATGGTTGTCTGTTTTATCTTTTTCACCGATTGACTAAATGCAGTATCTTTTTTTTCTCTAATGGAGTTAGTATTGGCTGCCTGGTGGTGCAGTAGGTAGCACTATTGCCTCACAGTAAGGACCAGTGTTTCTCCTACATAGACTCAGACGTGGTGCTGCACCGCGGCTGGAATCATTTCAATGGGAAACACAGGACACAGGATCAGTTAGTTTAGTGTAGTTTGGGTGTTTCCCCCATGCATGCATGCTTTTTCTCCAGGTACTCTGGTTTTAACCAAACATGCTCACAAGGTTAAAGCTCTAAGGTGGTTTTGGTAAAAGCAGAATAAACATAAATGTATTTAGAAATTTCCTCACTTCTTGTCTGGACTGATTGTTGTCTCTATCCATGTTGGTGATTTTGGCAGCTTCGGTGAACTTAACATAAGTGTGAAACCTTGTTTCTTCTCACTGGCTCGTCTTATTTTCTGCAGAGATCTTGGGGTTCACGTTGATGGCTTCATTGCTAACGTTGCTTATAGCTTTGTCGTGGGAGCCAGTAAGGTGAGAACTAGGGCTACTTGATTATGACAAATGATAATCACAATTATTTTTGACTGAAATTGAGATTTTGATTATTTAAAACAAATTTTTAATTCATGTTGATTTTATTTAACTATTTATTTGTTTGTTTGGTCATTAAATTGCACAGGGCACATTTAGAGGGAAAAATAAATAAAAAAGAAACAAGATAATCACAAAAACCACTCCTGATTCCTAGAATAAAAAGAGCCATTGCACTTTATGACCGAAAGGGTATAGGCTGAGGTTTCACTTACTTAAGCGTACCCAATACAATACATACTCAGTTTAATAAAAATATATGCAAATACTGCCAGCAAGAGTTTTAATGTGCAATGATACTATAAAATGATTAGAAACGAATAAAAATCTATGTTGTAGATCAGGTGCACGCTGCATGTGCATGTACAGCGTGCCCATTTAGCTGTTTATTTTGCTGCTCAGTAGCCTGCGTGGGTACATTGTGTGTCACTCACTCCGGCTCCTCCTCATCATTCCCTTTCCTAATGTGCGGACGGAAGATCGGGAGCGCAGGCTGGGTGTTCTGCTAACCTGATGGAAATATCGATGACGGTTATCCAGAAAATAGCCATGGGTTACCAGAAATGTTTTTAGGTTTTTGGCTAGGTACTTTAAAAAAAAAGTCAAAGAAGGGGATCTGAATTTGTTAGAAATAGCAACAAGTTGCTAAGACTTGGCTACGCTGTTGGGTGAGGGGTTGCGCTCGATTAGCAACTTGGCATAAACCACGAGGGAGGAATGAATAAACGGCTTGTTTTGTTTTTATAATTGTTCAAAACTCAGATCGTAATTGTGATTAAAAATCGATTACCGTATTTTCCGGACTATAAGTCACACTTATTTTCATAGTCTGGCTGGTCCTGCGACTTCTATACCAAATTATGTATACCGCGGGCTGGCTCTGGACCAGGACTGGGCTCCCTTGCCCGCCATCACCTGCTGGAGACCGTGGCGCGCTGCTGCGGGCCGGCTCCGGTCCAGGTTTCAGCTCCTCTGCCCCGCTGGGAGGGTTTCAAACACCGCCATCACCTGCTGCAACCTGTGGCGGAGTGCTGCGGGCACTCTCCCCGCCCGCTGGGAGAGTTTGAAACACCGCCATCCTCTGCTGGAGGCCGTGGCGCGCTGTTGCGCCCTGGTTGTTTATTCTGTTATTGTTACCGGTACTTGTCTTGCAATGTGAAACGCTTGGTCTCAGATTTTGTAAGACAAATAATAAAATTTCCCCCCAAAATGCGACTTATAGTCCAGTGCAACTTACGTTTTTTTTCTTTTTCATTATACATTTTATGCCTGGTGCGACTTATACTCTGGAAAATATGGTAATTGGGCAGCTCTAGTAGGGCTGGGCAATGAATAAAAAAATTTATCGTTATCGAAATTTCTGACACTTAATGGGATAATTTTTCCCATGTCAATAAATTTGATAATAAAAATCAAGATGTGTGTAGGTTGGCAACATTCATGTCCCTTTAAGAAGCTGTACCACCTTGTGACAGCCCCTTCTAGTGAAAAACTTGCTTTTGCGCGTACCTGTAGTTATTGTCCATTTATCGTTTTCGAGTGAAATCCTCAATATATCATGATATTAATTTTAGGCCATATCGCCTAGCCCTAAGCCCTAGTAAGAACTTTGTTTTTATATCTTCATTTGTCTGTTTTAAACATACCTCGTGAACGTGTTGAAAGACTTTTATTTCTGCAGGAAAACCCCATCACAGGCCGGAAAGCAGACGTCATCAAAGCAGCCTATCTGTGTGCAGAAGCAGCTTTACGTCTTGTGAAACCCGGCAACCAGGTAATTTATGTTTCAGAGGACATTGTGTGTTACATTTTATATTAATGAAAACACTGAAATTTATTCACATTTCTGTTTTTCAGAACACTCAAGTGACAGAAGCCTGGAACAAGATTGCACATTCATTCAAATGCTCGCCGGTTGAGGGTGAGTGTCTGATTTTCAGTCGGCTGATTCTTTAGATTTAATCATAATTGGGAGAGCATGATTCATACCCTGTGGGAGGTTGTTTTCAAGACTCGGCAACTGGGATTCATTTATTCATTTTCTGAACTTCCTAGTCCTGAGTGAGTCATGGTGAGATGGTGCTTCAGCCGTCATGAGGCGAGAGGTGGACAGGTCACCAGTCCATCGCACCACCACTCATGGAGACAAAGGGGACGTATTCACACTCACGCTTGACATTTATTGTTTCTGTTTTTGTGTTTTGCAGGAATGCTGTCTCACCAGTTAAAGCAGCATGTCATTGATGGAGAAAAGACTATTATCCAGAACCCGACAGACCAGCAAAGGTGTGTTTGAACTCAGGACAGGGTCACTACCTGGAACAGACGAGGCTTCACCGTGTTTAATACGAGTAGGGATGCACCGATCGGGTTTTTTGCTGCCGATACCGATATCAAAGAATGCTGATCACCGATACCGATCACGTGGATTGGCCAGAAATTTTCTACAACATTATAATGAGTGCTACAAACTACATAATCTGGGAATAAAGGAAATGTAACCTAATCTAAAATGGCCTGTATTAGGGTCGTCACGGTGTGAAAATTTAACCTCACGGTTATTGTGACCAAAATTACCACGGTTTTCGGTATTATCGCGGTATTTTTTTTAAACGTGCTACATTTTCACACAATTAAATAAACCCTGTATGTCAGGAAATATTGTCCTCAGCTTGTCTAAATTTTGCCTAAAATGTGTTATTTTGTAATTATGTTGTTTATTTGTTGACATTTTTTCCCTTTAGTCTTTAAAATACCAATATTTGCCCATAACTTCTTATTTTATGTCTGTTTGATGTCATCATTTTAAAAATCTTAGATCAGATGATACTCAGTACTCAAGTAGCCTTCTAATCGGATACTTTTTTACCCTTACTTGAGTAATAAACCCTATATCAGGAAAATATTGTCCTCGGTTTGTGTTCTTCCAGTGAGCTTTGCAGATGTGGGAAAATGTCATCAGGCAGTAATCATTGTTAAATTCATAATTATTCTCGGAGAGAGACCAACTCTTATCTGCCCCTGGAAGCCCCGTAATGCATAGCGTCATTTCAACATGGCGGTGTCTGCGACACGGTTTATATGCAGGTAGCGCATTCTCCCTCAACCCAAATCCTCGGATCACGCATTTTAGCTAAAACGCTAACATTAGCTTGCCTTGCGTTGACTGTAGGGTTGTGGGTGATGGTCACGCAGATGTGTTATGAGATTTGAAGCGTCTCTGTCTCCTCCTTTGGCCATTGTTTCAGCTTTAGCTTCAAGAACGTTTTGGTTGTAAACATCAAAGCGTGCATGTGCCGCCAGCAACTTCAGCAGATGATACGGTGGCTGGTAAGGGTCACCGCGCCTACACCGCAGCCACTGTAGTCCCACCGAGATAATATAGTTTTTTTTAAACAAGACGGTTATTATTATTGTCAACTTTTTTTTTACCGGGGTTTACCGCTACACCGGTTACTGTGACAACCCTAAACCGATAGGGGCGTTATCGGCCGATTGGGATCAAATGCCGATCCATCGGTGCATCCCTAAATACAAGCTGTTTATACATCACTCTACCAACCCACAAATACAACATTAAACAAAAAGAAAAAACAAACTTTCTTGTCCAGCAAACATTTGCGCTGCGCTCCTATTTAAAATAAAAAAATCATTGTTTGTACTTTTGCTGTATTTGTGAATCAGTCCGTGCATCACGACGTTGCTCATAGTCACACGCACAAATAAATCGCCTATCCATCATTTATTGGAATGATGATTGGCGGTGGGAGACTTAACTCATTCACTGCCAGCCGTTTCCTGATCACTAACGGCCTTCGCTGCCAGCGTTTCTCACCGTTTTTACTGTTTTTTTTAAGAGTCACAGAATGTTGCGCGCTAGCATGATGTCGATGCCAAAACAACCTAAACAAAGAGGAGACTTACCTCTTACATCAGGAAGAAGCCGTGTGTTTCGAGCGTTATCCGTTCTTTCATAATCCGTTGTCGAATTGTGATCGGCAGACGCTTCTCCGGTTCGCGCCTCACTTTTTTTACAGGAACGGCCCAAAACGATCTCCAAACACATGGATGGTCTGCTTCCTGATCATGTGATCTGTGACGTATGCGGATGAAGATCGGCTTCAGGGCTGAGATGTTTATTCTCTCAGCGCGGGGGCTCGTTCCAATGCTCAAACAGTAAAAAAATGCCAATGACGACTTTAGTCGTCAATGGCAGTGAATGAGTTAATACAAATGGCTCAACCCTAAAGCACACATGAAGACAACCAGCCAGTGGCAAACTACATTCTGTCAGATGACTGAAAACCTGAACTTTATTGAGGGAAACTTGAGCTGTGTGTTCTCAAAATAGTTTAAAAAGTAGCATAAAGATTCATGTAAGACGAGAGTAAACACGCCGCTCCTCTCCACATCCTTAAGGATGTGGAGACTTTCACTTTGCTTTTACAGAATCAAATACGTTAGTCTAATTAGCAAAGAAAACTATTGGAACATTGGGTTTGTGAGCTACTAAATATAGTTTAAAATGTATAAAAAAATGAAAATTTCTGATTTGCAGGAAGGACCATGAGAAGGCAGAGTTTGAGGTGCATGAAGTATACGCTGTGGACGTCTTGATTAGCACGGGTGAAGGAAAGGTTGGTGTCTCTGTTCTCATTACAAATGCAATCATCTGGCTCATACGGTAAAACTTTAAAAGTCTTTTGTCTACTCTTAGGCCAGAGATTCTGGTTTGAGGACCACAATTTATAAGCGAGACCCCAGTAAGCAGTATGGTTTGAAGATGAAGACTTCTCGTACTTTCTTCAGTGAAGTGGAGCGACGCTTTGATGCCATGCCCTTCACTCTTAGGTCAGAACACAACACTTTATACTTAGTTTATTTTATTTATTTTTACCAATGCCCTGTTGACATTTTAAACTGACAGATTAAATATTAATGTACTCCAATTTAAAGTAAATTTAAAATGTTCATTTTCCATCAGGGCTTTTGAGGACGAGCCCAAAGCCCGTCTTGGAGTGGTAGAGTGTGCCAAACACGAACTGCTGCAGCCCTTCAGTGTGCTGCATGAGAAAGAGGGTGAGTGTTTTGCTCTTCTGTTAAACACGGTTTCATAGATAAACTTTTTTTTATCACTCATAATTCTTTCAATGTTTTCAGGGGAGTTTGTTGCACAGTTTAAGTTCACAGTGCTGCTGATGGCCAACGGGCCTCATAGAATCACCAACGGTCTCTTCGATCCAGATTTCTACAAGTCGGAGCATGAAGTTCAGGATCCAGAACTAAAGGTGTGTAACTTTATTGTCCCGGGAGAAAAGTTTCACTTACAGAAAAGCAGTTTGTTTGAAACATCTTCCGTCTCTGCTAGGCTTTACTACAGAGCTCCGCAAGCCGTAAAACGCAGAAGAAGAAGAAAAAGAAGGTAAGCATATATATACACACACACACACTGTTAATTTGACCATTTAAATTTAATTGTAGTCTTATTTTAGTAAATAAAAAGCAATTTTAGTCTACTAAAATATATGTATTTTGTTTCTGATCTTTTGAACTTGTGTACAGGAAATGTTAACTACACCCACTTGAAACTGTAAAGAAATATGAAAAGTTCAAATTTCACACTATGGATCAATAAAACTATAATTGTTTTAATAAAAAACAATTATTGAAAAATACCAAAGTGAACACTGACTGTTGGAAATTGTGCCTCAATATTAATAAAATTTACAAAAACGGCATAATGTGCAGTAATATTTGTAAACATGACAGGAACTTGTATAACATCAAAAAGGTGTTACTTAAATAATACGAGGAGGTAAACTAAAGGTAAGAATTGTTTTCAGGTGTATTTATTAGCCTAATTGTTCAAGGTGGGTCACCGGAACGTTTCTCCTCACAAAAACCAGCTAGAACGCTGATCGTATCGGCTGTAGCAGCACCGTGAAAGGAAAAACTAGTAAACAACCAGACATGCCGCTCCGTGAGTTTGGTTCGGTTCAGCGCCAGCAGTGACCTACGCCTGACCCCACCATCAACGCTCTCCCCTACTGCCAGGACCACACTGTGCATTTGTCTGGGACTGCTCATGTAACACTGTGAGAACTCCAGAAAGGTGGCACGCTGTACGGCGAAAGATTTCAGTGAGACAGAATGCACAGTGTCTCGCTTCAGCAGGACCCGTTTCGTCACGAGCACACACCCCAAAAGCGTACGTCAATAAAAGCGGACCGCTAACCAAACCAACAATGCTGAAAAGAGAAAAAAATGCCACTGCTGACTTTTATTTTTAGTGTCGGCTCTTCTTCAAAGAGGAAGGATTGATCCGCTACATCATTTTCGACACCCTTGCTTTATCCTCTGACTGCAAGTCTGTTTTCCATCATCCAGCTGAGCAGCTAATTCTCCATCAAAAATAAACACTAAACTACAGAGAAATAATCTATTTGTCACAGATTGCTCCATTATCGAAAGTTTTGCCGTCAATTTCTGTCTGTTTACTCCGCTCCATGACATCTCATCACTCCTTTTTCACACCCACTCACTCGCACAGTCTTCCTCTGTCCCTCAGCAACAAAACTACTGAACCCATCCTTATCGGGTCTAATATGTGATTTCCACCAACAGCAAAGGGATATCCTGTTTTTGTGTTTTATTTATAATCTGCATTTTAAACTCAGAGGCGGAGTCTTGCTGCTTTGGCGTCCCAAAGATGTATTTTCATTGGCCGGCTGCAGACAGGAGCCGTAGGTTTTCAAGCGGTGCTTGTAGACCGTTGGAGGCTGAGTTAGGTCGTGAGGGTGCTCAAAAAGCTGTCGCAGAGCCGGTCTCACTATATGGCCACAGACTTGCAAATCGCCCTCAGGTTCACTGTTTTTTGACACAATTTTGTTCACGACAAAGGATTTTTTTTTAGGACAGCTGAAAATCACTGTGTGGTCCAGGCTCAACACTGTAACACGTTTGAAACCAGGGGAATCCCCAGATGTGTACTCACCAAGCAAATACTTCTCAGATGGTCATATTTAATGCTTTATTTTCCCCAGCCGCCGACATTTTCTCCTTTTAACAGTTACCAGCATAGACATCGATATATGATGTCTGGTTATCGCTAGCGTTGTCAAACAACGCCTGGCTCCGGACTCTAATCGGTTCTTTTCTCATCTAGTCCCGCTTGTCCCATCTGCTGATTAGTTTTTTTTTTCCGGTCTCCCATCTTTTCCATTTTCTGATCAGATTTGTTAGTCATTGCTTTTATGGTCTTATTTAGGGATGCATAATATATCGGCATCAATATCGGTGTCGCGGTTGTTCATTTTTTAACAAATCAGGATCTCTGATAAATAAAATTGGGCCGGATATTGACAACCAATATTTTGTCCATCTTGTTTCCATTTGTTTATCTGTTTCGGGGGGGGGGGGGGGGGTGTATTTGTTTAGTCATGTGATCTCCGAAGCGTAAATGTGTGGTGTGTGTACATAATGTAAATTCTGCTTTAATAATTGTCATTCCATACAAAATGTGCTGATTTTTAGAAGCATTAATGCCAGTTTATCGGTATTGGCAAATAAACAAAAGTATTTCATCAACGAAATGGCACACAACCTAAGCTATACCACAGCGATCTGTAATTTACTTCCTTCTGATTTGTGTCATACTTGCTTAATTTGAACCCTTTTCCCACCTTTTAGGCTTCAAAAACAGCAGAAAATGCAGCTGGACAGCCGACTGAAGAGATGGAGGCAGCAAAATGAAACCTTTCACACATTCAAGACCCCAAAGACAAGAAACTATGACCAGATCCCCCTGGACTCTCTCAGTCTCTACATGACATAGATTGGAGTTGACAGACTGATAAAATTAATTTATAAAAACATCAGCATCAATTTATTTGGCTATTTTACACTGACGTTAACCCTTTACTGCATTTATATAAAGTTCCACTGTAAATGTTGGGCTTTCTTATCAGAATTTGCTACAGTATTTTTAAAAAGGTTTTGGTAATTTGTAGTTTTTATTTTTTTTATTTATTTATTTATATTTTTATTTTTCAGAAAAATATATTGGCAGCTTGCATAGCTTATTATTGATTTGTTTGAAAGAAAAGATTTGGGTTCCTGTAACCATTGATGAAGGTCTTTAAATTCTATGACTTTATGGAGACAGTTGTGGATCCTGGTAGTTTAAAGCTTTGGTTTGTGAGACCCATCAGATTTTTCTTTTGTGTGAGAAATCATTTCATTGTTTTGGATGTTTTATCCCAACGTGTTTTTCCAGGAATCAGACGACGATTTCATTTTACACTGCATTAAAAACATTTTTGATGTGATGATGCAGTAAAGGGTTAATTTATTATTTTGTTTTCTTCATGAATTTATGCAACCAAAAAAACCTTATCGTTATCCAAACCGTTTTTAATTAGTTTTCTTGGGATTTTAGGAAAAGTTAATGACATTTAAGGTTGAAACTGCAATGGTTTAAACCACATTAGATTTTATGCAGTCTGAACAAGAGAATATTTTTTTAAATACACAAAAAGGTAAAAATCTGTCTGATTTTAGGGAACAAACCGCTACATCGACTGCCATTTCTTTTTGTTATGAAGGTTGAAATTACACTTTGTGCATCAGTTAATAAACTTTTCTATCAGACCTGGAACTTGCATTAGTCTTATGAATGATGGAGACAAAATGTTATGGGGACATTTCTTGAGGAGTGTTGTAGGCCAGTTCATGTCTGTTTCATTTTGAGGTCTGACATGGTGTTGGATCATGTTAGTCCACAAAAATGTTGGCGAGAGCAAGTTGGTGCTTTCTAGCCCAACTATTTTAAAAATGGAACTTTACATCTGAGGAAATAAAAAAAGGTTTTCATACCCTTTCATGGGTTTCTTTTCATTTTGGTGAAAATTACTTGGGTTTTACTGCTTGCATTGTCAGCTAATTTTGTTTATTCTGACGGCAACACTTAAAATTTTGCTTCCAATAAAACTCTTCTGCTATTAAAGGCTTAAAATATTGATTTTGACAGTGAGCAGATACATCACAGCACTGTGTCTGGTGTCTAATGAATCATTAAAGTCCCATTAGTCATCACTCACTGGTGAAATTGCATGTTTGCATTTGACCCCCATGGGGAGCAGTGAGCTTCAGCTGTGCTCAAGCCCCCAATCTAACCCCTTAAGCCAGAGTGTCAAGCTATAGAGCATTGGGTTCCATTTTTGAAGTCTTTGGTGTGACTTGACTGGATTTGAGTCCTGATCCTCGAGTCCCAGGATGGACACTCCTATGACTAGGCCACAACCACTTAACTTACTTTTTTTCCCATTCAGAAAAAAAAAAAAAACAAAGAAAACAGACAGTATGTACAAACAATACCAAACAAAAGAATGACATGGAGCAGAGATTTTTTTAAATATTTTCTGTCCCCCTTTTCAATAAAACTAATTCAGCCCACCCAATCACTTCACAGACGCTGTCCTAAATTATGTTTGCATAATTCCTGAATACCATTAATTTCATACTTTTAATACATGTAGTAATTTTTAATCATTTTGATTCTTGTCCAGGCTATTCCATAATTTAACCTCAACCACAGAAATACCAAAATCTAGGCAGCTTCTTCCTCTCACATTATAACTACCAACTCTATATTTGAACTTTTTCTGAACATTGGCGGGTAAAATATTCCAATTAGCTTTTTACATAAATTGTAGGGATGTGTATTGGTGAAATTCTGGCAATACAATACATGTGATACATTCAGCCAGATGATATTAGCGATTATTTAGGCTGAATTTATTATAGGAAAATTAAATAAACAGTCGAAAATGATAATTAACATGTTTAATATGAGGTATCTGAACCATCATAGAGGGATTTACATTTCAATGGTGGAAACAAAACCCACTGCACACTCCTGCCACCTAGCGGTCGGTGTCTGACTTGCACCCCCCCCCCCCCCCCAAAAAAAGAAAATACTCAAATGTTTGCATGCAAATTCTTCCAAAAATTCGACACACTGCTTTTGAATATCGATATAATGTCGCAGGAAAATTATTACGATATATTGCCATATCGATAGGTTCTTACATCCCTAATAAATTGTAGTATTTTTAAGTCCATGACATGACATGACATTTCAGTACATTAAATTGATAAATAAAGGGTTAGACGGATATCTGTTACTGACACAAAGGCTTTTAGTATTTATTTATTGGGTTTTTTGCTATGTAAAAAAACAATGTTAATTACGAAAATAGAAAAAAAACTTTTGGCTGTGGAAAAGCTATTTATTTTTTGTAAATGAATAAAATTGAAATATACAAGACTGATTTTTTCAGAATCTGGAAATGTGCATTTATCACATAGACCTTTGGGGAAACTTGTGTTGAAATTGTAACAAATCCTCGACCTGATAATTGTCATCGTGGTGATTTAGTGGTATTGTACAAAACGTCTTTTAAAAGATGCGTCATGTTTTATATCAGCCTATGACTATGAGAAAATGCATCACATCATTGTGGAAACTCAGAAATTGAGGAGTGATGATATTATGGATTATTAGGCCTGCCAACACTGATTTGAACAAAATGACTGGGGTCTATTAAAATATTTTATTGTTGCGACATGACTTAAACAAACATACTGAAATATTAAAAAGTCGCCAGAACGTTCATTTTGATTGATTGGTTGTTGTTCGTCTTTGGACTACATTTCCCGACGCACTGAAAGGCGCTTGAATATGACGTTTAAAACTTTATAAAACCCGCGTTTTTTCATCGTCGCATCCTCTTTCCGTTGCTCTTCTCGCTTTGAGGTATGTAGCAACATCTCGTCGCAAACAAAATCCAAACCAATCCTGGAAAATCACAAACCATCGACAGTCTCTAATAACTTCTTTTTGTTGTTTTTACAGAAACCTCTCCACACGATGAGAGCTAAGGTAGGAGAAAGAGGCAGTAGCTGTATATTAAAGCTTTATTTCCTGCTAGCAACTCACCCTGTAGCTAGCTAGCTAAGATCTCAGTAGCTTCTCTTGCTTTTAACCACGCTTTGCTGCAGCACGTGTTTGTTTTTGGGGGTTCTGTTTTTAAACCTTGGCATATTTTTGCTCTTAACCACATTTTACCAGCCACCCCTCATGTGTATTGAGCTGCTTCACTGTTACAGTTGATCATTAAAGGCCTGCATTAGCGCACGCTGGTGGTATTCTATCGCGTCATACCCGTGTCAAAACCCGTGCACGCGCATTGGGTCCACAGCGCGCGTGTGAACGGGACTCGCGAGCGAAAATATACATGGCAGCGCGCGTGTGAACGGGACTCGCGAGCGGAAATATACATGGCGAGAGGTCATTTGTGCACTGAGAGGGAGCAAACTGTGTCTGTGAGCGCACAAGGATGTGCACAAGTGACAAACCTGCGTGCGCGCGTTGTCAACGAGCACACGGCAGAGGAAAACGTGCGCGCGCGGCAGCCTCTGTGCGCGCTCGGCAGCCTCTCTGCGGAGAGGGTGCTCGCTGCAGAACTACAAAGGCGGAGCTGCACCATAAGGTGGAGCTGCACCAGAGTCAGCCCCGCCCATTCACGCAAACTCAGCCTAGCCCACTGACTTCCGTTTTTGTTTTTCAACTTTATCGCAAACTAACCTGACTCTCATGAATTACGGCTGTTACTAGTTTACAGTCGTTAATGCTATGTTCTGTGCTCCAATTAAACAAGATAAATATAACTTGCTACATGACAAAGTCTGAATATATCCCGAAATGAAAAGGTTTCTTTTAGCGAATATCTGCCCACAGCCGCTCCAACAAAAGTCCTGTACAACAACATTTGACATTATTATGTGAGTTCTGGTAGTCCAGTGGCAAGATTGTTAGACTTAAGTTTAGCTTTCACCTCAGCTGATGCTGGTTCGGTTCTCGGTGGGGTCGGCAACAATCTATTTTGCCAGCTGAAACATTTAATTTGTTCATATTTTAGTTGTAATGTTCATTTTCAGCAAAATATTTATGTCTCTACAAGTTCTTTGAATTTGGTCGTTCCTAAACAGCATTTTAGTTGAAACTCTGCTCACAAATGGACTCACACTGGCTAAATAAACGAATGAATAAATAAAAAAACACATTAGTCATTATATGTTAAACGGCATACCAATAAATTGTTGTAAACATAGTACTGGCAAGTGTAGCTAGAAATGAGGAAAAGGGGTTATAGAATATTTACACTACTGGGAGGCGAACCTGCGCAAAACTGCATGTCAACCTGACACCATAACCACTACACCACCACATCTTATAATACTTGTGTGGCGTTGCATGTTATTGTGCCATCCAGTGTGTCTTTGTAGACGGGATGTATGATTTTTCTGGCGGTGTCTCAGTAGAAGTCATTTCAGAAATAATTTGTCAGAAAATTCACAGAATATCCAGATTTGAGAACCAAGACCAGACCCGCTTCGGGGGAGGAGACCAAATTGAAGCTGAGATGGGAAGAAACTGCATGAATGAGGCCAAACATGGCTTTGGCGTGTTTCGTATGAGGAAATGACAATATAACATGATTAAAAGTTCCAAAAGTTAGATTTTTAATTATATGGAACCTTTACAAAAACTGTTCAATTCACTTCTCAACTCCGTCCCCAATCCTGCATTTTTTAGCTATAACACCCTCTTTGGTTCCAGAATGCTATAAAGTCTGACAACTGGAAGGAATTGGACTGACTCTGATAGAATGGGCGGGGCTGATTCTGGAATGGGTGGGGCTGACTCTGGTGCAGCTCCACCTTCTGGTGCAGCTCCGCCTTTGTGGTTCTGCAGCGAGCACCACTTGTCTCTGCGCGCTAGGTTTCTGACTCCTGCTCGCTCGGCTGTAAGGGTTTTGGCACTCTGGAGGCGTGGCCTGTGGCAGATCTTCTCTGTCCTCTGATTGGTTAGTGTACCCCGCACTTTACCCTCTACCTATCTATACAAAAAAGTCTGCTATTCAAGCAGTTGCTGGCATAGCTCAGTTGGGAGAGCGGGTGACTCTCGCCCCGGAGGATCTGGGTTCGAGGCCAGGCAAGGAAAATGCAGTAGATGTCATGTTAATTTTTCTTAATTTCAGGTATTTTACAGTTGTGACCGTTCAACTGTCATTAAACGTCCGAATGTTTGCTGGGCAGTGTTTTAAAAAGTGCACATAAGCTAGATGGTTTTAACCATAGAAAATTACATTTTTTGTGATACTGGAAAAATACATACTGAAATAAAACTACTGATTGAAAACTTTATGACTGTGGTTGTACAATATATGACTCACTAATACACTGCAAACTCCCTTAGAGTGGGGCTTCCAGAGAGAGAGAGAGAGAGAGAGACAGAGAGAGAAAAGTTCTTGCCTCATTAATGAATTGTTTATTTTTTTCAGTATTTAATTGACAAATTATCCTTTCAAATAATTAATTGATGAGTTACATAATTGTCCATTTAGAATTGTTGAATGGACTGAGTCAAGTTTGGTGCACTTTATATATTTCAAAACATGTTTTTTTTAATGATGCATATAAATAATTTAAATGTTAATTTAATGAAATATTTCTATTTTTTCATTACCTCACCCTTGTTTTGACAAAAACGGGACCTTGCTGGATAATATCATGGAGAAACTATTTGTTCACAGTACATGGCTCAGTGAGGATCTGTGTACCAAAGGAGGAGATACTCAGAAATCTGTCTGCAGATTGTTACAACCCAGACTGGAAGTGGTGGGCTGTAATAAGAAAGGAGACCAAACAGAGCAGTGGGGGTTCAACAACTGATTTATTTAACAAAAGTAAGGATTTACTAAAGCAAGTTAGTGAACAGAAAATGGCCAGTGAGGACTCTCCACCACACAGGAGAGACCCAGTGAAAGCAGAAAAACAGTAGGCTTTGTAGGCAGCACCACACCCTGAGCCCAGGTGCCTCCAAGGCTGCTTAACCAGCTGCCTACAACAGAAGAAAAACACAATTAAACACAAATGAAAACCCAATGAGACGGTGGGGGCATCACAACACGTTCAGGACTACCCAAACACCAGTAAATCTTGACTGCACTGATCTGAGGTGTCAATGGCCATATTCCCCTCTCTTCCAGAGTCATATATTTTCCTCAAGTTCAACTGCACTCTGAAGAGGCTCATTTGGATTGTGCCACATAGGCCAGTGACCTTTGTCTCAGCACTGTATGCTGGAACTATCAGCGACCAACCTGGGAATCTGGTGTGATGAAAATGCTACAACTAGAGATGGTCATCTTGGTAGACAGGGGTTTCTTCATTGATGACATTGTGCCCTGCAAAGTGTACAGGCCAGCTTTCCTTTCTGGCAAACCTCAAATGTCTGCATGTAAAGTTATAGAAACAGAAGCCATAACATCTCTGAGTGCATGTGGAGCGCTCCATTCATCTGGTCCAAGAACACAAGCATTTTGATTGTTATTCCCCTCCTTGCATTTGTAAACAATCAGCTATATGCTGTGGTTTTTCTCCTTACCAACTTTTAAAATAGCCCACTAGTGAAGGCCTGGGCAAAGAAGCCTGATGTCTGAGAACCTCAACATATGTACGGCAACCATACTGTATATTTACACACTTTCATAAAGAAACTGCATATCAAGCTTTCATTCAGATGACCTTCAACAGTGCTGCACCCTGCTGAGGGACATCCGAGTAAAACCTTGAGATGGCCATTTTCTGTTCACTAACTTGCTTTAGTAAATCCTTACTTTTGTTAAATAAATCAGTTGTTGAACCCCCACTGCTCTGTTTGGTCTCCTTTCTTATTACAGCCCGCCACTTCCAGTCTGGGTTGTAACAATCTGCAGACAGATTTCTGAGTATCTCCTCCTTTGGTACACAGATCCTTACGGAGCCATGTACTGTGAACAAATAGTTTCTCCATGATATTATCCAGCAAGGTCCCGTTTTTGTCAAAACAAGGGTGAGGTAATGAAAAAATAGAAATATTTCATTAAATTAACATTTAAATTATTTATATGCATCATTAAAAAAAACATGTTTTGAAATATATAAAGTGCACCAAACTTGACTCAGTCCATTCAACAATTCTAAATGGACAATTATGTAACTCATCAATTAATTATTTGAAAGGATAATTTGTCAATTAAATACTGAAAAAAATAAACAATTCATTAATGAGGCAAGAACTTTTCTCTCTCTGTCTCTCTCTCTCTCTCTCTCTCTGGAAGCCCCACTCTAAGGGAGTTTGCAGTGTATTAGTGAGTCATATATTGTACAACCACAGTCATAAAGTTTTCAATCAGTAGTTTTATTTCAGTATGTATTTTTCCAGTATCACAAAAAATGTAATTTTCTATGGTTAAAACCATCTAGCTTATGTGCACTTTTTAAAACACTGCCCAGCAAACATTCGGACGTTTAATGACAGTTGAACGGTCACAACTGTAAAATACCTGAAATTAAGAAAAATTAACATGACATCTACTGCATTTTCCTTGCCCGGCCTCGAACCCGGATCCTCCGGGGCGAGAGTCACCCGCTCTCCCAACTGAGCTATGCCAGCAACTGCTTGAATAGCAGACTTTTTTGTATAGATAGGTAGAGGGTAAAGTGCGGGGTACACTAACCAATCAGAGGACAGAGAAGATCTGCCACAGGCCACGCCTCCAGAGTGCCAAAACCCTTACAGCCGAGCGAGCAGGAGTCAGAAACCGAGCGCGCAGAGAGGCTGCCGAGCGCGCACAGAGGCTGCCGCGCGCGCACGTTTTCCTCTGCCGTGTGCTCGTTGACAACGCGCGCACGCAGGTTTGTCACTTGTGCACAACCTTGTGCGCTCACAGACACAGTTTGCTCCCTCTCAGTGCACAAATGACCTCTCGCCATGTATATTTCCGCTCGCGAGTCCCGTTCACACGCGCGCTGTGGACCCAATGCGCGTGCACGGGTTGTGGCACGCTTTAAACGCCATAGTATTCCTGTTTGGCTGCATATCTGTTGCTATAGTTTTTGTTTAGTGATTTAGACATTATGTTTTTTCATACACTTGAACTAATATGTATTTGTTTCATCTTCAGTGGAGGAAGAAGCGTATGCGCAGGTAAGCAATTAACACACGTTTTTTTAAAACGTGGAAACTTGCTCAAGTTGAGATTAAATTGGATTTAGTTAAGGCACAATCGGACAACACAAGGAGTCAAGCTGCTTTTGCAAATGAACTAGTTCTTAATCATGTACACTGTTATCTAGTCATTAAGAACATTTTCAGTCCAATACATTTGTCCCATATAAACAAATTAATGTGAAAAGGCATGTTTGTCTCGTACACATAAATTCTGCACTAGACTCATGGTACCTACCTTAACATTCTTGGTTTCAATAAATCGCTTGATAAGTTTTATTTGATTTGTAATAAAGAGATTAAAATGTGAAGAGTGGAGGTTAATGTCCAGATATGAGCTGAATGTCTCAAAACTGCTCTTTTACTCCTAATAGGCTGAAGCGTAAAAGGAGAAAGATGAGGCAGAGGTCAAAGTAAGCCCTCATCCCTGCCAGCTGTGATCCCATCTAAGCCTTCCCAGACTGACCCGGTACCTGAAGTGGTTCACTTAAAGCCTCTGCAGCTGGTGATAGAAAATTAGATCCTGACTTCAAATGAGAACCTACCATCAAGGATGACTGGATTTGTCGCTGGAAGATGGCAAAGATGTTGGAATGGCATCAAATGAGCAGCTACCTTGTTCATGGACCATAATACATCTTGTTTACAACTGTTGTGTGGTGTACTGAACAATAAACGAACACTTAAGTTTCCATGAATCGTATTTGTCATTTCATTGGCAAGTCAGCATAGAAAGCGATTGGTTTTGAAATTATAATTACAAGAATTCAATTAAGTCTGGTTTTTATTTTCTCCAAGCACAAGCTAATTTATAGATGAGCCATTTTTATATTTCTCTTGCCAGAAATCTGCCTTGAAAATGAAAATTCTTTGTCATATGGTTTTGAAGCTTCTCCAATTCTAGAATTGTCCAAAAGGGTAAGTTTGCTGGTTAACTGGCACTTAAATATTCCAAAATCTAGAAAACTAAGAGACCACATCCCAAATTGTGATAATTCACTTGCTACAGCAGCACTTGAAAAGGTAAAAAAAAAAAAGATTGGTGAATTGCAATAAGCTATTGAACAATTTGTTGCATTTTTCCCTCAGAACTTTATTAGAGGCTGAGCCTGATCTAATTCGGTTCTACAATATTTACAGTTTTTTTAAAACGATTAAACGTTTTAGGATTTTTTTTATCACGCTAGATTTTCCAGCGGCCCAGTGTTGCGTTGGCGCGATTCCACTAGGGGGCGCGCTGGTTTGAATTTTAAGCGCTGGGTACAGAAGACTGGAGAAGAAGAGTTGGCATTGTAAACAAGGATATGGCAGACGAGAGGGGTGGAGGTGAAGACAACATTAACGACAACATGGGGAACCAGCTCCAGCTTTTACCTGGTAAGAATCCTGCTCACGTACGCTGAAGTCTGTGTGAGCGGGAGGTTTTCTCCTCCACATGCTAACACCAACACACGCCACTGTCCATGTCAGGCAACGCCAGGAATTTATAGTTGCTTTCGATTTCTTTAAAAAAAAACATACATCAATGGCTGTGACGTTTAAGTTAGATAAAAATGCAGTTAAGGTTTGGTTAGAGTTGAACGAGAGTTAGCTAGCCTCATCGTGTCTTCAAAAACTTGCTGTGACAGAGAATGAAGAAGAGGAGGAGGAAGATGATATGGAGACTGAGGCCCTAGACAGTGACGACGCGGAAAAGCCCAACATAATCACCTTTGACCCAAGTCTTCCTACATCTCATGCTGTAAGCATCCAGCCCCCCCTTCCATCTAATCATCTCTACTGCCTCATTTCCGTCCACGTGGGTCCTCCACTGTCTTCTTTGATGGTTTTGCTGTGTTTACTCTTGATGACAGTACTTGGGCTCAGACATGGAGGAGTTCCATGGTCGAACAGTCCACGATGACGACAGCTGCCAGACCATCCCTGTGCTGCCTCACACAGCTGTGATGCTGGTGCCAGGCCAGACGTTACCTCTGCAGCTCTTCAGGCCGCAGGAGGTCAGCATGATGAGGAGTGTGATCCAGAAAGACAGGACCTTCGCTGTGCTCGCACACAGGTCTGCACAGATGGAACCCTCTCTCTTTTCTTCTTGGTGGTCATCACAGAGAAAGTATCTCTTTGTTGGAACGATCGCCGCTAATTTACACATCTTGCTTTAAAATAGTTTACATAGAGCACAAGTTACTTCTGCTTTGCATTTGTAAATATGCTTTTTAGGTGCACTGGTCTATGTAACAATGCAAACTTTGGTGTTGACAGTGATGCAGGTGAGCCAGAGGCAGAGTTTGGAACAACGGCTGAAATTTACGCGTACCGAGAGGAGCAGGAGTATGGCATTGAAACGGTCAAAGTAAAGGCTGTGGGGAGGCAGAGATTTAAGGTCCATGAGATAAGAACTCAAGCTGACGGGTAAGGACTAAAACCCAAACGCCTCATAATTCAAGGAATAAACGGTCTCCTCTCCTCCTAAAATGACTCATTTAGTACATCTCAGACCAGGTTCTTGATGTTGCTTTTGTGTGATCCAGTCCACTCAGGTGTGTCTGACAAGGACTCTGATCCAGATTAGCTCAAGTGTTGGAACCTTTTCTCTAATTCAGGGAGTTCAATATTCTGCTTGTCCAGAAACTGAGATCCAAAATCTCACAGAATAAATTAAATCATTTATAAATATTTAGGGATGCGCCGATACCACTTGTTTCCAAATCGATACGATACCGATACTTGGATCGGAGTACTCGCTGATACCGATTACCGATACGAATATTTCTACCACACAAAAAATAAAGCAATATATTGGAATACAGGTTTTATTTTCCTCTCTGTTTTCAACAGGAAAAAGACTGGAGGTAGATAAAAAATAAATATATTAATAGAAATGACCACAAAACTAAAATATTAGGTGAACAGCAATGACAAGTTACAGTGAAGCCACTTTCAGGCCACTGCATTGGTAAAATTTTATGTATCAGTGAAATTTTAGGTGCATCCTTAAAATATTTTTATGTGCTTTTTAATTATTCTATATACAACAACAATAATTCTGTTACTATAAATAATACAAATGAATTTGGGATTTTAATGACTGAGTTTTACAGCTAGAGGGCAGACTAACTCTTTATCCAGCCTCCCGGTGAAATGAGATGCCCACCAACTGTTTAAAGAATGATCCATTTTAATTCTGCTTTGTTTTGGTGGCCTAACAAACAGAAACATCCAGTTAAAAGAAAAGAGCGCTGCAGATTTACTTGAAGCAAATGTGATTCATTAAAAGTGTCATTATCTAAAAGCAGTCTGTGTTTCAGCTGGTGGCGTTTACGGTCAGTGGTAACGTAGGTCCTCCAATCACACAAATATGAGGAGTCGGTCAGTAAAATTATTTTTATTAACATTAAACTCTTGTTACTGGGGCATTAGTGAATTGTCCAAAATGAAATTAGCTACAGTTTGTGACAAAATGTGTGAAGCAAGAGCCTGGTCGGTTGTGAATTTGTTTGATTTCCAGCCTTTTAACCTGTTAAAAATCACACTCCTGCTTTTGACTTTGCTCATTTTAAGCCGCTGCTACTCATCTGTGTGGATTTATTAACGTTTGCTGATCACGCCCTCACACAACCATTTTAAAACAGATTTTTTGTAGTCCATTTAGTTAAATGAAAGGCTGTCAGAGGAAAACTGTAGAAAGTAATGCTGCATCAGGGTTTCCTACCGACATCATAGCTGTGGTGACACTATAGATCATCCTCCTCCCACCAGGAAATCTTTGAGCTAAGCACATGTCCATCTTTCTCTAGTAATGCTCATAAACTGATTATCCTAATCTCATTGACTTCCTGTTTATTTATCATGCATAGAGAGCATCGCTTACCTAACTGGAATTTTTAAATCTTAATTTTCTTTATCACACAAACTATTTTAGAGTACATCAGTCTGAAATTGGCCAAAAATGTTATTTGCAAACTGTTTTCACGTGAAGTGTTTATGTCCCACCTGCTCATTGCTACACGTAGCATCTTCTTAAATTCAAACATCGTTTCACACCCTTTCCAACGTCCGCTCAGCTTGCTTTTTGTTTATTTCTGTTGTTCGTCGTTCGTGTTTTGTGTGCTTCAGCATCAGACAGGCCAAAGTGCAGATCCTTCCTGAATGGATCCTCCCCGACCCGCTCTCCGCCGTGCTGCTGCCGACCCAGTCCAGGCTCCTCATGCACCCGTCCTCCAAACCCAGAGCTCAGAGCTGCAAGCAGACTCGGTGCTGGTGGAGTACGTACCGACAGGTCCGACACCTAAAACATCTAGTTTAAAGCAGATTAAAATCATTTTCTTTTGGTTATCCCCTTTATGGGCTCTTAACTGTCAAACCTGTAGACTCCTCCTGATCCTCAGCAGGAAACATTTGTTCTTCCTGGAGACTTTTGAGAAACCCATTAATGTGCCATCCTGATGATTTACGCTGAAGGAAATAGTTCCATGTTGGTGTGACGTCCACGTGTGCAAACCTAGTTCTGAGAAACTCCAGCGAATGTTTTGGTTGAACATTTAAAATTCGCTCCCGTTTTACGTGTTTGTTTGTTTGTTTGTTTTCCCAGAGGAAGTTTCACTGTGCCAGCCTGACCCCGTGGCCGCCCTGGGTGTACACGCTGTATGACTCTGTGAGCACCTGCAGTCCACGAGCATGAATGCCTTCCGTGTTTGGAGGTTTTTGTAAACGTGTTGTGCTTCACACCTGGCAGGAGTCTCTCATGAACAGAGTGAAGAAACAGCTCCACGAGTGGGACGAGAATCTGAAGGACGACTCGCTACCGACCAACGCTGTAGGTCAGTCTCTGTTGGGTTAACGACAGAAGACTCGTGCATGTACACGTGCACGTCTGTCTCCTTCTCTTCCCTCTGTATTCCATCCCTCCTTCTGCCTGGTTTCTGTCAGACTTCTCCTACCGGGTGGCCGCCTGTCTGCCCATCGACGATGCTCTGCGGCTCCAGCTGCTGAAGATCGGCAGCGCCATTCAAAGACTTCGCTGTGAACTGGACATCATGGACCGGGTATTTAACAATTATAAACCAGCATGTCCCATAATCTCTCTGTCTCCATTAAACCCAGTCATTCCCCTGGTGTCGTGAAGAGATCCAGCTCTCCTACCTGGACCGCAGTGTCTGTTCTTTCCCTCTGATGTTGTTTGGCGTGTTTAACCAGAACACACACACACACACGAGTCACCGCTGCAGTGGTTCCGGATTTATTCATATAACATAAACAAAGATGTTTGATTCTGTTTATGGTAAAAATGAGTTTTAGTAGCTGGCGTTTGTCTGTGCGAGCCGAGGGTTGAAGAAGCTTTTTGAAGATCATTCCTGTTAAACGCCGCGCTTTAATCCAAACAGAGCAAAGCCGTCTGCTCTCTGTCTCCCTGCTTCAGGTCCAGCGTGTCTCGGGGTGATCGTGTGTTTTAATTGGTTAGCGGTTCAGGTGTAAACACTCATGTCAGACCTTTTCCAGCCTCTTAAATGTTCTTCTCACGCTGATATTTAATCAAACCTTCAGGAAACTAGTTCAGGTATGTTTCTGTTTAGGGTGCGTTTTTGCCGTCTGCGATGAGGTCACTGTTTTGATTTGACGATAAAAATATCTGACATTTTTTACACTTCATCTCCTCAGTGCACGTCGCTGTGCTGTAAGCAGTGCCAGGACACAGAAATCACTACAAAAAATGAAATCTTTAGGTAAGAACTTGTTTTTTTGTTTTTTTTTGTTAACGATTTAAAAAAATGTTTTCCTTTAAACTTTATGGTTTATTTGTACTAATAGTGTCTTTGTGTGTTATGAGTGATTTTGTCCGGGGATCGAACCAACAAAGCTACTGCTTTGGTTTGCCCCCTTGGCCCTCAATGCACCACACCCTTCATGCTCCTCCTGCTGGTGGTGGGTCCACAGTTGGATGAGCTTATGTCCGGTTCAGGTTGGGCACCATGGGGGAAAGCCCGGCCACCAGGTGCTCGCTCATAGTCCCCAACCCCGACGCCTGGCTCCAGGGCAGGATCCTGGTAACCCTCCAGGCTGGGTGCTCTGGCTCTTTGGTTTTGCAGTCATGAAGAGTCCTCTGAACCGCTTTTTGCCACTTACACACTAGCATCCGCTCTGCCCCAGCCCGGCCGCGTTCGTTCCACACTGCCTTAGGAATGCGGACATGATTGAGCACATGAACGGTTTGTGGTCTGTCATGACTGGATCTCCAAGCACGTGGGCGGTACCACTAATGGTAGGCGTGCTTTTGAGCCAGCCAATCAGTCAGCAGCAGGTGTGGTGTGCCTGTTCGGTTCCAGGCAGACCTCTTTGAGAGGAGGGCTGAAAAAGCAACACGGTCCAGGCAGAGTGGAGCTGATGCTAGTGTGTGAGGGCCTTTTGTCTTCCTCTTCACCTAGGACCAATCGGTCAAGTGGGACCCTACCAGAGGCACAAAGTGACGCAGGCAACATATCTCCTGGGATCATTAGGGCGCTCAAACTCCTCCACCGCCTGTGGTCATGAGCTTTGGGTAATGACCGAAAGGACAAGATCGTGGATACAAACGACAGAAATTAATTCAATTCAAGTTTATTTATATAGCGCCAAATCACGACAAGAGTCGTCTCAAGGCACTTCACATAATAAACATTCCAATTCACAGTTCATAAAGCCAATCAGAAATAATGTTTCCTGTATAAGGATCCCAGCAAATTGCATCAAGTCACTGACTAGTGTCAGTGACTATACAGCAATCCTCATACTAAGCAAGCATGCAGCGACAGTGGAGAGGAAAACTCCCTTTTAACAGGAAGAAACCTCCAGAGAATCCTGGCTCAGTATAAGCAGCCATCCTCCAATTAGTTTCCGCTGGAGGGTGGCCGGTCTCAGCCGTAGTGATAGAGGAGCCAGCTGAGGTGGTTTGGGTATCTTGTCAGAATGCCGCCTGGACGCCTTCCTGAGGTGGTGTCTCAGGTGTGTCCTGCCAGCAGGAAGCCCCCGGGTCAACCCAGGACACGTTGGAGCAATTACATCTCCAATCTGGCCCGGGAAAGCCTCGAGGTCCTGCCGGAGCTGGTGGAGGTGGTTGGGAAGAGGGTTGTCTGGGATGTCATAATTGAAATGCTACCCCCGAACCCAGATAAGCACAGGAAAACAAACAAAAGAAAGAGTGTTTCTGCCCAATCTGAGTATATTTAATAACATTATCACTGACAGATGTGGTCACATCAGCTTATTTAGGGATAAGGCTTAATATATGATCCTTTTTTTTTCTGCAGCTGGGTTGCATCAAGTTTAAAAAATGTATCAGAGCTGCTGTTGGTGCTACAAGGCCTGCAATACATCAGTGTAATGGTAAATGATGTAGCACTGCTTTATAATGTAACATTAGAGAATATTTAGCAACAGGCTCATTTACAAAAATGGACTTGGTTAGAGGAGGACGTAGGACTGCTTTGGTTTATAATGGTCGTCATTACAGACACATTAAAGTTGGGAGTAGTTGGAGGGTCGTGTGAATTCGGTTCCTACATCACAAGTAAATATGCTTAAACACAGTCGCTGTTATATAATGTCTTTTTGTCCCCGTCCGTGATCCGTCATGTCTTTGTTCAGCGCTGACACACAAAGCTCTGATGGCTGGGGAAATTACCCAGAGCCTGGCTGGATGTTTGGGACTACATTGTGTTTTTGCCTTCCAGATAATCTGAGTGAATGTGTGATTATTGGAGTAAAATGATTTCTGAGACAGATTTCCTCTAAGCAATGATGCTCTTTGAGTAGCTAAGGGGTTTTCAATTAAACGTTCACAAAAACACAAATGCATCGTCACACACATTCAGTTTGTTTTGACATTTGGTGCAAAAACCAAACAGGGAAAGACACTAAAGTGCAGAAAAGGTTTATTTTACTAGAGTTTTTGCATAATTATATTTTAAATGACACAAAACATACCAAAATAATCTGTGAAGATTAAGTTTATTAAATAAAGAGATAAAAATACACTTTTTTTGTCAACAAGATAATATTAGATATTTGTGTCAGAGTTCTGTTGATGCTCTTTTAGAGTTTGTATTTGAGCCCTCAGGTAATTTAAATGTAGTGTTATTTAAACACTTCCTGCCTGTATAGCTACACGTTTTTGAACTCACTGTTAAAACTGTATTTTTACATTTGAATAGTTTCGTAGGTCTTTTTACGTCCTCCATGTCTTGATCTTGACGTGCTAGCTCGCCCACTCGTTCTGTTTTAAAGCATCGGGCTCATGTTTGATGTTTTGCTGAAGTCAGATTTAGCTCTAAAGACACTTTCTCTCTCTCCTCAGCTTGTCTCTGTACGGCCCCATGGCTGCATATGTGAACCCTCACGGTTACGTCCACGAAACTCTGACTGTGTACAAAGCCAACAACCTAAACCTGGTCGGCAGGCCCTCCACGCTGCACAGCTGGTTTCCAGGGTAACCTCTCCTCATTTATAATTTGTTTCAACGAGGAAAGCGATATTAATGAATGTAGTACGGAAGAGGATTAGGGCCACTGAAAAGAAAAGAGAGAGAATTTTAACTTTAATCTTAGAACTCTAACTTTATTAATTCTTAGATTGAAGTCGGAGTTCTGAGATTGAAGTCGGAGTTCTGAGATTGAAGTCGGAGTTCTGAGATTGAAGTCGGAGTTCTGAGATTGAAGTCGGAGTTCTGAGATTAATTTCTGAGTTCTGAGATTGAATTCGGAGTTCTGAGATTAATGTCGGAATTCTGAGATAGAAGTTGGAGTTCTTTTTATTTTTTCCAGTGGCCCTAATCCTCTTCTGTAAATTTCCGCAACACTAAAAGTACCAGTTGTATTTTTGCTATTCTCATATTGTTCTATTTAATATTTATGTTTTTTACATTATTTTCCACAAATTTCAACAACCAACGAAAAAGATTTCTGACTTTTCTGACAGAAAAACAGAAAGAAATGACTGATTGTTTTAAATGATGCTGAACAGATCTTGGCTTTCCTCTCAGGTACGCCTGGACGATCGCTCAGTGCAGAACCTGTGGCTCTCACATGGGCTGGAAGTTCACAGCCACCAAGAAGGACTTGTCTCCACCTCGCTTTTGGGGTCTGACCCGTTCAGCCATGCTGCCCCGAATCCCACAGGGGGAGGGCGACGACGGCAGAGAGGGTTCTCGCCTCTTCTGTCTGTGACGTCTGAGACAACGATTAAAAGAAAAAGAAGAAGAAGAAAAAAAAAGAAACCCACACAAAAGAGCTCTCCAAAGCTTTCCCCGAGCCTGGATCTCCTGTCAGCGTCTGGCTGCAAATACTTTACTCTCTAGACATCGATGCATCACAAATGCTGTCACCTCTGGCAGTAAATCCATCACGTTAGTGGAAAGGTCACGGGGCCTTTAAGTGGCACTGTCTGAAGGTTTATGTGACGACTGCTTTAATCAGTCCTTTAAACTTGACGGCTTTTTCTTCCAGTGAAAAACGGACGTCTGGTTGAACGGACTGTGAACATGTGTTTATCATCCCAGCATGCAGCTACTTGTCGACACGATTTTGCTGCAGGTTCACACTAACACACCAGGTCTGGGCTTCGTAGCCTCCTGTCCTCCACTGCAGAGGCTGACTGCATGCAGCTGATGGAGAAGTATTCGTGTCAGCCGCTTTAATTAGTAAACTCCCTGTAATCTCAGCGGGTGTTCAGATCCTTTGTGTCAGACATGGTATCAGATCAGAACTGTGCAATTAAATGTGTTTTTGTATGCGAGAGGTTTGGAATTTTATTTGACGCAACTACTGGCGTGTGGAGAGAGTGTTTCCTTATCACCTGGTTAGTTTTGATCTAAACAGACAAAAACAAACTGATGTTAATCTGTGTTTTTGGTGATAGGCTTCAGGAAAAGTGCATTAGCTCTGCTCACACTAGCCAGGATCTGATGAACGTCTGCGCCTCGGGAGCAGACTGTTGTATAAAAAGGTCACAGCTAATTATGATGGAGAGGCAGAGGAGCGTTTAGCCTCTCCATTCCTTCTGCTCACGGCGTGTTAGAAACGTGGTGCCTACGCTCCAGCGCCGCGGCCGTGTGGACGATCCGAGAAGAAGAGGTGAAAAACAGACGCGTGAGAGCCACAGCTGATTGTTTCATTTTTTATTTGTCTTTTTGCAGCAAGGTGCTGTCAGATGTTTGTATATTATAAAACAACTCGTGTAATATGACTGTTGTAGAATATATTTCCTAAGGCTGTTTATGACACTGAGGAAGATTAGAAATCATTCATTTCATTGGTAAACACAGAGTTCAGCTTCAGACAAACAATCTTGTTTCTAGCTGATGTTTGCAAAACAAAGGTTTTCTTTTGTGAAAGATTTCTGTGGTTTTCATTTTAGTTTTAACTTGTTAGACTCAAAACAAGCTCTCGTGTTTTTCCTCGTTGGTCTGACTTAGAAGAACAAAACAAGTGGCGTAAAAGATTCTTGATGGGTCGGGCTATTTGCTGGATTAGAAGGCTAAACAATGCTCACTCCCATGCTTTTATACTCTTTCTGCTACTTTTTTAAATTAGCTCCTTTACCGTCTGTAGCCTTAATGAAGTTTAATCCTCTCACAACTATTTGCCAATTTAAACAATTTGGTTAAAATGTAAAGAATTCAAAAGGGATCTGAGTCGTGTGTTTTTGACGATCATATTTCAAAGTGTTGAGTCATAATTCTTTAGTTTTAGATTGTGAGAATATTAGAATATTAAACAGCGGTTAATGACATTCTCTGTGGACCTAACAGGGAATCCATGCTGGTAAATTTTAAGTCAACTGTAGCGATTAAACGGATGTTCCAGAGGAAATCAGTTTCCTGGCTCCTCAGAAGGCCTTTGCTTGTTTTTCTGTCTCATTTAGTGAATCATCGAGTACAATAAATATGCAGGTTACAAACAGAGACTGGTCTGTTTTTTTCTGTCTCATCAGCATCTTCTTCTATGTTTTCTGAAAGGAAAGTGTCTTATTTTTCTCCCAACGTGTTTTAGTAAAAGCCTGATGTGACGTGCTTAAAGCAGATGGAAGCATCCTTGAGATGTTTAATCTCCACATCTTGTTCCAGCACTGTGTTGGGTTACTTTCATGTTCCTGCATACAAAGTGATAATAGTGCATTTTTGTTTGATGCTGATGCACATGGATGGAGCAGAGGGGGTGCACTGAGAGAAAAGCATCTCCAGTACTGTTAGGGAAGATGCAACATGCACCACCGTGCTGTGTGGGTCCTGCAGAGAACTTATTAGTATTTAGGGGCTTTTTTGCAGTTAGAATATATAAATATTAACTAAATAAAATCTTATGAAAATATAAAGTTTTTTTACTCATGTAATATTGAGGTTCTTTGAGTTTTCCTCTTCTCTTTGGCTGCTTTTCTGTTCGTTTTCAGTCCAATTTGTGGAAATTAAAGAAGAAAATAGGGGATGCTTTCCATCATCTGCTGTTTAACTCGTTTCCAGCTGATATATCTATGGGAATATATTGGGATTAAAATGTGTTCGGTGTTTTTCATAGATTTAACTGGAAAAGTAAAAAAAAATTCATAAAAATTTGCTGTTAACAATTTTCTAAATATGTAGAAGTTCAGAAAAATCTGGCAACTTTGTGTGCAGCTGCAGATCCATGAGAACGTGTGTGTGTGCAGATATCCGTCATAACTGTAAATTATAGAGGATCTGCTGCAAAGACAATCACAAGATGAGAGAGGACATAATTTGACTTTATGTAACGTTTTACTCACATTGAGTCAAATCTCTGGAAGTGATTCTATCAAATAATGGCCAATTTTTTAAAAATCTTTTTAAATCAATTAAGAAATGTTATACCATACCAGTTTACTTTTAGAACACTTTAAACAAGGTGTAAGAGCTCACCAAAGTGCTGGACAGAGGGGACAATAACAAGGACATCATAAAACAATTGCACCATGATGTAAAATAGACAAAACCCAATAAAAAAGACCGGTATCAAAGAGTTAAAGGCTAAGCTAAAAGAATAGGTCTTAAGACGAGTTTTAAAAATGCTGAACAGAAATAAAAACGTGTTCTTATTTAATGAGAACACAAACTAATAAAAAACAAAAATTGAAATCTCAACTTTACATCTCTGCAGCCTCACACCCCTTTGAGCCTTGTGTTTTATTTTGAGACATTTTGTGTAATTATGAATCAAAATCAGCTATACTCATTTGTGTTTATGGAATTTCAGCAATCCTAAAAAGCCTGACTCATCTTCATAGCTTGATCTACAGTACTTAACAAGAATAGTGATGACCGTGTAATGTCATTAATTAACATGATTTTTGTTCTTTAATTTCATTGTGACCTTTTGCTGGACCTTTGTCCAAAAAATAACTGATGAAGGTTTTGAAGCAAATACATAAGTTCTGCGTTGAGTTTGAGCAATTATTTGTTTGCTTCTTCCACCTCGTTGGACGAAAGCAACATTTATCTTATGAATATGTAAGTTTATATATTTCTGCATCATGTTTACATTTCTTCTATCTGTAAGCCCTGACTGACTCCAGGATGTTCTGCATAACCTCTGCTGCATCAGTCATTAGATAAATATCTGTGGTTGGGAGGGACTGCATGTTGGAGGTAATCATCATCATGTTTCATAAATGCATCCCAGCTGGGTCAAAAGGTTCCAACCATCATGCTTCACATGTCTTCTCCTCACACTCCTCCTTGAGTCCCTCTGCAGACACAGAGTCTAGTGTTTTCACCACCTCATCAGCCAAGAGCTCCTCCTCTAATCTGTCACCATCTGTTTCTGCTTGGATGATTATCTCGTCTCTGCTTTGATCGCATTTCAGTTGTTTTATCTCCGCGGGTCTTCCGGTGAGTCCGCTCCTGGCCAGGCTCCTCCGGACGGTGGAGGGGTCTACCAGAGTCCCGCGGCTCACCGCCAGCTCCGATGTGATGTCGCTGCTGGACATCTTCTGGCTCCGTAGGGAGGTGATGTGCTGCTCGTCCGCTCCGCTCAGCTTCCGCGGCCGGCCGCTGCGTTTACGGTCCTCAACCCGGCCCGTTTTTTTGTGTTTCTGCAGGAGAGCCTGAACGGCACCTCTGGAGATGCCCGTCTGCTTGGAGATCTTTGCCTGGGAGAGACCTTGCTGCCGGAGGCTCACCACTTTCTGTCGGGTTTCTATGCTGACCCTCGCCATGATGGCAAGTCTGGATAAATCCTGAAGCTTCTCCAGCAGCCTCGCTTCTTATGAAGGGTCGATAGCCGCCATGGGATCGGGCGGAAGAGCTTATTCAAGTGAAGAGGTAGCTCTAAACACAAACAGAGGCCGGGCTTCAACGATACAGGGGACCCTGCGTACAGATGCTAGCCACTACAGGACAAGCATTAGTAAGGAGAACGAAATAAAGCCTGCGTGTCTGCGTCGTTTGCCTGCTGAAAAATAATTTGTACTTCTTGTCTTCTTTTTGTTTAAACTGTTGAAACAAGCAGCGCCCCCTACTGGGCTGGAGGACACCATACAAAAACAAACCTGAACAACTAGTGGTCTGGTTTTCTCAAAAATTGGCATTACAGACATAATTTTGCTGAAATTATTCATTTAATCCATCTACAATAAAATGCATTAGAAACTGTAACAGGTTCAATCCTGACACTGTAATACTTTCAGAATATTTACCAATAATCTGAATTTTCACCATTCGTCGGTTGTATTAAAATCGGAGTTTTTTTCATTTCATTTCATTTATAAAGCGCTTTACTACCACTGGTCAGAATAGTTCAAAGTGCTGGACACAGTCAAAAATGACCAGATATTAAAACGTAGATTAAAAACTCAAAATAAATAAGATACAATTAATTAAACATTTAAAAGCTAAAAACCAGAGACCCCATGAGTGAGACTATCAAAGTCTGGGTTGCATGGTGGCGCAGTTGTTAGCACTGTTGCCTCGCAGCACGAAGGTCGCAGGTTGGAAACTCAGCTGTGGCCTTTCTGCGTGGAGTTGCGTGTTCTCCCCATGCATGCGTGGGTTTCCTCCGGGTACTCCGGTTTCCCCCACAGATCACAACATGCCCTAGGTTATAAATTGTAAGTCGCTTTGGATAAAAGCGTCTGCCAAATAAATAAACATAAACAAAGTAAAAATCTCCTCTAGGGACATCAGAGCAGTCCTGAGCACAATGCCAAATGTATTTTATGATCATCTCTTATTTTTTTTTATTTTTTTTTGAGACAGTGTCTCTGCTGGTCGCTCCAACGTGGCTACAGAGAAATCCAACCTCTTCCCTTTTCATCAAACACTTTTTATAACATTATACTGATATCATCTTCCATGGTAAGTTTCCATTCTCCAAGTAAATTACAGGTTTCTTTCGTCCTCCGCCGTCTGCATCTCTTCTCCAAAAATGGAAAGAGTATTTGGAACCCTCCTTCTGTATTCTTTGGAATAATCACTCTTTGTGTTGATCAGTTTATTTTTTTCCACACTAACGAGTTGGATCTGAGGTAATATAGCTCCGATTAAATCACATTTATCCGGCCTCTGTGGAGATAACAAAACATGTCCGTTTGGACTTATGCTGCTGCTTAATTGGGTCATCATTACAGGAACTAACAATCTAATTTAATCATACAGATTTTTTTCTTTAACTTCCAAATGACCCTGGAAACAAAATTTAAATCAACCTGTGCAAAACAAATGTCCTTTTGCATGTGTGAGTGAAATATTTCTGTCAGCCCATGACTGCATTCAAATTCCTCATCACTCTGCTGATCTGCAGATAACGTGTGACATCACAGACTAAGTCTGGATGATAGAGAAGAAAAACGACAGCAGAAATTGTAGATGTCAGTTTAGCTCCTGATTTATTTTGGGGAATTTTTCCAGTTTTAATAAAGGGACAAATTTGGGAACATTTAATCCTCGTTTGTTCTGTTGACTCCTTAAAACAGGTGACAAAATGTACATTTTCAGATCACAGAAAAGAGAGAAGCAAAGGCAGGTTTGTGTTTAGTCATAATGTTTTGTTAAATCTATTCAGATATTTTTAATTTTTATTCCTGTAACACCCTTTTTGAATCACACTCGTCTGTGACGTCAGCTGCAAAGCGTAATTTATTGTACCATTTGATATTTTTAAATTATTTTTAAATAACACGTGCACAAAAAAGATGAAATACTCTTGGATTCAAGTTTAGCTCCATGAAATTCAGAAATACTATTTTATTTAATTAAAAAAAAAAACAAAAAAAAACCTGCCTTTCTGCAGCCAAGATGATGTGCTGAGTTGGTGATTTGAGACCCATTTGCTCTTTACAGAGTCTTGATGACACGCTCCAGAGAGTCCAAAGAAAGATCTCCTTTTTCTGGCAACTTTTCTCACATTGTTTACTTGTGAAAACCGATTTTTGACACAAACACCTGCAGGTGAACCACCTTCCCCACCTTTCGTTGCGCACGGATCCACACGTTCCCTGGGAGGGGGGGGGGGGTTCACTTTGACTCTGAGACATTTCTGAGGCTCATATACAGAGTGCTGACAAGCGTGGCTTCGTCGTGAGTTGAGTCTCTACGGTCGGAAAGTCGCCGACTGCATAGAAAGGTCACCAGATTCTTTGGAAACTGATCACTGAACAGGAGATAAATGCAGGGATTGGCGCAGCTGTTCAGGCTGGCCAGCAGCATGAGGATGGTGAAGGGCGCAGCTGGAATAACAGAAGAACAAATAAGTGTTATCCATTAAGCTACTTGTGCGTAAAAGCGCATGAGGCGTTTGCGCGTAAAAGTTCAGACTACAAAAAATTAATAAAAATAACAATCTGGTTTATTGTATAGAAAAAATTTGAAATACGAAGGAACTCACTCTCCGTAGGAGCATTCCTGTCCCAGACAGACCACAGCTGGACAGTGAAGAACGGAGCCCAGCAGATGATGTAAGCCATCACGATGACCACAGACATCTTCAGCGTCTTTACCCTGGCTCTGGATATGCCAGCCACCCCACTGGCTCTGCAGGACAGCGAGACACCCACGCTCCCCTGCTTGTGAGTCTTTTTCTTTAGGTTGGTCTGGATGGCTTGGCAGATGCGCACTTGGCAAACAAGAATTGTGGCAACAGGTAGAATGAAGATGACCAGCGTGGTCCAGGTGATGTAGGTCTGCAGCCCCCACGGCTGGATGAACTCAGCCCAGCAGTCAAAGACTCCGGGTGCAACCTCTACCTCAGAGAAAATAAAAATCTGCGGCAGGCTGCCCAGCAGAGACAGCCCCCACGCCACGCACACGGGGAGATTTAGTCTCGCGCGCCTCCGCTGAAATTTCACCATGGGGTTACAGACGGCTTGGTGTCTGTCTACCGTCATCACCACGATCATATAGGTCGATGAGAACATGCCCAGGACTTGCAGGTACTTCACAAGGCGGCACACCAAGTCAGGCCCAACGAACCTGTCGGTGATGTCCCAAATGAGCTGCGGACACACCTGGAAAAAAGCCACCACCAGGTCCGCCAGGCACAGGTGGAACACGAAGACGCGCATTCTGGACATCTGCTTCCGCTGCTTCCAGAGAACCAACAGCAGCGCGGTGTTGAGGATGGCTGCGGTCACGAAGATGACGCTGAGCAGCGCGATCTCCACCTTGGCCAGGCTCTCGTCCCTCGGAGCATCCTCCGCATCGCTGTCATTCAGAGCGCGCATGCTGTTCGATCTCGTGTCACAATTTAGATGTGTGGTCTAATTCTAAACTCTCTAATGAGTGCAGACAATTTCTAACAATGGGAAAACCCGACATAAAAAATCATATGATTACTTTTAAGACTGTTTTTTATCGCTAGAGTCTGTTCTGCCAAGCTTTAAAACGCAAACTTTATTCTGGAGTTGAAGAGGACAACAGCTTGGTTTCAGCTCTTTCTCTGCTCTCTTCTGCTGCACTCCCAGTTTTAATACGAAGAAAAGGTTGGGCGGAGTTCATAGTTATGTCATACCCCTGCTTCTAATGACACAGTCATGGGGACTGCTTATTTACAGCTATTTGATTAATCTGCAAACTGAATGATCCTCAAATTGATAAACAGCTGTATTGAATATTCCTAGATCTAATTTCATTCACACCAGCTTCATTTTAATACAGCTTTGGGGCTGGGCGATATGACCTACAATCAACGTCACTATATATTGAGGATTTCACCTGATAATGATAAATGGACGATAAGGTATGCGCAGAAACAAAAGTTGTGGATGTGATTCAAGGTGGTACAACCTTTGAAAGGGACATGAATGTTGCCAAACTACACACATCTTTTCATTTTTTTAATGATCAAATTTATTGTTATTTATCACATTTTACATTCACGTGGGAAAAATAACCTGGATATGAGTCAAGAATTTCGATGATACATTTCTGATTTATTGCCCAGTCCTACGCTTTAATAATATGGACATACTAGATGCTAAATTTAGCAATCTTTATGTGGTGAAAATGATTAGGATATTAAATATAATGATGATAATGATACGATTATTGCAAACATACCCTTTCCGTTCTTTTGTCTCCTATTTCAACCCTTCTAGAAATCATAAAATAACCTGTAGTGGAGCTTCAATGTGGATTCACAGTTGCAACAAACTGGCTAATAATAAATATAACGCAGATTCACTATTAAAATATTATAACTGTGCTAATATAATCAGAGAGGCTGAATTAGCCTTATAACTAACTTTTATTAGCCTTATATTCGTTTCAATATTTCAAGGAAATTGAATAAAAAACAAATTATGAACGGATCATCTGTATCTAAGAAGTCTGAATTTTTTTTTTATAAAACAGCTAAAATATAACAAATTTACTATTTTTTCCTACACCTAGCGGGTTGTCCAGTAATCGGAAGGTTGCAGGTTCGATCCCGGCTCCGGACAGAGAATTCTGCTGTTGTGTCCTTGGGCAAGACACTTAACCCACATTGGCTGCCGGTGGTGGTCGGAGAGACCGGTGGCACCTGTGCTCGGTAGCCTCGCCTCTGTCAGTGCGCCCCAGGGCAGCTGTGGCTACATCGTAGCTCATCCCCAGTGTATGAATGTGTGTGAATGGATGAATGATACACTGTGTAAAGCGCTTTGGAGTCCTGACTCAGAGAGGCGCTTTACAAGTGCGGGTCATTTATCATTTACACTCGGTGTGGTTGTGACGTAGCCTGGCAAGCCAGACTAAATACATGTATTATTTCTAAACTTTGCAAAGCAAGAATTTGGTCTAGATCACTAGGCTAGTTGTGACGTACAACACGTTTGTTTTGTGCCTGAGATCACGTGACATGTATCTAAACCAATCACATTGTGTCTTTACCGGAAGTCTGACTGTAAACGAACGGAGTAGAAGCTAGGGGCAGAAATATTTTTCATAGCAAACGTGGTAATTAGTTGTTTGTTTTTCGTACTTTACACCTCGTAAAGTCACCCGAAGAATAGTTCGATGTGTCTGGCTTTATATTAATGACCTTATGACGTTAATAACTAAGAATTTATTTAGTTAGCTGCTAGCGAGTTAGCCGCTGAGCTAACATTTCTCCTCGTACTATTTATTTCTTGTTAGTCGGCACCGATGCCTCAAGAGGAAGAGCAGCCTCTTCCCCTGGTTCGCTCCATCAACAGTCAGATTCGTGTTAATGCCGTGTTTTGTAACCGCAGCCCTCGGGTTGTAAAGCCTTTGTGGATAGATTACCGTGGTCTGGCTCGACCTTACGATGTCATACAGCCAGGTAAAGGGCGACAAATAACCACCTACGTAGGTGAGCAGATGTCTGTTTGTTCAAAATGTAGAAAATAGCAACACATTTGTTTAATCTTGTTTTTACTTTTAGTAAAATTGTAATTTTATTTATATATTTTGTATGTTAGATTTATTCTTTTTTATTCCTTCCCCAGGACATCCATGGATGTTCAGAGATGCAGCCACCGATGAGCCTTTGAGAGCCAACAGCAAAGAGTTGTTTGTTCCTAAACCAGAAGACAGACGGGATGTATTTGTTGATATTAATTTACCAGGTGAGACAAAGGAAAAGTGTCGTGTAAATGTCTGATTCTATTTTTAGATTGCCCAATAAGAAGAAATATTTTTGCATTTTTCATGATTTCTAAACTGTTGTTGATCAGAGTCGTAATACACGAAAAAGAAACGTCTCTCCATCAGTAAAAATGCATTTCTTCAAAACAAAGCTACAAAAACTGGGTGACATTTTGATAAATAAATACTGTTTTCTAAGAATAACGGTAATTTTGAAAATATGTAATACATTTTTATCTATTAAAAATTTCTCACTCAAAAACCTCAATGTAAGAATGGGGTTTTCTTAGTTATAATCCAGCAGATTCCTCTTAACATTTCTTTTGACATGTTACAGTTGACAGTCTGAAGACTCGAGCTCTTCACGTTGTTCGACGCCTGGTTCGACCAGAAGACTACAGAAGGTTGGAAATCATACACACACTTTACGAGGAACTTGAAGATCAGCCCAGCTTTGATAAAGATCTCCAGCGCATGAACCGGCGAGTGGAGCAGCATCTGCTAGAGAGGATCCAAGACCAGGAGGAAAAAGAGGCATGAAGTCAGACATGCTGAAATGCTCCTGCCAGCAGCAAATAATCAAAGGAACTTGTAAAATTAGATTAAATGTTAGAAAGACTATTTGCTGTGAAGAAAGCTCACTTTGACTTGCTGTCTGTCAGATCCAGTGAGCAGCTGAAGTAAACTTTCCTCTAATTCAACATAACATTTTTGCCCAATATTTAGTGTCTCAAAACAAATGCATGGCTTTTCATATGCAAACGTTTAAAATCGATTTGAGAGTGGAATATGCTGCAACTGGGAAATATTTTGTCTTACAATGAAACTCTTTGAGCAAAGAACTTGTTTGCTGATTGGTTTCTTCTTCTGTCATTCAGATTTTTATCTACACATTTCTGTTGTATCTGAAATACTTTTTTCATGATTTTTTAAAGATGAATAAATGTTAAGCTATATTTTTTGCAGCTTATAAAGGTTTTTGAAGTTAATTGTTTGTCTTTATTTGCTTGTTCCATTAAAAAAAGCACAAACTTTAAAATGTTTTCTCAAACAAAAGATCCATAACAGGTATTTGATGTAAGGCCAAATTTAACTCTGACTCATAAATTTAAAATTATTGTATATTATAGTTTAAATTTTTTAATTGTTGTATGGTTTTATCTCTAGAATTGTTAATAAGTGCATGACAGTCACAGTTTAGAAAATACTTAAAGCATTAACCCTCCCACTGTCCTAATGGGTGTGACGTGGCAGGGTTGAGGTGGTGCTCCTCACCCCTGCCATATGGACCCCAAGGGATAAACCATCAACCCTGCTCAATGGTCACCTTTCCTCGCGGGGTCACACCCATTAGGACAGTGGGAGGATTAAGATTTCTCTTAAAAAGGGTAAAAATGTCACGTATTATAAATGAAGCCCTTGTGTCTGCTCAACAACATCTAAATTAACACTGACTTGAACGCTCAGACTGCACAAGGATGCTCCGTACATGTTCACTTGTCACTTCCTGAAATTATAGCTGGCTCCAGTTTGTGCAGCACTAGCACCACTGCCAGGTTTGTTGCTATGCAACCGAGAAACACAACACATCTTTAAGTGTGTGGGATGAGTTGAGTGTGGTATCATCAGGAACAAAGAGAAAAACCGGGGATTCTGGTCATTTCAGGAGAGAGCTGTACGTCCCAGAGAGCTTTTGCTGTGCCTCACTCAGATGTAGCATCTAGCTTTCATCATTTATTTGTTTATTTTCTGTTCCCTTCCATCAGAAAGATGTTTTGGCTGAAAAGTCACCCGGTCATGTTCCCTAACCTCCAGACAGATCACTGGAGCAGAATAAAAACCGTGATAAGAGTTGTAAACAGATTATTCCAGAAGCTGATAAAAATCCTTAAGGTTGCATGATTCGCACCTCACAACGCTCAGTTGTTTCCTTCCAGGTTCCAAATTATCTTACATATACCGTCCAGCTGTTCTGTTGAAAGATTCAGGTTTGTGAAAATGTTTGGGACAAGATAAAAAGAAAAGTCTGCATTTGGAAAAGAAGGTAAATGTGAATTTTCAGTGTCTTTATGATGTTCCTTAGTGTGTGAAAAACATGAAAATGAACATGCTCTGAACAAGATCTGCCTGTTGCCTCCTCTTACTGAAAGTGGAGCGAATGATCCCATTCCTTTCAATGTGCAAGCAATAAGTAAGTCCTACATGGAGCAGAATTTCCTCATTTAGTCAATTTTCCTCTGAATTTCCATGTTATCTTCTTAATCAGGCTCACCAAAAGCTGTTATTGCACCTCAAAACTTGCCACAGTACAGGAATGTGTTCCATGACCGAGCCAGAAGAAACTTCTGCTGCTGGCTTGCCGAGAAGAAGAGCTCATCCAGTAAGTATGGATCCAAACTCTCACCGCAGAACTTCAACAATATTTAACAACCTGATGCAACATTCTCAACCACATGAGGATGGCAGGAAGTAAAATCTGTGCCCTAAATCTCTTTTACTGCTGAAAAACATTTCTCTAAACTATGCTTTCCACATTTAAAAGACAGGAAAATATTCATCTGGTGGATCTCTCTGAGCACTGCCATCTTCATTTGTTTAATCCAGAGAAGTGATTGGACCCTGCACATATAAAACACTTTTGAAGTAGTGGTATACAAAGGAAGTACAGTTGGGCAAAAAGTGTTTGGCAGTCAGTTGTCCCACTTAAAAGGATGAGAGAGGTCTATATTTTTAATCACATGGCATACTTCAACTGTGAGAAACAGAATGTAAAGAAAAAGACCTCCAGGAAATCACTGGAGGATTTTAAAAGAAATTATTGGTGACACTTTACAATAAGGGTCCCTTTATTAATGTTGCATTATTAAGCATTAATAAACCATTACATAAAATGTTAACAACTGCTTTTATGCATTACATAGCATTACTAAACATATTATTTAATGCAATATTAAGCAGTTAACTAATGTCTATTACTGAACCTAAGGGTCCAAAATTCATTCAGTAATGATTAATTATGGTTAAGTAATGCTTAAGTAATGCTTAGGCATCTATTAAGCATTTAAAAAGTGTTTATAAATGCATACATGTTTACACTTTACAATAAGGGTCAAAAAAGCTTAGTACTTCATTAGTAAGGTTCAGTAATAGACATTAGTAACTGCTTAATAATTCATTAAATAATATGTTTGGTAATGCTATGTAATGCATAAAAGTGGCTGTTAACACTTTAAAATGGTTTATTAATGCTTAATAATGCACTAAGAAACGTTAATAAAGAGACCCTTAATTTATTTGTATACTAGTGCAGAAAATAAGTACTTAGCACCCACAAACAAGCAAGAATTATGGCCCTCACATACTTGTTACTTCTTTAAGAAGCTCTTCTATCCTCCACTTGTTACGTGTATAGGTCCTTCCAAAAAAAATAGCATATTGTGATAAAGTTCATTATTGTCTGTAATGTACTGATAAACATTAGACTTTCATATATATTAGATTCATTACACACAACTGAAGTAGTTCAAGCCTTTTATTGTTTCTAATATTGATGATTTTGGCATACAGCTCATGAAAACCCAAAATTCCTATCTCAAAAAATTAGCATATTTCATCCGACCAATAAAAGAAAAGTGATTTTAATACAAAAAAGTCAACTTTCAAATAATTATGTTCAGTCATGCACTCAACACTTGGTCGGGAATCCTTTTGCAGAAATGACTGCCTCAATGCGGCGTGGCATGGAGGTAATCAGCCTGTGGCACTGCTGAGGAGTTATGGAGGCCCAGGACGTTTCAATAGAGGCCTTAAGGTCATCCAGAGTGTTGGGTCTTGCGTCTCTCAACTTTCTCTTCACAATATCCCACAGATTCTCTCTGGGGTTCAGGTCAGGAGAGTTGGCAGGCCAAAGTAACACCATGGTCAGTAAACCATTTAGCAGTGGTTTTGGCACTGTAAGCAGGTGCCAGGTTGTGCTGAAAAATGTAATATTCATCTCCATAAAGCTTTTCAGCGGATGGAAGCATGAAGTGCTCCAAAATCTCCTGATAGCTAGCTGCATTGACCCTGCCCTTGATAAAACACAGTGGACCAACACCAGCAGCTGACATGGCACCCCAGACCATCACTGACTGTGGGTACTTGACACTGGACTTCAGGCATTTTGGCATTTCCCTCTGCCCAGTCTTCCTCCAGACTCTGGCACCTTGATTTCTGAATGACATGCAAAATTTGCTTTCATCCGAAAAAAGTACTTTGGACCACTGAGCAACAATCCAGTGCTGCTTCTCTTTAGCTCAGGTCAGGCGCTTCTGCCGCTGTTTCTGGTTCAAAAGTGGCTTGACCCGGGTAATACGGCACCTGTTGCCCATTTCCTGCACACTCTAGCTCTGGATGTTTCTACTCCAGACTCAGTCCACTGCTTCCGCAGGTCCCCCAAGGTCTGGCATTGGTCCTTCTCCACAATCTTCCTCAGGATCCAGTCACCTCTTCTCGTTGTGCAGCGTTTTCTGCCACAGTTTTCTTCCCACAGACTTCCCACTGAGGTGCCTTGATACAGCACTCTGGGAACAGCCTATTCGTTCAGAAATTTCTTTCTGTGTCTCACCCTCTTGCTTGAGGGTGTCAATGATGGCCTTCTGGACAGCAGTCAGGTCGGCAGTCTTACCCATGATTGCGGTTTTGAGTAATGAATCAGGCTGGGAGTTTTTAAAAGCCTCAGGAATCTTTTGCAGGTGTTTAGAGTTAATTAGTTGATTCCGATGATTAGGTTAATAGCTTGTTTAAAGAACCTTTTCATGATATGCTAATTTTTTGAGATAGGAATTTTGGGTTTTCATGAGCTGTATGCCAAAATCATCAATATTAGAAACAATAAAAGGCTTGAACTACTTCAGTTGTGTGTAATGAATCTAATATATATCAAAGTTTAATGTTTATCAGTACATTACAGAAAATAATGAACTTTATCACAATATGCAATTTTTTTGAGAAGGACCTGTATAAAAGACACCTGTCAGACAGTTAAACTCCAACATCCACCATGGCCAAGACCTGTCTAAGAACACCCAAGACATGATTGTACACCTGCACAAGACTGGGATGAGCCAATCTACAAACGTTTAGTAAGGCAAACTCAACTGTTAAAGTTATTATTAGAAACTAGAGTAAATACATGATCAGTGATAATCTCCCTTGAGATGGGTTCCATGCAAGATCTCACCTCCTGGGGTTCAAATTATCTTGAAAATGGTGGGGAACCAGCCCAGAACTACATGGGGGGAACTGGCCAAAGACCCAAAGAGAGCTGGGATCACAGTAATAATTGTTACTAATAGTAACACACTGCGTCCCAGTGGATTAAAATCCTGAATCTCTCAAAGGATTCCTCTGCTTAAAGGTACATTATGTAAGAATGAAGTAAGAAAGACACCCTGTGGTCGAATTTGGTTACTGCAGTCTGTTTTCATAACACAAAAGTAACTCTCTTAATACCGTTCTGAGTTCCATAGTAGTTACCACCTACGTTAGCCTGACAAGCTAGTCTAAATAACATTCCATTGACGGCTCTCGGTGGTGAGGCGGGTTCTACCTTTGTCTTTCAAACGATATCCGCATGCTACTGGACAAAAAAAAAAAACATGACATACTCACCTCAATGGATGTTGGTCAACGAGGCAGTCCGCTGTTGAAGAAGGCAAAAATACATCCTTTTTCTAAATAAAAGACTTAAAACATACATTGTATCTGCTCATGATTCTAACAAGGCCCAAGTCCAAAAAATCCTAAATTGATGTAAAAGCAATTTCAAATGAGCCGTCACCATCTTTTTCCACTCCGTTGCATTATCCCACCCACTAAATGAACAAAACGACTTGATTGGCCTACAAAGCCGATAAAATGCTGTAGGGCTAGGCGATATAGCCTAAAATCAATTTCAATATCTTTACTTATGCTCTAATGGGAAACAGGCTTCAACACAAACGGTTGTTTTCCGCTTGGTCCTAGAGCTCAACTAGTGTCAATTTAATATAGCGTAATATTGTTTTAAAAAGTGCAGGGGTCAAAACTTCACTTTGGAAAAAGTGTGTGTGTGTGTGTGTGTGAGGGGGGGCATGTCCCCCCCCCCAAAAAAAAAAATTACGTCCATGTCGGTACATCACCATTGCTTACCCATACACAACAGATATGCCACTATCACATTATTACTAGTAGAAACTAAATGTTGTCATTCCAGTAGCTTACTACTGAACATGTTAGTGAAATACATGAAATTCTACTAATCGCAGTTTAACTGTGGATGTATTTAGATATGTAATTTAGACTAGGATGAGTGATATAAATGTAAAATGACTATAAATACCAGATAATACATGTTAGTGAGCCTTTTAAGAGTCTGACATTTCAGCCTCATAATTTTGTTGTTTTATTAAATTTTTGTAGCAGCAGAGCACAGTCTCGTTTCACTTGAAATGTCAAATGGAATATTTGACTAACTGAATTCAATTGAATAATCAAACACTAAAATATTCGATGGCTGCAGCCCTATTTCAACAGAAAAACAAACCATGCAAACAAGAAGAAACAAAAACCCAACCTGCACCAGAACGAAACACAATAAATGAAAATGTTCTTTTTGAAATTACACTGACAAATAAACATGCCTGCAGATATTACAGAATAAGCTTTATTGCTAACTATGTGAGCGAGACTCACGATAGGAAATTGCTTTGGTGGTTGCTGTTACTGTGTTTTTATTATATGCATTAGTTGGTTTGTCAGCTACTTATGGTTTATAGAGATTGTAACAGAATGCTGGTGCTACAGCTTTGTCTTCTGTCCTACAAAACCTACAACCTTCATAGCACCAGTGCTATAAGCTAAAAACTTAAATAAATAGCCCTGCTGTTAGCATTGCTAGCCTTCTTTACCCAATATTAGAGTAAACAATGCCATGGCTTGTTATAGGTTCAGGTTGCTCCTAATACTGGCATAGGATCATTACAAAATGCTACTGCGTTTTATTAGCCGGTGTCCAATTACAAATGCTGGCAAATGGCGGCCATGTATCATGAGATTTTGGGCAAAAGCCTCCTTCCATCAGTGAGAGCATTGAAGTTGAAATGTAGCTGGATCTACCATATGACAATTATCCCAAACACCGTCTGGGCAACAAAGGAGTGACTACTTCAAAACTGACACATTCCTTCTTCCGGCTCTTGGGGAATGCAGACACTTTTTTTTCCCTCTCCTCCTATCTTACCCTCAAGGCTCTTTGTCTCTGTGCTGGTGCACGGCTGCTTCTGCATTTTTTCTGGAAACTGGAAACTGAAATGACTAAAATGGACCTGGTCGGTTAGTCACTCAACGCGACTGATAAAATTTTTTCAACTATGAGAACGGGAGAAAGGGCCCCTCTGGGACAGACCCAGTTGGACACATCATGGACTCCTGGAAACATTGGAACTTGATCTGTTTATCTCAGCTGTCTGTAGAGGATTCTGAAGACGTGTGGATATTCGTGGTGTTGGTGTCAGGTTTCCTGCTCATTGGCCTAGGAGGCTACCTGGCTTACCGGAAAATTAACGAGCTGTTGAGGAATATTGGCTTGCTCCCAGAGCTCAGAGATGGTTTGCACCGCGCTGTGAATTCACAGGCTCCCATAGTTGTCGAGATGAATCGTAAGCTTGGGACTTTGGCCGAGATTCATGCTTTGGCACAAAAGATGGATGCCATCAAGGAGAAAGTGGACGAATCAGCACGGATTGGGATAGATTAATGTACGCTATTTTTGGGATTTTGAGAGGTTGAGGACCAAGGAACTCTAAGACAGAGAGGAAATTATCTCTGTTTGGCCCCAAAACAATTTCTAATCTGAATCTGGTGCCCTTGAGCCTGTAAGGCTCCAACAAATACTCCCCCCTCAGAAGAAATGTGGAATGCCATCGCTATGGCAACTCTGTCTCCTATCCCAGCCTGGGAGGGACTTCGGGCTGTGAAGGCCGAAGAATTGTTCCAGGAGTCTGCACACTCCAAACCTCAACGACCTCACCCCCCTGTTCAGACTGAAGTGACGTGCGCTGCTTATCGTGGCTGCAGGAACTGAAGTGTGGATAGTCCCAAACCCACCACCCCACCTAGTGGACACTTATGTTGTGTGATGTCCGAAGTCATTTGCATCTCTGTCTGAGGTGATTTTTTGCAGAGCAAAGCTGCCCTCCCTGTGGAGGGTAGCTCTGAAGTGCCTTTTTTTCCCTCCACCTTAACCAATCCTCATGTAACCCTCTGATCTCTATTAAGGTAGCGCTACTCAGGGTTGCGAATGACCACAGTCACCGATTCTTGTCATGTGTCTTGCCTATGTATGTCTGATCTCTGACTTGTGTGTACTGAAACTCTAATTTCCCTCTGGGATTAATAAAGTATCTTTGAATTGAATTGAAAAGCATGTCATGGTTCGGGAGTGGCTTAGCCAGTCTGCAGACCTCTGTCCAATAGAAAATCTATGGAGGGTACTGAAAGCCATGTTGCCCAGCGACATCCCTAAACATCACAAGAATGGGCCAAAATACCAGCTAGTGTGTGAAAACCTGGTGAAAAACAGCAGGAAATGTTTTACTTCTATAGCCACCCAAGGTTACATTACAAGGTATTGAGGTGAACTTTTGTTATTGACCAAATAATTGTTTTCTGCACCATTATAAAAACATGATTCTTTAAAAATCATACAATGTAATCTCATGATACTTTTTACTTTCTGTTTCTCACAGTTAAAGTTTACCTGTGAAAATTACAAACATCTCTTTTCTTTTTAAGTGGGAAAATACACCATCTGTTGCATCTGCAGTTGTATTTTTATTTGTTTTGGTAAAATATCATAAATCATGTAAATGTGAATGTTTATCTCTTGGAAAATATTTAATTGAAAAATTATTGTATTTAAAACATTTAAGATTTTTGTAATAAGACCTGCATAAAATGACCCTTTCTTCTCTTCAAAAAGCAGGCAAATACTGTTATTTTGCCTCCCATGTAACACAATTCTCACTGGATGTTTATCTACATTATTTGTTCACATTAATGCTTGTGCTTAATAAATTTCCATGATTAAAGGTATGAAGGAATTGAATAAATGAAAGGGCCTTGTCCATTTTAATTAGTCTTTTTCCTGAGCCTTGGAGCTGAACATTTGCGGCAGGACCACAGTCTTTGTTCACACCTCTGTTATTTCTTTGGAAACATCAAAAGAATTTGAGGTAATATAGATCTTTTAATTAAAAATAATCAACTATTATTTATTGCAGTAGGAATATTCTCAAGCGGAACAGTTATCATGCATTTGAAAAAGCAAATACACGTAAAGAACAGAATCCTTTTTCCACTGTTAATGTTATTTTCAAATAGAAAATTTCACAGAATTATTCTGTTTGTACCTTCGTTATTGCTTAATTATATTTTAAAGTTTTAATAGACAACTAAATCTACTTATGTGTTTACAGCATACAAACATTGTTAGACATTCAATTTGAAAAGGATTTCTTGTTCATGAAAACTAATAAAAATATATTTCAGTGTAATCATTTTATTTTTATTAGCACGACTCATTAGCTGGTGTGTGTGTATTTTCAGTTTTTTACTGGGCTGACTGCCAGTTGTAAAAAGAACAAGAAAACACGGCCTTTCCCGCTATTCTCGCGAGATCTAATTGCATCGTCAAGTTTCAATCGTGTACCGTTCACTCAGACGCCATCTAGAGTTTCGCCTAATGTAAAATATTTTCAGTCGACATTAGATAATTCAACAACGTGGCTTTCTTTAAAATATTTTGTTATCGGTGCTTCTAACGGTTTACATTTGCGCCCTTCCACTTTGGTTCATTTCTCCTGCTATAACCCAGAAGAAAAGGTAACTTAACAATCATCTTTAAATATTTATTAAAACGTCACTTATTTCAATATAAAAACACATATAAAATGTGGTCTAATGACAATATCACAACACGTATTATAAAAATTATTTATTGTGTGAAAGCCGTGAAAAGTAGCTAAGCTAGCCAAAACTTTAAGATGCTAGCCCAGCAAACACTTTATTACGCCTTCATTTCAAACGGGTCAAACTGGTCAATACCATGAAAACATTTCACTACTGGAGTAACATTTTTTGAAGATTTAGGTCATAAAAATGAGTTAAAAGTCAATTTGAAGTGTTTACCATCAATAATTAATGAAACGTGAGCATTCGATTCGACACAGCCGGGAATAATTGTCGAGCCAGTAGACCAGCGACCCCAAAGCAGTTTTTTTTGGAACACCTTGCTATTGAATTTGATTGACTTGTCTTATTACATCCCTCTTTGGTTGGAATAATATGGCTGAACAGTTGACCGCCAGGCGATCACACATTTTCTCATTTAGATTATCGTATTCTGTTAAGGGTCAGACATGGACAGCAACAGAAAGAAGGTGAAATTTAACTGGCTGAATACCGTCTTCAGTTCAGCACGTGCCCAAAGGGGAGATGAGGGCTCAAGCACACCTTCTCCCTGCAAAACCCCCCAAAACAAACCGACGACACTTCCCCCTGCCGACTCCCCCGGATCAGAGAGTTTTGGATCACTCTCTCTGAACACCCCTAAGAGAAAATTAGAGCTCTCTGGTGAAAGTCTGCCCTCTGCAGGCAAAGTCAAGTTGAGGAAGCTCTCTGAGGATGATTTTACAACACAAGTGGTAGGTCTTTATTTTTCTGATAAGCATTTTTTGTACTATTTTTAAATTTCAACCTTAGCTGCAGTCTTAGCTTTGATTTATCTGCATTTGTCACAGGATTTGCCTACAAACAAGTCACCCAAGCACCTGGAGTCGCCAAAGAGTCAAGAAGTAGTTAAACCTTCGTCTCACACTTTCATCCTGAAAAAAAAGGAGAGGACACCTGAGGAGGGATCGAGGGCTATCTGCAGGATGGCATTAATGGCAGCCATTAGCAATACAAAAACAGATCTCTGCACAGCTGAAAGGCTTTTGGCCGACACTGAGAGTGACTCTAAGCCCTCTGTATCCTCTCCTGTTGAACCTGAAGAACCCAGTCCACCGTCTCTGGACAGAACAGATTTGGAAACCTGCTGCTTTTCAAGTAATCCGGAAGAATTTGAAGATATTGTTCCTCTAGAAGAGGATCACAGTTCTCCAGTGCGGACCTTTGGGGACACACAATCCAAAGAAAGCGTAAGTAAACACTGGTTGGTAAGAATTTGTTTTCTTAGAACTTTTGTTGTTCAAAAGAGCAACCGTTTGAGAGTTGAGTTATAAAGTATTCAACAGAAAAAAACAAAAGACTTACATTTTGTTTTTGTTTTCTACAGGACTCCGTTTATGTTGAGACCACCACTCACAGGAAGTTGTTTACTCCAGAAAGGTATCCAGAAGTAGAGGATCATGACTCGCCCATCCGTTTGCTGGAATTGATTCCAGATTCTTTGCCTAGTTTCATGTTTTGCCAGAAGAACCTGCTTCTCCAGACTGTCCAAGAAGCTAAAACATCAACATCGGTTCCTGTTTTCTCCACTACTGAAGCTTCTGAGCCAAGTCAGGCAGTTGCAGAGGATGACGAGCAGCATTTCTCCCCATCACAGAGGACGGTTTTTTTCTCATTCAAGCAGCCCAACCCACCAACCAGATCTTCCTTAAACTCTCTCCAAGCCAAGACACCGAACGTCTCCTCATCCTTCATGGCCAACTCACTGGATCCCTTTTCTCTGCCTTTACTCTCAAACAGAGGAGGATCTTGCTCTTCTTTGGCACCACGCAGGCAAAGTGAGGGGTACTCCTCCATGTGTCGCTCCCCTCACTCCTTAACCCCCAGTTCTGCTCCTACAGGAAGATTGTCCCTGGGTGCTGAACCGTTGTGGACCAGTTACCCCGACTATAACAGTCGTACTGGTTTCATCGACACACATTGCCATCTAGACATGCTCTATGGGAAACTTGGCTTCAGAGGCACATTCGGCTACTTTCGACAGCTTTACAAGAAGAGCTTCAGTCCGGAGTTTCGAGGCTGTATTACAGACTTTTGCAACCCTAGACTGATGGTGAAGGAGGACCTGTGGGAAGGCTTGCTGGGTGAAGACATGGTCTGGGGGGCATTCGGCTGCCACCCTCATTTCGCCAACAATTACTCCAATTTTCAGGAGCACAGTATAATGAAGGCAATGAGACACCCAAAAGCTGTGGCGTTTGGTGAAATGGGGCTGGACTACTCTCACAAAAACTCAACAGACGCTTCAAAGCAGAAACAGGTAAGCTCTGATTCACGTCTTCTGCAACAACAAGCGTTCTGTTTATCTAGAAATGGCTATTCTGAATTAAAAGGGTCCAAACAGTAGTAGAGTGAGAAGAAAGGTTTAACGTGGTGCTTTTGTCTTTACTTTTCTTCTCGAGGTGTTTGAGCGTCAGCTGAACCTGGCTGTGGGCATGCAGAAACCTCTGGTGATCCACTGCAGGGATGCGGATGACGACCTGCTGGCTATCATGAAGAAGTGTGTTCCCAGAGAGTACAAAATCCACAGGTGAGCGAACATTTGGACAAACATCGATACCTTTTACTTTTAGGAATTTTCATTTTTTTTCTCCAAATCTGTGTTACATTTGATCAGATTCATATGTATTCTTTGCTCGTGTTTTGTTCTTCAACAAAACTGTTTGATTCTAGAAATATTTGCCTTTTACTTGTGTATTTTTAATGTTGATAACTAGGAAACCTGCATCATCATTGGTCTTACATGTTTAGGGTTCGTTCTTTCAAGCTCCAAAAAAATTTTTTCTTGGAGAAAATGTCTCATATTTATCTACGTACAACAATGTATGCAAATATTTCAATAACCCAAGATAATGGCCGTGTTCGAGTTGAGCAGCGCCTCGCCTGGAAAACAGACGAGAGCAGACGGATGCAGCAGGGGGAGTGGCTGAAAGCCGGCGTTTAAGTCGGATAGATTTCCCTACATGTGTAGCTCGGGGGTGACGATGGCTGAAGATATCCCGTTAGTGTTCACACTTGTTTAATTATTTATTTTAATCCTGCTGCCTGTTAGCAACTGAAACACATCCTCACGTATTTGTGGATATCATATATTCTATATGGAGACCTGACTGTAATAATAAGTAAAGGTTATCAGCTGTAGGTTTAGTGTGCTCATAGGAAACGTGACAAAAAAACACAAAACACATTTCACTTTATGGCCTATATAGTTGTCATCATCAACATAACATGATTTACAGAATACATGTGACCAACTAACATTTCATGTTCTACCACCGGATGTTTGGATCAAAATATGAACCAATCAGATCTTAGATCAGTTGAGAGCCAGGCGTTTCCCGTCGTCCTCTAGGTTTTGCAGCCGGTGGAGAGCAACTGCAGCGCCTTGCTCCAAAATCTGCGGCCGCCTTGATCTCACGAGGTTATCGTTGCCTACGTATGCATGACGTCAGAGCAAGTCGGCGTCAAGTCGGACACAAATCTAACCGGCATGCACTGCTCGCCGATCACCGCTGGTCTAATCTGCGCAGAACTGGCTCATCTCAAACACAGCCAATGTCGGGGAGTAAACTGAGTCAGTGTGTTGCTGTTAGCCAATCCGAGGCGAGATGTCCACATATCAGGAAATAAAACTCCCGAGTACAGCTTGCAAGGCATTCATTCACACCAGAAACCCCTGGAAATGTATTGATTAAACAAGTTTCTGACACCTTTAATGACTTAATTTATTTTCTGTGGCGATGAGCGTTTTCTAGGGTAAAACGTAGGGTGTGTGTTTATCTTCATTTGTAATTTGTTATGCTTGTGTGGTTTTCAGGCACTGCTTCACCAACAGTTACTCGGTGATCGAGCCCTTCCTGACGGAGTTCCCCAACTTATATGTGGGCTTCACCGCTCTAATCACCTACAGCAGTGCCACCGAGGCTCGAAACGCCGTCCGCAAGATTCCTCTGAACCGCATCGTCTTGGAGACGGACGCACCGTACTTCCTGCCAAGACAGGCATGTTTGACCTGAGATGTTAAACGTCTCAAAATGTGCTTTATTTTAACTGGTAAAGATCATTACAGGTGTTTTAATGTTATCAATAGTTTAGTCTTTTGCTTTCTAACAGGTTGGTAAAAACATCTGCCGTTTTTCACACCCTGGAATGGGCATCCACACTCTGCACGAGCTGAGCTGGCTGAAAGGGGAAGATGAAGCCATGGTCCTCAGCACCATCCGAAACAACACGACCCAGCTCTACGGCATATGATCTGCAGACAAAATGCATTTCAAAACAATACAATCAGTTCATTGAATATCCTTTGCAGTTTTTTGTGTAAGGTTTTATTACTTAAGGGTTGAAGGAGCAGTTTTATATTAAACAATCAAAAATGCTCATAAACTTGTTAAAATCCTGTTTCCTGATTATGTTTTTAGTCTGTGTTGTTTCAAATAAGTCAGAAGCAGTTTCATATTCTTAGTCTGTTTCTGTCGCCTGATATTCCTGTTCGGGTGTGTTCTCTTGTCCTGCTGCTGGGCATTTTAGTTTGGTTTGATGTGCATTAAGCCTTTTGCAGCTCATGGTTATTTGCCAGGTGTGTTCAGGTGAATTATTAATTCATGCAGGTTGAAAGAGTGTGTACAGAGTCAAACACGAGTGTGTGAAATCACCACCACTGCAGAAAGGCAGCACCACGTCAGGTCCATTAGCCTGCTTCAGGACCTCCATCTTCATCCCACACACACATTTGGACTCAAGTGCTTTTTATTCAGAGAATGTTATTCCTGTGACATTTTCAGTTAGTTTGTTGGTCATAGAATTATTAGTTTTTACGTCGATGTGTTTCCCGCAGGGAAAATGTACGTTGAAACCTGTTTTGCCAGGTCCCTGAGAAAACCTCATTTAAACTGAAGAATGCAGGTCAGCACTCACACTCAGTTTAAAGCTTCAGTAAAAATAAAGATGGACATCAGAGCAGTGTGTGATCTGGTTACTGAGATGTAGGTAGTGTTTTTGTTGCCTTTACCTTTTGTACCTGGTGTCCAATTCACCAAACTCTTAAACATCTAATTATATGGATGGGCATCGGCTAGCAAGCATCTTCTCAATCATAGAATGTAAATAAGTCCTTTATAAATGTCTATATAGATGTTTACCTAATATAGAGGACAACACTGCATATTTCTGAAACTGTTAAAGCTGTATTTTTTTGAATGGAAATGATCTTTTTTTTTCACTCACATCAGCCATTAAACATGGATCTGTTAAATCCTGAGTGAAAGCACTAATGAATTTATATATTGAGTAACATTGGGACTCATTTAAATGTATTTGTTTACTTCAAAACACCAGACTTTAAATTACTTTTTCTATTTAAATAGAAGCTATTGCTGCAGATCTGATGAGTGACTACATAATACTCATTTTAAACTCCGCTGAGTAATTAATCTGAACAATTGACTTCTTTTCACCATCTGAGATGAAACAAGTGATCATTAACATTGGTGGCATTTTTCATCATTGCACCAACATTTTTATTTTCATTAATTACAAAAAGCACTTTGTATTTTAATTATTTTTCTTTTCCTCGTGTTTATGAAGTCCTACTAATCCCAAAGACAAGTGAAATTTATAATGCACACCTAAACATACAAATTTGTGTAAACTATAAATACAAGTTATTGAATACACAAATCCTTCCATAAATGCCAGAATTTACAACATGTTTACTCATTGTTTCACTAATAATTACCATAGCTGTTTCATGTAGGGACACTGTCCGCTGCTGCACATCTTAACTTGACATTTTTCCCTATTTTTCATACATTTAGGAGATAATTTGATCAAATTAGTTTTGGTAGTGGGCTTTTTAACTGTGCTTTTTATTTAATTATAAACATTCACACTCCAGACTTGTGTTCTACATTTAGTTTCACACACACACACACACACACACACACACACACACACACACACACACACACGCGGCTTTTTATTCTCAAAAACAATCTCTTCCTATCGAGTAAGGTATTTCTAATCAACAGAAAAGGAAACCAGCCACAAGTAAGATTAATCAGAACTTCAGGAGCGCCTTGTCAGACGTTTCTGCAGATTCAGTTGTCCACCAGAAGGTGGCGGTAATACAACCCACTAGAATGGATAAACACCAATGAAGAAGTCAGACGGCTAATAGCGTAGTGGGTAAAATAGGCTAGCACATCCATAACTGAAAGATAATGATTAAAAATATAAACAATCAACATGGATAAAAAGAAGAAAACATTGGACGTAGCTGCGTCATCGGTGAGTTTCCTGATTTAAGGATTTATAAACTTATGTGTGATTTTCATCCAAAAAAAAAATAAACAAAACGATTAACTGGCTAGTGTTTACTGCGAAAATGTTGCTAGCTACGACGATTTACAGCTGGTACAATATGCATAGGGAAAAATAAACACCCACATAACTTCATTACTTTTGTTTATTACAGTTAGTAGATCTGAAAGCGGAGCTCTACAGAAAACAGGAGCAGTTCAAACGGGAGAAACTTGGCCAAGAAAGCTCTGATGCTGGACACCGAGCTAAATCCACAGCCAATAAGGTACAGTTTTAGGTTTTACTGTAGAGGACGTTTAAGTGACATGGAAAGGTTTATAAGTCTCAGTCCTTTTTTTTACCCTGACAGAAACCAAATATCTGGAGCAAACAAAATGCTGGCGTGTCAGCAAGAGCTGCGAAAGACGCAGAGCAGCTGACAGAGGAGCAGATCAGCCTCGACACAGCCAGGTGAGTTCAGAGTCACAGCCAGGATATTCAGCAGATCTAAACTTATGACTGATCCTATCTGTCTCACAACAGGCGCAAGTTGGAGGAGAAGGCCAGACTCTATGATCAGATGACTAAAGGAGACTTTCCAGGTTGGTGGAGTTAATCTCCTTTATATTTATATGAGCAAGTTCCACTTGCAATGTGTGAATCATGTGTTTTTAATCTCCAGATGAAGAGACAGAAGCCCTTTACCTTGTTGACTTCACCCAGAAGATTATTGACAAACAAAAAGAAACATTTGCACCGAAGAAGAGGGAGCAAGAAGATGAGGAAAGAGAGAGCCTGTCCCCTATTCCTCCTCCTCAGAACCCAGATGAGGAATGGTAATAGATTAAATTCATGAGTTTACTTTGGACACAACAAACTGATCAAATAAATTCTATTGATTAACTTAGCGTCATGTCAGCAAGGTTAATGATGTTTAAACTGAAAGTCTTGCATTCCAGATAAACCTGATGTTTCTCTGTAGGGTTGATTTTGTGGACGCTTTGGGACGATCTCGAAGATGCATGAAGAAAGACCTGCCCAGTTTTCAGAAACTGGACCAAGACATTAAAGGAACAGGGTAAACATTTCAGTAAATCAGAAATTTCTGCAGCTGTTTCTGTTTTTACAGTATTTCACTGGATGTTAGTTTAAAATACTCTGAAATGACCCAACCTAAAGGAATCTAAGTTGTTGGTAAACTGAAGTGTATAAAAATCACTTATCCATAATGTAAATAAAAAGCCCTGATCAGATAAAAGAGGAAAAGGTTATTTTCTCCAGTTGTTGTACTTGCTTAACTTTTTTTTGGTAAAACAACATGTCAAGTTGGAGCGAGTGTTAATAAAAAACATCAGTTTACGACTTTTATTCAGCCTTTTCCATATAGTTTTAGATTTTGTCTTTTAAATGTCTTTAACAGGATAAAACACATTCTTATGACTGTTTCCTGTAGAGCGATCACTTCTGAGAACACCTTACTCTCCGAGGACATGCGCAGAGAGCTGCAGAGGCGGGAGTGGGAGAGGGAGGAAGAGGAGGCAATGAAGAGGCCCGTTGGACCTGTTCACTACGAGAATATTAGAGCACAAGGTCAGTATCTGATGGGATCAGATCAAAACGTTTTGAAGCCTTTATTTTTGTCAGAAACAAGAGTCTTTCTCCCTCCATTTTAGAGGCCCGTGACCTTGGTGTGGGCTACTTTGCCTTCGCCCATGATGAAGAGCAGCGCAGAAAGCAGAGGGAAACTCTGGACATGCTCAGAGACCAGGTGTGTGTTGGTGTTGAACTCATTCACTGCCAGCCGTTTCCTGATCACTAACGGCCTTCGCTGCCAGCGTTTCTCACCATTTTTACTGTTTTTTTTTTTTAAGAGTCACAGAACGTTGCACGCTAGCATGATGTCGATGCCAAAACAACCAAAACAAAGCGGAGACTCTCCTCTTACATCAGGAAGAATCCGCGTGTTTTCAGCGTTATCCGTTCTTTCATAATCCGTTGTCGAATTGTGATCGGCAGACGCTTTTCCGGTTCGCGCCTCACTTTTTTTACAGGAACGGCCCAAAACGATCTCCAAACACATGGATGTGTTGCTTCCTGATCACGTGACGTGATCGGCTTCAGGGCTGAGATGTTTGTTCTCTCAGCGCGGGGGCTCGTTCTGATTCTCAAACAGTAAAAAAATGCAAATGACGACTTTAGTCGTCATTGGCAGTGAATGAGTTAATAGCAACAGGAAACTTGATTAGATGGTATGTAAGAAAAGGTTACAAAATGAGCAAAGTGTTTTGGTTTGTAAAGTTCTTAAATTCAGAAACAACCTTTTTTCTTATTGTTCTTCATAAACTGGACCAGACTTCAAATGCTTGTCGAGGTTTTCTCTACTGCCATAATTATTGTACACTTCTCAAAACCAATGCATTAAGTAATCCTAAATTAGGTGAATAATTCCTCTCTTCCTTCCCTCCCTTCAGACCACAGAGCAGCGGACTAAGAGAGAACGACTCAAGGACAAGAGGAAGGCCATCCTTCAGGCTCGACTAGCCAAGGTGAGGCAGAGGAAGAAGAAAAAGGGAAAGCTGGATGGCACTGAGGAGGACGAGAACGAGAAGGAAGAGGAGAATCCAGGTAAGCATCCACATCCAGTTCATCTGCTGTTGAGGTCAGATTTAGTGCTGCAGGTTCATGATCAAGAGTTGTTGGTGAAAACTGGTTCTGTGTTTCAGGAGAGGATGAAGAGGACGAAGCTGTCGGACCCACCCCTCAGCCAGATGTACCACCAGAGGCCAGCATTCTTAGGAAGGTGGAAGTGGAGATCCAGGAGAGGAGGGACACCAAACCAGGAGTTCCACATGTTAGAGAGTGGGATCGGGGCAAAGGTGAGCCTGAGTCATCAGAACTAAAACCTCTAAATTTAAAAATCCTATAGACATTAAAGCCATTGAGGCGAATCCGCTGAACAAGCTAGGGTTTGAACGCAAACACGGTCGTGGAGAACTCACACCTCCCCTTGGCTATCTTCCCTGAGATGCTCCTGAAGAAACTGGAAACCTGTAGTGCCGGAGGAAACTAGAGAGGGCTAATCACCAGTCACCGTTTTCTAGGTCCAAATGTATTTTTTGTCTCAGACTTCAAATGGAGTTGAAGTGGTAGCAGCCGGCTGTTTCCCCTCTGATTTTACTGAGCGGAGATCCTCACACCAGTGGTGTTCTGTTACTAAATATGTGACTGTGTAATGACTGGAGGACCCAGGGATGTGCAGAAGCGCTGTGGTTTGGCGAGACTGACAAACGGTTGGTCCAATAGTTGCTTTCGGTCCAAAGGGTGCTATTGATGGAGGATTTTAGACAAATGCAAAATAGGCACTTTAATATTTGTTTGTCTTTTTTTAATGTCTACATTATATTTATAGCTAAACCATGTTAGAAGGTTGTTATGAGGCATGAAAAAAATTTTTTTAGCTAATTTATTTTCCAAATTTGCAGTTGCAGCTTTAAAATAGCAAGTGTGAAAATGGTCCAATTAACAGGAGTGGGGAAATCTCTGAATACAGTGCAAAGGTTCATTTATTTCACTAATTCAACTTAAAAGGTGAAACTAACATATGAGACAGACTCATTATATACCAAACCAGATATTTCAGCCTATATTAGTTATAACTGTGATGATTATGGCTTACAGTTTATGAAAAAACCCACATTTAAAACCTCAGACTATTAAAATATTGTGACGAGGTTAAATAATCTAGACTCTAGCTAATGAATCCAGAACATCTGTAAAGGGTTCCTGAGCCCTTAGATGGTTTTTCAGTCTAAGCCAGATTACGGACATAAATGGACTTTCACCATATTCAGATTTTTGGGTGTCATCTGTACTTTGTGTTGGGAGTGTGACGTAATTTATCGCTGTCCAAATCTGAAAGGGCCCATGGATCGGGTGTTTTCTGTATTAAAGAACTACAGAGAAAGTTTTTGAGATTCTGTAGGCATCAAATGTTTGTGAATCGCAGAACAAGCAGTCGAGTCTCCTCTGTCTCATGTAAAACTTAACATCTGCTGTGAAAAATATTAACGGTAAATATCTTAGAAATAAATAATGGATTTAAAACAGGAAAATCAGAACTAACTTGATTAACTGCAGGTTAGGTGGAGCTGGTCTGAATGTTATCATCACTTATCCTACGCCTGGACTACTTTTTTCCAGAGTTCATGTTCAGCGAGTGGAAATCTCGCCGTCGGGATGAGCGGGACTCGGAGTTCGCCCCCCCCACTGCCTACTTCACTGAAGAGAAAAGACTGAAACCAGCAAAGGCTAAACACCAGGAGAACAAAGCCCACATGTTCTTCAAGTCCAGAAAAGCTCCAGGAGGGGTCTCTGAAAGCGAGACTGAACCTCAGCCTCCAGCTTCCTCTCAGCCATCACCGCCCCCACCTGCAGAGACCTCCCCGCCTTCAGCACCCCCCCTCTCAGCTCCCTCTTTTATCCCCCGGTATCCCCCACCTCCTGCTTTTTATCCTCCATTTCCTCCTCCACCTCCTTTTCAGTTTGCAGGTCCACCACGCCATGTCCTTCCTCCGTTTCCCCCCCAGTCCTCATACCAGTATCTGCCCACCCCCGCCCATGATATCCAGCCACCTCCGCCTGGAGTTGAAAGCCCGATTCAGCAGCTTCCTGAAGGAGCTCCTCAGAATTTAGATGACATGCTTTCCTTCTACAGGAACTCTAGCTGAGGGCTCCTAGTGGAAGTAAACACTTCCTCAGAACAACAGAAACAAAGTTTTATTTACAGAAGCCCAAAATCTAATAAACACAGATTTACACTGAACCTTGACTTTGTTTTATGTTGATTTGATGTATGAGCAAATCCACTAGAGGGTGCTCTTTTAGTGCTACTCAGAAAATTAAAACTCTTAAAGCTTTTTGCAGCTTTACTTGACTTTTGTCTCCTAAATCTTCAGAGAAACATAAAAACGTATGCACAGAGCCGATACCTCAAGGGTTTGTGCTCAGAACTCAAATGTACTCACGTGGTTCTTCTGCAAAACAATAATAATAATAATAATGCATTGAACTTATGTAGCGCTTTTCTAGACAACCCAAAGACGCTTTCACACACTCTCACATTCACACACTGCTAGTGATGGTAAGCTACTTGTAGCCACAGCCGCCCTGGGGAGGTCTGATGGAGGCGAGGCTGCCATTTGGCGCCGTCGACCCCTCTGACCACCACTAACACAGGCAAGTTGGGTGAAGTGTCTTGCCCAAGGACACAACAGCAGGATACCCCTGGCGGGAGCTGGAATCAACCCCATGACCCTCCGATCATGAGGCAACCTGCTCTACCACCTGAGCTACTGCTGCCCCAAAATGTAAAAGTTAGCTTTAAAAATTGTGAGGGGTAGAATAAAACTGTTTCAAGTTAGAATAGTTTTTAAAAACACAGCGGAATGGGTTGTTTTATTACATTTGAAATAAATTCTTATGTTTATACTGTCATGCTCTGTGTCCCTTTGGTCCCCAGCCCCCTCCTGTTCTCACTCCAGGTTCTCCTCATGAGTCTCCTTGTGTTCCCCAGTTCTCTCTAGGCTTTCCTCATGTTTCCTTCTAGTCACTCCCTGGTAGTTCCTATTGGTTTGTATTAGTCCTCCTCACCCCTCTAGTCATTAGTTGTTTATCTTTGCCCTTAGTCTTTAGGTTTAGTTATTTAGTGTTTTATAGGTTATGGTTCATCTCCCCCTCTGCTTAGTTCTTTCCCCAAATAGTTTATTGATGGCACCTGTCTCCCCTCTAGATCTCACTCCTCACACCTGTCACCTGTTCCCCTGATTGCTTCCCTCTGTGTTTAAAAACCCCTGTCTTGTCCCTCAGTGTTTGTTGGTCTATTGTACGTGTCAGCGTTGTTCTGTCCTCCTCAGGAACTCCAGGGTCTTGCTCATGGATGAGCTTTGTTTTGTAGTTTAGTTTCTTTTTTCTGATTTTCGGTTTGGCTTCCTGCCCCTTGGGATATTCACCCATCATCCTAAAGAAAGAATTTTACTTTCAACAACCGCTCCTGCCCCTAGTGATCTGGTGTTCTGCAATTTGGGTCCTAACCTCCTGCTCTCAGTGTAAGATATTGTAGCAGTTATCAAATCTTTACTCTCTTTAATGCAACCAGAACATGGATCTGTGTTTTCAGTTTCACTTCAAGTTTTAAGAATGTTGTCCTTTGACTGACTCCGCCATCTTGTGTTCTAACTTAAGATATAATAATTACAGTAAACAAAAAGTTTTATTTGGCACCAAGTCATCAGAGAGATGAACTCTGTTTTAGAAAAGGAGCAATATGTTTATTTTCCTGTTGTGTTGATGAAAGATGAACCAGAGCTTGTTTGAAGTTTTGGTCCTCTCAAGACTTTAAATATACCTCTCTAATATATTATGGGATTGTAAAACTGGACCAGTTTAAATTAGCAAGATAAAATAAATGGCTCCCAAATGAAAGTTTATCCATAAAATTGATGATTAATTGACTCGAAACAAATGTTTTCTTGTTTATTTCTGCAGAGCTGCATGATTATGCACTTGATAGAACTGTTGCTTCACAGCAAGAAACTCACAGGTTCAGAGCCTAGCTGCAGCCTTTCTGCACAAAGTTGGCTTGTTCTCCTCGTGCCTGGGGGTTCTCCAGTTACGCCGGTTTCCTCCCACAGACCAAAAGCATGCACGTCAGGTTAAAACGTTAAGGTGTTTCGTTTTGTTTTGTTGTTTATTGAGAATTGTATGGAAGCATTACTAAAAAGTTTGGTTTGCAAAGAGGGGCAGATAATGTAAGATATTTCTTCCTTCTGCCCCATTTCATTCAAATTGTTTGGTATTCATGTTTATGTATGTTTTTTATGTTGTTTGTATATATATATATATATATATATATATATATATATGTATATATATGTATATATATGTATATGTATATATATGTATATATATGTATATGTATGTATATGTATATATATGTATATATATGTATATATATATATATATATATATATATATATTATATAATTTTTTTTTTAACACTTTAAATGAAACAAAGAGAAAAAAATGCATGGGCTTGATGAGCAAAACACACATTTCTGAAAATGGTGCATCTGGTTCTTTTCCATTAGCAGAAAGTTTGAGAAAGCTGAAGGTCTGACATCAACTGTTTCTGAAAACATGCACTTGGATGGTAACCATGGTTACGAGATCTCTACCTGAAAGAGAGAAGCTCATCGTTCATGATCTCTCCTGAATAACATTTTATCGTGCAGCTTTTGACATTATTCTGTAAATCTTTAAAACCATTTGGAAAATTCCAATTCAAATTTAAAATATGCCCCAAGTTTTATTTGACTATTTAGAGTTTACAAGGGAAAAATTTGTCTTGAGACCTGACCTCCTGAAAGGAGAGAACATCCTAACTCACACAGCAGACTCTTTATAAATAGCATCCTTTTGTTTTTAATGTGGCTTCATCATGCTCCAGGTGATTTATGTCTGTTGTCACTAAAAGCATGTTAGCATGCTGAGGATGGTGTTCGGCATTTCACCAGAAAGGCAGACTCTATGAAAGCATAAATGTGCTTCGATCATAGACTCAAAGAGCAAATAATAGTTATAATAAAACCACTAATGATTACAACAGCCTGTCATCCTGTTGCAAGGATCCTGCATCCAGATATTCACATCAACGATCATCTCATATCGCAAGATCACATGCAATCTTACTCTCACCTGATGGCATTTTAGCTCAGTATCAGCATTATGGGCCGTGTCATGGTAATTTTTTTGTGTTAGCTAATTTTAATTAGTTGTTGTGCCCAAAGCAGCAGCATCACAGAGCCTCACGAAGTCCGAGGGCACCAACCCCGCCCCACCCCAGCAGAATATCTACGCCCATCCCTGCATTTGCACAACTTCCGGATTATAAAAGACATCCATCCAGGTAAGGTTGGGTCCTCCCCCTCCTGGTCTTCCCCCTCCCCTGTGATGGGACAGCAGAGGAGCCAAGTTCTACCTGAGGCTCCTGAACCCAAGTCAGGCACTGCTGCATGTTCCTGCCTTCTCCCCGGCAGCATACATGTCAGGACCCGAACCTCAAGGCCCCGCCCAGATCCCCCCACGGGGCTGGCCACCCCGAGCCCCCAGGCCCCCACCCAGACCCGCCCTGGGGCAATTCAGCTGCCGGGCAGTGACCCATGGCCACTGCTAAGACCTCCAAAGGGCCCCACTCACAACCGCCAGTAGTCCACCCCCCGAGGCAACCCAAGCACCTCCAGAGGGGGGCAACGGCCCCCCAGACACCCCCAGTGAACCCACCTCCAGGGAATGTCCAGATACTCCAAACTCAGACCCTCCACCCCCTCACCCACACCATCCCGCAGGACAACATCAACGATTCCCCGTCATCGCTATGTGATGGAACTGATCAAAGGAGCCCAGAGAGATTGATTTGGAGTGGAAGCAGAGGCTATATCAAGTGTAATATGATCTAACAAAAGATTTCTATACTGGTTAATGCAGAGAGTTTCTCTATTTTTCCAATTCAAGAGGATAGTTTTCTTAGCGATGCACATGGCAGTCAGAACCACGTGAACCAAAGATGTTTCAATCGGGACATCGTCCAGGTTTTCCAGTAAATAAAGAGAGGGGGTGGTTGGGATATGACATTTCAGAGACTTTGACAGGTCTTCACATACTCTACCCCAAAATTCCTGGACAGGTGGACAGGACCACAGTGCATGAATGTAATTGTCAGGAACGTTGTTTGTGCAGTGTGTACAGGTGTCAGACGACACAAACCCCATCTTGAACATCCGATGACCTGTATAGTGTACTCTGTGTAGAATTTTGTACTGAATTAATTGTAAATTGGAGTGTCTGATCATTTTAAAAGTTTTTAAACAAGTTTGGGACCAGAAGTTCTGGTCAAAGCTGACTGATAGATCCACCTCCCATTTTTCAATAGGGATTGCTATTCTATTGTCTATTTTGGACAGTGTCTTATATACTTTAGACAGTAGTTTGGGCGGTTTGAGATTATAGAAGTCCCCTTGCCTTGGTGGTGTTTGTAATTCTATTTTACTGAGCTTAAATTTTTGTTTGACTACAGGGGTCTCCATGCTTTGGGTGTCATTTTGACAACAGAGGGGCCTATTGGGGCCAGTGGGGGAGCTGGCTCCCTGGAGGGCTAAGCCCAAACAGCCACTCCTCCCCATCCCCACATATTTCTCTCCTCCTGCTCCCTCACATCATCACACAAACATGCACATAGGACCTTGGGGGGTGGACAATTCAGGGAGTGCGGGCATGGACCCCATTTTCACATTCCTGTGGTAACCTGCCCCCCAATTTTATTTCCACCTTAAACACTTCCACCAACGACATTCCTCGCAAACACACACTTAGGGCCTTGGGAGTGAGCACATTAGACGGCATTTGGCAGGGTTGTTTTTTTTTTTTTTTGCTTCATTCCGAGTGCCAGTGCCCACTTCCAATTTTAACCTGCACTGAGACACTGAGGGCTGTGGGTGCAAGTGGGGTGGTGTGGTGGCATTAGCTGGCATAGCCCAGACGATGCCCGCACTGCCCGCTCACCACAGCCACGGAATACACCTCATCAACACTCACTAACACTATATTGGAGCAGGCGGAGGGAGACTAGGGGTCTTAGCACACCTCTGTTGTCGCTTGGCTTCCTGGGGCTGGAGGCTAGGAGGGAGATCTGGCCGTCCGGTTGGTGTCTGGGGTGGTGGGTTGCTGTGCTCAGCATTGGGCAGGGGAGCCTGCTCATCAGCACCCCAGCAGAAAGGGTTGAACTCTGGGAACCGGTAATGGTTGTACCCCATGTGCAGCAGTACTGGGACCAGAGTGAATAGGGTGTGTATGGGAAGCATGAGTGGGTGTCCGGCGTTCATTTTTGTAAGTCTTTGGTTGTATGTGTAAGTGTGAGCATGAGGGAGTGAGTGTGTGACTGTGTTTATGTATGACTGTATTTGTCAGGTGGGGCCTTTGACTCCTCCCTTCTCCTGGGACTTCTTTTGATTATATAGCTCTTCGTCTCCCCTCTCCCTGCCACACCTGGTGTGGGGTGGGGTGCCTTGGTCTGCCAGAGTGTTCGTGGCTCCCGGGTCAGGGGGTTTAAGATTTTTGGCATCTGCCTGACCAATCCCGGTGGCTGCCTGGTGGGGTCTGGGTCCCTGGGCTCTGCTGGGTCCCCGGCGGGGGTGGTCACCCCCTGGGTCCCGGGTCCCTGGGTCTTGGGCTCGGCCGGCTAAGGGGTGAGAGGCCGCGGGCGGGCCTGTGGGCTTGCCGCCGATATCTCCCGGGACTCTGCCGGCTGCTGGTTCTGGCCCCCCGGGGCGATCCTCTGTGCCTCTTGAGGGGGGCAGGGGCTTTTCTGGTTGCAGTCTCCCTGGGGTTTCTGTGTTCTGGGGCAGCTTCTGGATCTCTGAGACTTGGAGCTCCCTTCGTCTCCTGCACATTTTTAGGGGGCGGATCTGTGGCCCCTCACACTCTCGATTGGACGCTCCTGTAGAGATACCTTACATAAACAAGCACGTGTACACACACAGGTGCTCACATGGTGATCTCATAAGTATGGACTTGGGCACGTTCAACACATGTCTTGTTGGTGGGCACTTAATGTGCTGTGATTTATTATCGTGTAATTGTTCAGTTAAGCAATGTTGATAATATATTTCGTCATCAAGTTGACGCAGTGATAGCTTGATCTTGTTGTATTGTTGTTGTGTCCCATTTTTTTCTTCTCTCTTTCTGCAGGTCTAGAAGCAGACTCTTGTTCATTGTTGTTTATTTTATGTGGACCCCCCCCCCCCCCACACACACACACACACCTTTTGTCTCTTCCTTTCTCTTTCACCTCTGTCTCCGTGTCTGGTCGGAATTACAAAGCATTCAAAAAAACAATAACAAATAAAGGTTTAAGTATCAGGCGTGACATTAAAAGCAAACGCTTTGATGCTCCACCTGAGAGTAAATCTGTAAGGCTTGTCACCAGCATTCAGACATCAATTCTGTTTGCTTCACAGCCAGACAGGACACAGGGAAAAAAAAAAAAGTTAGTTGTTGTAGCCATCTTGGATCAAATGGACTCCAAAAGTCAATCAGCTCCAGGTATTATTCCAGGGAAGATTTAATTAAAATTCACCACGTAGTTCATGAAATGTTTTGCTATCAAGCACACAGGCAAAAGGAATATTTACTTCTTTTTGGTCTTTTTTGGCAATGAACACAGACAGCCTGTTTAGTGTAAACATAACCTGATGATTTCTACAGCTTGTTTTACACTTGCCTCCCTCTTGCTGGCTGTTTTTCCCTGGAAAAAATCTTCTATTATAATAACACAAAACCCGGAAAATATCCAGGTATTCATAAATAAATGAATTAGTGTCTGTAAGAGCCCAGACTTGAATCTTTAGACATGCTTTGGTGTGAAACCATGTCACATGTTAAAGTGATAATGTGTAGTTTTTACTGTTAAACTCTAGAAATATCCATAGAAATGTTGAAAATGAATGAAATGATTCCCAGGTTTTGAAAAATATTGGCGGCTTCGTAACATATAACCATAAAAATCACGTCTAAAATACATGATAGCAGGTCTAAGGCCCAATCCCAATACTCGCTCTTCCACACTTGCGGATTCCCGTCCAGGGGTGTGAGTGTAGGGTGTCCCAATTCTCAAGTGCGGAAGTTGATCACGCCCCTTTTGCACCCTTGTTCCACAATTGACCCAAGTCCGCATCGATGTGGACTTGGGTGAAGGGTATTACCCACAATCCATTGGTGCGTAAGAAAAGGCTCGAGTGCCATTTCTGAAAATATGAAGTTGTTCATTTTAGGATGAGTAGTTGATGTGCAGAATGTTTTAGACAAAGCAGCAATTAATGTAAATTTATTTCAAATAATTGTTTGGCCAGCTGAAGTGGCTTGGGCATCTGGTTAGAATGCCGCCTGTAGTTTTTTGGGCACATCCAACCAGGAGAAGGCACATAGGAAAACCCAGGACACGCTGGAGGTACTATGTCTCTCAGCTGGCCAGGGAACGCCTTGGGATTCCCCCAGAAGATCTGGCTCAAGTGGCAGGGAGAGGGAAGTCTGGACCTCCCTGCTTAGGCTGCTGCCCCCGTGACCCGACCCCGGATAAGTAGCCCAAAATGGATGGATAATTGTTTGGTTGTTTGTTTGAAAGTTGTTAATAAAGTTTGTTTAAAAAAAAGTAGCACAGCGAGCAGCATCCTGGCATGCGTTGCGGTCGACGACGCAATGCTCCCTGTCCCAGTTCGGCAATTATTTGCACACTTGTGTACCACACACTCAAAGCCTTACTGCACACTTCCCTCCAAGTGCACTTTACAGAAGACCATAAGGTGCAGTGCAAGTATTGGGATTGGACCTCAGTCTCTGGGCAACGCCATGTTTCCTTCTAAGGGAGCCCATGAGGACAAAATGCATTTACTGATTTGGAACTTAAGGTTGCAAAATATTTTGCCATTCATGAACATTTTTGTTGTGTTTTACACCATTACCTCTTCACTCATTGCCAGTGGTGAAAGGGAGTCTGATGTGCATGTCATTTTGCTGGAGGTTGCACTCCCAGGTAAATGGTTATCTGTTGGTAAGATCTTACTCGAACACAAATTACTGCTTGCTTGCAATGATTTAGGCATGTACTGCCCCTATCGCCAGGGAAACTACACATTGACACTTTAAACATCAACACATCTGTTAAGTGACAGTCGGCTCTCATTTTGTTCTTTTCAGCCTAATTAATTACATAGATTTCTCCACTATTATGAGTCTAATTGTTTATTAGTGGAAGGTGTGTGTGTGTGTCCCACTAACAAATCCTCCCTCTTCTTGTGCAAACTATATCATTTCTGCATTTTGATGTTTTGCAGTAAGTCTGTTAGCTTGGAAAAAAATCAAAACGTGTCAATATTAAGTGATTTTTCTTTACAACGGATGCTTTCCTGTTTAGCGGTTATACCTTGTCTCTGTTTTTAGGATTACAAGCGGAACATGTTCAGAGTAGGTAGCGTGTTTCTGATTTGGAGGGATGGGAGGAGCAGGTCTGGCCTCTTGGTAATGCACTTACATAAAAGGCAGACAGGGAATAGACAAGCCAATGAGCCATGAAGGATATCTTCTCTACCAACAGAATTAAACCTTCAACATGGTCAGATAAAACCATATCCATGCTCAGTGGGATTTATTCAGAAGATAAAAATTGTAGTGAGGTCTCGTGCAAACAAATTTACTTTTGTCTAAATCTCTCCTGGATTTGTTTTTGTAATAATCCCCCTTTTTTAATCTGTGCAAAAAGAAAACCTTTTATAATTTATCCAATATACAAACCGTTAAGACATTCAAGTTCCATCCAGGAGAGCAAACCGAGACCGCACTGTTCCTTCTCCACGAAGTCTGCGGCCACATTAATCAGAGCAAACAAGATCAGAAGGTGAAAGCTTTGTTCGTTAGTCATAAATTAGCCTGAAAATAATTGTGTAAAAGGAAAAATAATTCTTTGAGGTTGAGTCAATAAGTGATTATTTATAACACACCAAGCAACAGTTTTAAATGTGAGTGAAGCCATTCGTTGATGTTTTCTTCAGAAGGATTCACTGTTAGTCAGAGGAAGGTCCAGATGTGCTCCAACCTGAACCCACTTTAGGACGCTTTAGGCGTTTTTATGACGTAGGCTTTCTGAGACACTGTTGGGACTGAATCTGTGAACCGGGAAAGGCAAATGCATAAATCGTCAATGCCAAGGTCTAGGCTCCAGCTACAAACACGTGAACTAGAATACGGTTTGAAACGAAACCACAGAGTTATAAACAATCCAAACACAAACACATTTCAGATGCTGAGACCTTTTTGTGATTTCATGCATGCAAATAAATGGATAAAATGTCTCTCAAATGTCGCTAAAAAAAACCCCAACAAATCATTTCCAAGACAAGTGGGGTTTGCAGCCCAACCTCCATAAAGGACATCGCAACTGCAGCTTTACAAAAGCAGCAGCTAAAAACATACTTTTTAAGTAGATATAACGCAAGTGAAATATTATTAGCTGCAACGCTCCATTTTACACGTCAGCTGGCATCAGCGTAGCAGCACAGCTACAGGAAGCTAGCAGTTTGAAACTCCCATGAGTCATTGCTGCAAAAGTAAAGCAATGACACATTTATTGTCACATGTCAGTGTTGCTGAGAATAATCACTGTTGATCAAGATACCCATGACTTTCTGGTGCTGCGTAACCATAACAACGCTTTAAACACTGGTTGCAGTGGGCTGATGTGTGAAGTAATAAACCACAGAAATGTCCAGCCTAATAAATTGAAATAAATAAACAGGTCTTTGTGACATTCTTTTGTACTTAAGAGTGTTTTTGAAGCCATTTTCTTGATATTTTTTCAAATTATTCATGTAAAAATATTCTGTAGCAACAAGGAAAGCATGTTTTAAATGGTCAGATCTTTAAACCAGACTTTATGTTTTTAGCCTTGATGTTCAAGATATTTGATGTGTTTACAATTTACAATGGATTCTAAAAATCTACTCAGTTATGTGATGTTTAAAAAACTTAGATTTTTTAATAATCTCCCTTATCATAACTAACTTCTCAGAAAAGTGCTTTGTAACCCGGCCAAAAATGTTGACAAAAACAAAAAGTCACACACTCAATATTTCGTTGGACCGCCTTTAGCTTTGATTACGGCACACATTCGCTGTGGCCTTGTTTTAATAAGCTTCTGCAATGTCCCCAGATTTATCTCCATCCAGTGTTGCATTAATGTTTCACCAAGATCTTGCATTGATGATGGTAGAGTCTGACCACTGCACAAAGCCTTCTCCAGCACATCCCAAAGATTCTCACTGGGGTTAAGGTCTGGACTCTGTGGTGGCCCATCCATGTGTGAAAATGATGTCTCGTGCTCCCTGAACCACTCTTTCACTATTTGAGCCCGATGAATCCTGGCATTGTCATCTTGGAATATGCCCGTGTCATCAGGTAAGATGGAATAACCTGGTCATTCAGGATATTCAGGTAGTCAGCTGACCTCATTCTTGGAGCACATCCTGTTTCTGAACCTAGACCTGACCCACTGCAGCAACCCCAGGTCATAACACTACCCCCACAGGATTGTACAGTACTAGGCATGATGGGTGCACCACTTAATCTGCCTCTCTTCTTACCCTGATGCACCATCACTCTGGAACAGAGTCCATCTGGCCACATCAGACTAATGACCATCTTCCACTGCTCCAGAGTCCAATCTTAATGCTCCATAGCAAACTGAATCATTTTGTCCAGTTTGCACCTGCCTAATTTTGTTTAAACAATTATTGGACACTTCCTGTAGATCCTACAAAATTCATTTCCCTTCTCAAACATCTTAAATAAACAGTTGTCACAATCTGCTCACTCCCTCCATCTGTGACACTCCCCTGCCTCCTGATTAGTTTTTATTTGTCTCACCTGCCCCTTGTTAACCTGCCCATGTGTTCATGATTTTCCCCTGTGTATTTATACCTCCCTTCTTGTATCAGTCATTGTCGGATCATTGTTGTTTGTCGTGTTGTTCCTGCCGTATCTTGTCATTAAACCCATTTTTACTTTATCCGTGCCTGCATTCCTGCCTCCTGGTCAGCTCCACCACACATGGTCCACCAACTCCTACAGCTCAACGTGACAGAACGATCCAACCAACCTGGACCTGTGGTGAGCTATAACATCTGCCTGGAGGATTTTAATTTTTTTTGCTTTGTCTCCGTCCAGCGGAAGGAGATTCCGACTCGAGGGGTTTCGGCGCATCCTACCTGTTTCCGGGGTAGTTGGACCCATTGAGGGGGTTTCAGCGCATCCTATTTGTTCCCGGGGTGGTCAAACCCATTCTCCTCTCCTGCTGTCCGCCCCGTCCTGTTTTTTCCCAACGGAAGCAGCGGATCCTGGGGTTTTGGTGGAGTAAAACCCCCTACGCACGCCATCATTCTCCAGGGTGGTAGGGCTGGTCTCCCCGCTCCTCTTCTGCTTCCTTTCACCCGAGCCTCCGCCCGTGGACCCAGCAGATCCTGATGCGCACCTGCTCTGACCGTTTGAGTACCTGCCGCCGATCCTGGTTTCCTCGCGTCGCTCCTTCAGTTCAGGAACTTCCTGGTCCACGCCTGCGGGGTCTACACCTGCAGGTCCTCCATGCGGCAGCCTCTTCAGGGTCCCACGCCTGCTGCATGAGTCTCTTCAGGGTCCAGTTCCCGAGTGTTCCAGTTCCCGTGTCCCAGTGTCCCAAGGTCCCGAGTTCCCAGTCTCCCTAGTCTTCAGTGTCCCGAGTCTCCCGAGTTATGTGGGTTTGGTGGGCGTCTGGTATCCGCCCTTTAAGGGGGGGTACTGTCACTATCTGCTCCTGCCTCCCTCCGTCTGTGACACTCCCCTGCCTCCTGTTTAGTTATTAGTCTCACCTGCCCCTTGTTAACCTGCCCATGTGTTCCTGATTTTCCCCTGTGTATTTATACCTCCCTTCTTGTATCAGTCATTGTCGGATCATTGTTGTTCTCGTTGTTCCTGCCGTATCCTGTCATTAAACCCATTTTTACTTTATCCTTGCCTGCATTCCTGCCTCCTGGTCAGCTCCACCACACATGGTCCACCAACTCCTACAGCTCAACGTGACAACAGTACTTGTATTGCGCCTCTCTGAGTCAAAAGACTCAAGAGCTTCACACTATAGTGTATAATTCATCCATTCAAACCCCGGTGGTGATGAGCTACATTGTAGCCACAGCTGCCCTCGTGTTCAGTAACAAAGGCGAGGCTTTCCAAGCACAGACGCCATCAGTCCCTCCGACCACCACCAGCCAGTCACGTGGATTAAGTGTCTTGCTCAAAGACACAACAGCAGCATTTTCATGTCAGAGCTGGCATCAAACCTACAACTTTCCAATTACTGGACAACCTGCTCTACCTCCTGAGCTACTGCTGCCCCTCTGTGTTTATCGTAACACCAACAATGTATATAGGAAAATCATGAAGATTAACAAGGCCGCCCAAACTTTTGCACCCCACAGTGCAAAGTTGCTCATTTCAAACCAAGAAGTCTCATTACTTTTATACTTTTTCCCGTTCATTTAATTATCTGCTTTTGATTAATTATCAGCGAAGACCCTGTTGGATGTATTTTGTGACATATCTAGGTCAGGATTTGCATAAATGATAAAGTGCATAAAATTATTACCCCCGAAAAAAGATTGATATGATGTTTTTAAACAGTGCAGTGTGTCCACAAGGCAGACATTACTATTGCCTCAAAACCCCAAACGGTGTACCATGAGCACTGTTCTGCAACTGTAGGTCTCTTTAATGGTTCATCAGTGAATAGACTTGCAGCGGCATGCATCACCACCTCCACATTGTGAGAGGATGTGCTTCAGATGGAGTCACAGGTCCCTCGGTCAGCATCACCCCACGGTGAGCCTGTAATGAGTTGCTGAGCATAATAAGAGCTAATGTTGCCACGGCCATTGAGCCCCTCTTGCCATGAGGCCATAATGTCGCTCCTGCTGCGTTGTGTTAAACGCCACGTGTAAAACAGACTGGTGCCAGCGAGCTTGATGGGAGGCCTGCTGCAGCGTCGGCTCAGCAGCAGATGGAATAGGAAGAGGAAGGACAAAAGCCTGTGGAGATCGTAATAACAGTGTTTGGCTGCGGTTCCAATCAAAACTTAGGGCACCTGAATTAACGGGGTAAATAATTCCTCCTCTCTCTGCTGACCACAAATAGTTCAGACCGAGCTTGAACTTTACCAGTTTCCTTTTTTCTCCCATTACTTGAAGATGAAATGTCATGGTTACAGGAGTAAACACTAACATTTCTAAAAAAATAACCCTCGGACTTCTATAATTCAGCATCACCAGACTATTAGTTTAGATGCACCATTAAAAAAAAAAACCTCATCCTGAGTCAGGTAAACAAGCTTGAACTCTGAGCAGGAAAACTTTGTTTTTAATTCCCTTTCTTAGAAAAAACAAAGCCTGAGCCTGACCCGGCTCATTAAGGAGGACTCTTCTGCCGCTGGGCATTTGAGAAGAGGAAGAGAGAAATTAAGAAAATTAGGAAATTAGCAACAAAATGATGCGTGAAAGTGATACTTGCTCCAAATCAAGACACTTGTAAAAACTTACAATGAAGGTGCTACATTTGGAAAAGCTTGAAGGAGCTACAGCTTTAATCCTAAATCCCAGAATCATTATTGTTAAACATTGAGGAGATCTTATATTTGTCACTTTAACTGTATATTTGTAACAAGGTATTTTAGTGAGTCTGAGAGCTGCAGACAGAATATGGAAGCAAAAGAGCGTTGAGAGGACGTCTGTGCTCCTAAGAGCGTTTTGTGGGATTTGCTGACATAAAGAGATTAAGCACAATAAACCAGACTTATTTTTTGAACGCTGCCGTTAACAACTTTATAAGCCCTCTGCCTCAGTACATAGACAGCTGAGTGTATTTCACAATTGTGTGGTCACAAGTGCACTTCATTGATTTTTCCTCCCTGGGTTTTCTCACCGGGTTCCTCCTGCAGGGAACGTTCTGTTTTCAAAGCGACTAAACGTCTTTCGCTGAAATAATCATTGGCGCTGCCGCCTTAAAGAGGGAAGCTAAGGTGTTTGGGATGCTAAAGTGTGTTAAGTGTGTTCTCAGCTGAGCTGTAAACTCAGAGGACAGTCAGCATGTGTGTCGTCTGACGGCCCCTCCACCACCATGCTGGATAAAGGTATTAGCCGGGCAATGTTGACACTGCATCCAGACTCGTAATGGCCTCATAAATTTTGCTGATGTGAAAGAGAGAAAAGGAAGAAAGAACCAAACTCATTGGCAGTCCACTCGTTTCCTGCTTTCCTTCAGCCTGCATTTAACAGACTCAGCAAATAGTCCCAAAAGGGAAGCATCCAGGGAGCAGACATTGATCGTGGACTCTTACAAGTACCTGGGTGTCTACCTGAACAACCAGCTGGGCTGGAGCCACATCACTGATGCTCCTTTTTTTTATCTTGAGAGGCGCTGTGGAAAAGATTTCTTCTTCTTCTTCTTCTTCTTCTTCTTCTTCTTCTTCTTCTTCTTCTTCTTCTTCTTCCTGCTGAGGAGATGGAAGCCTGTTTCACACCAAGGGCAGAAAGGATGCGGTCCGGTTTCCCTACAACTTGTGGACCCACTGCCATTCACACTGTGTGCTGAGCTTTCTCAGAATGTCTATATCTACAGTATTTTGAAAACTTAAAGTATTTCTGTGTAGTGTTTTTTTATTTACCCTTTAAGACTTACTTTCTGACTTTTTTGTGTTTTGAACATGTTTAATTTGTCTCAACAAATATCCTCTCGCAGTATGGTGATGGTCTAGAAGTCATCTAGAACTTCTGTTTCTGAGTCAGAAGTATGAGAGGGAGCCTCGGTGAACAAACAGCAAATAAAATGATAGTAAATTAAAAGCCAAATGAAACCTAAATAATACACACTGTAAAACTGTTACATAATTCTCACAATAACATCAAAGGCCCCATGTAATCTGGTCAAATTTAAAATATCATGTTGGTTCAGGTTGATGAAAATGATATTGTTAAGTGTGTCTCTAACTGCAGCCCAGATATTGGCTTTAAATCACCATTTAATACTGAACCAAGCAAAAAATGCTGCACACTCCAGCACACTGGGTATTTTTCATGTCCAGTTGTACATTATTTAATCTTGAGCATGACACGTCACCCTGTACGATGTATAACTTAGTAAATGTCAGACTGCCACATCAGAATAGCATCACACACATTTGGCAGACAAATCAGTCAAACGCTAACTTGTAAACCATCACTGGTGTATAATTATTACTAAGACTCAAAAGATCCTAGTCTTTGTGAAAGTTACAGGTGAAACCAAAAAATCTGAAAATGGTACAAAAGTTCACTAACTTCAGTAACTGAACTTAAATGGTGAAACTAATATGTGAGATAGACTAATTACACGCAAAGCTAGGTAAGTTAAATTTGTTATAATTGTGATGATTCTGGCTTACAGCTTGTGAAAACCCCACATTCAAAATTTCACACAGTTAGAATATAACAAAAAGCTTCAATATTCTAGACTCAAAGTATCACATTCTAATCAGCTAATGGATCCAGAACACCCGTGAATGGTTCCTGGGCCTTTAGATGGTCTCTCAGTCTAAAATGAATTACTGACATAAATGGACTTTTGCACCATGTTCTAAGTTTTTGGAGTTTCACCACCACACACTGACAATTTTCACTTCTTCATTTCAAAATACTTTATCCAAGATGGTTGGAAAGTGCACAATGTGAACCTGGATGCAGAAAAATTACTCCATGCATTAAGTTTAAAGCATCAAGATGTTCAAAAGATTCTCTCAGAGTCTCTAATTGATCCAGGTCCAGATGGTTACTGGTTCTGCTGGTGGTTTGTTTCTGTTGAAAGGGAATTTTCCTTCCCACTGTCGCTCTCAGGCTGTGCTTTTTCAGACAGAGGATTGCAGTCAAGTGATGCTTCAATCCGATTTCCTGTTTCCTCGGTCCAGGGTAACATTGATCAGTTGGTATGTTGCAGGGACTTTATTATTACTATGTAATATTTGAGCAGGAATCTGATGCTTTATCAAAAAATGAACAGAAATTAACTGAAAAGTGGAGCTGACGATCAAACAACGATGAACTTGGACTAGACAGATGCTGAGACATGAGAAGCAGAAAAAGCACCAGTGAATAGAAGAACTGAGGTTTTAAATCACAAACGTTGTGATTTTTATGTCTTGTTATTGAATAATGTGCCCTTTAAAAAATTTAGAGTAAAAAAAAAAGGTCAGTTTGATAAAATTGCTAGCAGGATCTGGGGTGAGTCTGCACATTCTGATAATCAGCCTCAAGTCGTTGCAGGTGGGAGCGGCCAGCTGCTGTGCTTTTCCCCATCACCTGCCAGCGTTTATAAGGAGCTGGAGATCACTTCACCTCGCCGGAAGATTACTCACTTTGGGAACTCTCACCATGGACCATTCTGCAATAACCTGGAATTTACCTCCGAGCCTGATCTCCCTCCACACCTGGACCGACCCGCTCTCCCACCGCTCACCTCCCTTGGATTTCGGATTACCACAGACGCTGCTCACCCCAGTCCTGTCTACCCTCCCAAGCTCTTGCATTTCCGCCCCACAGTAAGAACCACAGAAACCGAGTCCTCCTAGTTCTGTTCCACTCTGTCCAAACCCTGACCAGCATTTGTCTCAGCAGACCCAGCACCGGAGCTGTGCTCAGCATCACCGCCACGTCTGGTGGTGCATCTTTAGTTTCCTTCAAAATAAAACATTTATTTTCTTCTTACCTACGTCTCCTAGTGTGATTCTGCATGTCTTGGGTCAGGAAACTCTCCACAGTTGTGACAAACTTACGTCCCACCAGTCGCTGCAGTGTCAAACACCTCAATGGGAGAAAATAAGGAAAACCAAACACTAAGATACCACAAGGTAGTTAAAACAAAGGATAAACGATGGGTAATTATGACAGAAACCACTTGTTTTTATTTGTAGGTCTTGTGACTTTTGTCACTCAGTTGCATTAAATAAAGAAATCAACATTTACGATGTGCTCGGTGTTCTGAGGTAAAGTTCATAAGTGACAGTCAGTGATTTTGTTTAAATTAGATGTTATAAAAACAGGAAGTAGTTTGATGGCAGCAGAGATGTCACCCCCCTCTCAGCAGTACCCTACAGCCAGTATTGATTGTTAGATCTCAGGGCTGTTAAGGGACTGCTTGCATCTAAATGTGTCTTTTGGTAGAAGATTAATGCAGCAGCTAAAAACACACTCCATCGCCTCCTTTTTCTCTTTCCATTATTAATGAAACTTAAATGGCATTTTAACAAATCAATGTAAACTCCTGCATTAAAATGAACAGCAGTTAAAAGGTGGTAGAACAACCAAAACGAGTGCAAACACCTTAAGAGGTGGAGGAGTATTTTAAACAATGTGGTAATTTATTCTTTACCATCCTGCTGATGTGAAAAGCGTGCAGAGAAAAATACCAGAAACATAAATGTTACAAGGGAAAAAACTCAAAGCACATATGATCATAGCAGCAGCAGGACTGTATTCATGATGAAAATGGTTTCCCAAATTTGTTGCGAAATATCCACAATCTAACGTGAAAGTGTTGTCGTGTTTTTATCTTGAAAGATGGAACCCCGTAATTTACATTGTATAGTTTCATAATCTGAATATTTTGAGTTTAAAAAAGGAACTCAGCCCGGTCTGTCGTGTTGAAGAGAGAGCTGAGCCAAAAGGAGAAGATCTTGATTTATTAGTCGATACGTTCCTTCCCTCACCTATGGTTACAAGCTTTGGGTAGTGATCAAAAGAATGAGATCATGGATAGAAGCAGCTGAAAGGGATTTCCTCTTTAGGGTGTCTGGGTTCAGATGGATGGAGAAGCTCAATCAAATGGGAGGGGCTCGGAGTAGATCCGCTGATTGATGGATGGATGGATGGACGGACGGACGGATGGATAGATAGAGAGAGAGATAGATAAATAGATAGATGGTAGGAAGATTGGATGGATGGATGGATGGATGGTAGGAAGATTGGATGGATGGATGGATGGATGGTAGGAAGATTGAATGGAAAGATGGATGGATGGATGGATGGATGGACAGAAGTTTGGTTTGATGAATGAATGGACAGATGGATGGATAGATAGATGGATGGATGGTAAGAAGATTGGATGGTTGGAAATATGGATGGATGGATGGATGGATGGATGGATGAATGGATGGATGGTGGATAGATGGATGGTTGGATATAAGGACGGATGGATGGATGGATGGATGGATGGTAGGGAGATTGGATGGACGGACGGACGGACGGACGGACGGACGGACACACATATATATATAATATATATATAGACATATACATGGATGGATGGATGGTTGGATATATGGATGGATGGATGGATGGATGGATGGACGGACATTTAGATGGATGGTTGGATATATGAATGGATGGATGGATGGACGGACGGACGGACGCACGGATGGATAGATAGATAGATAGATAGATAAATAGATAGATAGATAGATAGATAGATAGATAGATAGATAGATAGATAGATAGATAGATAGATAGATAGATAGATAGATAGATAGATAGATAGATAGATAGATAGATAGATAGATAGATAGATAGATAGATGGTAGGAAGATTGGATGGATGGATGGATGGATGGTAGGAAGATTGAATGGAAAGATGGATGGATGGATGGACAGAAGTTTGGTTTGATGAATGAATGGACAGATGGATGGATAGATAGATGGATGGATGGTAAGAAGATTGGATGGTTGGAAATATGGATGGATGGATGGATGGATGGATGAATGGATGGATGGTGGATAGATGGATGGTTGGATATAAGGACGGATGGATGGATGGATGGATGGATGGATGGTAGGGAGATTGGATGGACGGACGGACGGACGGACGGACGGACACACATATATATATAATATATATATAGACATATACATGGATGGATGGATGGTTGGATATATGGATGGATGGATGGATGGATGGATGGATGGACATTTAGATGGATGGTTGGATATATGAATGGATGGATGGATGGACGGATGGACGGACGGACGGATGGATAGATAGATAGATAGATAGATAGATAGATAGATAGATAGATAGATAGATAGATAGATAGATAGATAGATAGATAGATAGATAGATAGATAGATAGATAGATAGATAGATAGATAGATAGTAGGAAGATTGGATGGATGGATGGATGGATGGATGGATGGTAGGAAGATTGAATGGAAAGATGGATGGATGGATGGATGGACAAAAGTTTGGTTTGATGAATGAATGGACAGATGGATGGATAGATAGATGGATGTATGGTAAGAAGATTGGATGGTTGGAAATATGGATGGATGGATGGATGAATGGATGGATGGTGGATAGATGGATGGTTGGATATAAGGACGGATGGATGGATGGATGGATGGATGGTAGGGAGATTGGATGGACGGACGGACGGACGGACACACATATATATATATAATATATATAGACATATACATGGATGGATGGATGGATGGATGGATGGACGGACCTTTAGATGGATGGTTGGATATATGAATGGATGGATTGATGGATGGATGGATGGATGGATGGATGGATGGACGGACATTTAGATGGATGGTTGGATAGATGGATGGATGGATGGATAGAGGGATGGATGGATGGATGGATGGTAGACAGAAGATAGATTTAGCTAGCAACACTTACATTAGTGTCATAGAACACAACATTCAACAAGAAAAATGTTTGGTTTGTACCATTTACCATTTGTAGTTGTAGTTGTAAATCTGTATACAACTGATGTATTTTCCTTTTGGAACAAAAATCATGCTCACTGGGAGAGTGACTGCATGATCATGCATCACCACAGCTGCTTCATATGCTGTGTCATCAAAAACAGTCAAACTGTGTTTCAAAACAACAATAATAATAATAATCTTGGAAAAATATCAAACCTACCTGTGGAAAAATGAACTTTTGGTCATTCCAGTGGCATACACACTGGTGAAAGACGCCATGCTGATATTGAAAACTAACACACAACGCTCATCATATGGGGTCAACTCAGGATAATCCTCTGTGGTTTTAGTGACGTGATATCCATGCTTGAATAAATATCATTGAGTTTGCCCTCCTGAGGCAGGACCATGATGGATGCATTGCTTGTTTTTAATTAATATTTAAATAGCTTTCATTAACCCACAGGTGGAGCTAATATCTACAGTTTTTTCATGTACACGTTATCTTACAGGGAAAAGGATGAAGTACATTGTTTATTATTCTAATTTTGAACTGAGTGACGCAATAGTTGACTTTTTAAAGCCAATTGAATCACACCTGATACTTGTAATCCCAAATTTCTCAGACCTCTATGTTGTTAACAGGATTTGTACATTCCTCATACTCATGTCCCATTGAAGACCTAGGTTCTGCTGGAGGCAAGTGCCAATTTTATTTCGTTATTGCTGTTCTATTACTGTAGAAGATGTAATTATTTCATTGACACTAGCATATAAATAGATCATCCATCCATTTTCGGGGTCAGGCTGCAGGGGCAGCACCCTAAGCAGAGAGGCCCAGACTTCCCTCTCCCAAGCCACTTGGGCCAGCTCCTCTGGGGGAATCCCAAGGTGTTCCCTGGCCAGCCAACAGACATAGACCCTACAGAATGTTTTGGGTCTTCCTATGGCTCTCTTACTAGTTGGATGTGCCCGGAAAACCTCACCAGGTAATTATGCAGGAGGCATCCTGACCAGATGCCCAAGCCACCTCAACTGGCTCCTCTCGAAGTGGAGGAGCAGCAGATCTGCTCCAAGCCCCTCCCGGATGACCAAGCTTTTCCCCCTATCTTTAAGGTAGAGCTCAGAAAACTCATTTTGGCCGCTTGTATCTGCGATCTCATTCTTCGTCACTACCCTCTCCCTATTCTGCTCTTTCTACCAATTCCATCTTTCCCGGGATCCACTGATTTCCTTTCTTATTAATTTTCTTTTCCACTTTCCTTCCAATTTTTAATCACAGTTTTTATTTCTAATTTTTTATGATTTTCATTCATATTTGAAATAGTTTTTAATTTTTTTTTAGATTATTGTTCTTTAGAAGTGCCTCATAATTTTTATCTTGTAAGGCGCCATAAAAGATGGCTTTCTTTCCTTCTTTCTTTTTGTCCCTGACCTGGAGAAGGCATTCTACCCTTTCATGACTAAAGACCAAGATCTTGGATTCGAGGAAGAGATAAATAGATCAATCTTTTTAAAAATAATAGTTTTTTTATGCATCAGGCCTTAAAAGATTAAGTGCACAACATGTTAAAACTCAATTAATGTCTAAAGCAACAAAACATTAACCCTGGTTTTACTGCAGTGCTTCCTGTTATACTCCTCCTGTTTGTTACAGTAAAAACATTCTCACAGAAGAACAAAAACAGCCCTCCAGCTGTGTTTTCTTCCTCATTGTAACGTGATGGGAGCCTAAACTTAGACTTCCACGACACTCGAGTTTGTTCCTGCATCCAGTCCAATAACTTCACAGTTTCAGTTTGTCAAAGACTAATGACAATGAAGAAAAATTCCCCAAGAACTGGATGTTTATCTGCATCTTGTTTACAAGACTGTAGGTGAGTGGAAATGTTTACGTGTTCCAAAGGAATGATAACATCTTCCTAACTGGTCTTTTCTAAAACAGTACTAGTACACAGCGACTAAATGAGTAAAAACAACTTTAAATCAGCTGAATATTATGTGAAGAAAGTGACATTTTCCTCCCCTATAAAAACGTTGATGATGTAAAACAGCTGGACAATGAGGCCCAGGCTGACAATAACTGGAATTATCCATAAGACCTGTTGACTACACCCTCTGGGTTCCAGTTTAGCTGAAAGACTAGAAAACAGTCACAGGAAGGACTATATCAAGATGGAGTTCCTTTTTTAAGTCTCAGTCTTATTGTTTCACCTCAGAGCAGGAGAGACAAGCAGACACACACTTTCCTCGCCTGACGCAAACAGGAGACCCGTGAACAGAGCGAGACCTCGGGGGTCAAACCTTTCAAAAGCGTTTCCTGGTTCTCTACCTGTTGCTGCGTAAATACAATAAGCAGTCAAGTCTGAAAACGTTTGCACGTTTACATTTATCTTTATTTTGTCCGTCCATCAGCTGGAAGCAAAGCTTTTAAATGTGTCAGACTGGCTTTTTACATGAGGTGAGATTTTACATGTGAAACTGCGTCAAATATCAGTAAAATGAACTTATTTGCTGTCCGTTGAGTTTTCCCTTCTCCTGTTTTCACGAATTCCAAATGGCTCTTAGCAACATAAAGTTAATGGTCAAGTACTTCAGCTTGTATAGCGCCTTCTTAGGGTTCCACAACCCCCCCAAGGCGCTTCACAACACAATCAGTCATCCATTCATTCACACACACATTCACACGCTGATGAGCTGCAATGTAGCCACAGCTGCCCTGGGGCGTAGCGACACAGGTGAGGATCGAACCTGCAACTTTCTGGACAACCTCTCTTCCTCCTGAGCTACTGCTTTCCCTCAGTGTTAATTTTGTTGACGAAATATTTTTATTTTTTTCATGACAAAAGAATTTTTGCGAACTAAAACGAAACAAAAACATACACACCAATAAAGACTAAATAATGACAAATGTTGGATCGACATTTTCGTTGACGATTAGGAAACGACAACAGTCATCATCACACGGGTGAAATGTATCTCCACATTTGGCCCATCCCTGTAGGGAGTGGTGAGCTGCAGCTGTGGCTGCGCTCGGGAACTTTTTGGTGGTATGATGTCATTTCATGTCATGTGTACAAATATTGCAGCACATTATGCAGATTATTTTATTTTATTAATAGTGAGAGGCACAATTTCAAACTGTCAGTGTTCATCTTTGGTATTTTTCAATACTGATAGTTATAGAAAGAGTTATAAATATAGAGTTTTATTGATCCAAAGTGCAAAATGTGAATTTTTCATATTTCTTTACAGTTTCAAGTAGGTGTAGCTAACATTTTCTTTACACAAGTTGAAAATTATTGCATCAGAAGAGAAACACACGTTTTAGTCGACTAAAATAAAAACAAATCGGACAACTAAATCATGACTAAAACTAAATTGAAATTTCTTGTCAAAATTAACACTGATATCATTCCTGAAACCAAAACCTGACAGAAAACTTAGAGATGTCTTTTATTCACATTTGGGGTGCTTGTAGAGGCAGTAAAACCCCACATGACAACACAAAGGAAAGCAGAAGGTGAGTTTTGCATAATAGATGCCCAATAAAATGGCATTAATGCATTCTGATATTAGTTGTATGCTGTCTAGCCGTTAGCAATGTAAAGTCTATTTCTCAAAACTGAGGCCATTCTTGAAGTATTTTACATTGAATGGATGGAAAATATTGTTTTTATACAGGAACACGTGTAGAAATGGACATAAATATTGAGCTAAGCTGATTGTTTATGTAATAACAGTAACAAAATAATGAGTTTACAAAAGATAGAGTGGTGCAACAGCTCAACTGTCCTAATCCAAAAAACATTCAAATTGTGTAGAAACAGTTTCCCCCTTCCCTTTACAATATTAGGACGTCATCAACCTTTGCAGGCAGTGAGAGGTTTAATGTACTTGAGGACTAAGTAATACATTGTTTTCACAAGTACAAGTGATACCCTACAGGCTTTTTGGTGTGTATGTGTGTGTTTTCATCTAACAACATGCTTTCGTATCCATGCTTCTTGGCGGACCTGTCATTTTGCTGTTTGCTGCCACACAACACAATTTATCTTCCTCCCCTTTATTGACTTGAGATGAAAACACAATAAATGCACCGACAAAAACGGGGCCAGAGGTGCAGCCACATAATGTTTTTAAATGAGCTGGACATCCACTTAGTCTCAGCACATATGCAGCGCATTTAGCTCATTGCTGAAGCTGAATGTTGCTGTTTTTGTTGGATGTATTTAAGATTTTAGGTGCTGCATCGTGTGAAACTAGTATTGCAGTGAGTTCTTTAAAGAAACGTGCTGCACACTGATGTAGAAGGGGATTAACTTTTGATCTTTAAGTGTGATTCAATCATCACTAGGTTGTAGGTCAGCTTAGAGCTTTAGAGATACTATGTTTACCGTTTTTTATCATCACTTAAATGCATTGTCTATACGCTGCTGTCAAATATTCAGTAATAGGAGAAACAAGGGTGTGTCTGTGGCATTTACTGAACCAACATCATTTTATAGATGTGAAAACTACTGTTGCATGACTCCACTGCTGACAACGATAATGCAAACGGATGATGTTCAGTAACTGTGAAATTAAAACAGGCAGAGAATAAAAGGACAATAGGAGTACTTTAGACACAGATTTGTAATGTTTACAATGTTTATGGGAACATCTAATCATTTCTACACATCAGATCAGGCAAAAACAGGTGTTGCTGAATTTGAATCATGTACCGCCTCTGAAGTTTCAGTTTTCTCCCTTCTGCTGCAGCCGATCAGCCACACAGTCACCGCCCTTATTAATGCAGCTGTTTGCTGCTGTGGTCGGCTGCTGCACACATGGTTTTAATGTCATAAATCTTCACCAGCTGACCACAGCTCCAGAGTAAAAATACCCCTCTTTACTTCACTGGTGAATGCACTGAGAGGGGTTAAATAGTATTCACGAGCTGCTAAGGATGTGAAGTTGGGCTGAGCAGGAAACAGGGAGAGCAGTTTCCTGTTTTGTATTTTTAAAAAAGCCTGTTGCGGAGCAATCAAACAGGCAGATGGAACGTGGAGAGATTATCCCCACCCTAAAATACTTTTACTTTAATTAGAAATAGGAGTTCATGCTGATCAAATGAATCACAGCCAGCTGGAATCTGACTGCTGCTGACTCATAATTATAATTTAATCACCTATAAATAAGATATTTTACATTTTATGCCCAATACAACACTATACTGATGGGTAATAGATTAATTGCCTATAATAGTGCAATAAGACCATTTTTATTATACTTCATAATCAATTAAGTGTTTCTTGCTCTTGATTTTTAAGGATTGGATCTGAAATAAAAAATTGTCACTAGTGGATGAATTAAGGTCATTTTAATTAGATGATTTTAAACATGATGCATAGTGGTCACTACAGTGGACAGGTACTAAAAATTGTTATTTTATTAATTTGTTTGCTATTAAGCACAGCTGTTGATGACTTTATTGCATTTGAGCCCCTCCATTTGGACTTAATGAAGTCAAGCCAACATATTTCATGTTCAGAATGCACGCTGTCCAGTGAGGTGGACATGTAACAAATTATTAGTAAATTAATAAATGCTACAAACATATTTGTTGAAATTTGTTTCATTCACACCTAAAGATGAATGAAAATATTGTTAAAAATCATGGTTGAAGATTTCATAATTCATGCATCAAAGGGATAAGTATCTCAGCATCATCAGTGCAACATAAATTTGCTTCCCCCTCAAACCCGGCCTTTCCACTGGAGGGGAGCGTAACGTGATTGTCGTGTTTAGCCCATGAGCTCCCTTCCCACCAGGAGCATTTCAGATGTGAAACGGCAGTGAAAGCCTTCTACGCACCGGAGAATTGCAACACCATGCGTGATTTCAGCAACTCACATGATAACAAGCAAGAAGAAATATGGCAGCATGGTTCTGAAAAGCTCTGTGGTTTATTTTCTGTTTTGGTTGCTTCGGCTACAGAGGTGTCACAGGTATTGGCGTCCATTATTGTAATTTTTTTTGCCAGACAGGCACCTGGAAATCTGCACTTGAATTTCATTTTGAAAGTTTCCAGATGTTTTATACAGCTTTCGTGTTTGACTTCCTGTTTGGCCCAGTCTGAACTGCTGAACTTAACACATTCTGGAAGCGTAGCATGTAAAATATTGTAAATTTATCAGAGCAATGCACTAATACGGTTCTGGCTCACATCCCGAATGTGACATGGCCTGTGGAAAAACAACAATCCACTAGCGTTGGGTAATTACTGCGTAATACGCTTGCTGATGTGCAACAATTTTGCATCCAGTGGAAAGGCCTGGTTACGGCCCTGAACTGATTAGATGGGGGCAGATTGGGTTGCTAATTCAGCACTGGAAAATCTCCTTTTGTCTGCCTGTGTGCATTAGGGGGCCGGGTCCTGTCGGGAATCTGCCTCCAACGCTGTTGGAAGATTGTTGTGTATCAACTTCTACAAGCGGGTAGAAGGCGGATCGTTGCTGCAGTCTGTTCAACCCGTTGACGAAGATGTCCGATAACGACCTGAAGCACACCCACCGGCTCTAGAGCACATCTGCAGCTATCAGATTCTCCAGAACTCACAGATTTTCAGCCCATCCCTGATTAGAGATCAGCATATGTACTATTTATGGAGTTCAAAGAGGAGAGGACAATCACCAACAAAATGTAACACTCATTTCTTCTTCTGTAATTTATTTGGCAGCTTTATTTGTTTATTTACATTTTTAAATGTTTAAACATTTAAGTAATTTCAATCAATTTAAAGTGTGGGTAATGGACATAATTTTCACTTTAGAAGTGGGGGGGACACGGGGGGGGGTATCTTTACAGTATGCTCTAATGGGAAACAGGCTTTCACACAAATGGTTGTTCACTGCTTGGTCCTAGAGCTCAACCAGTGTCAATTTAATATAGTATAATATTGTTGGTAAAAAGTGCAGGGGTCAAAACTTGTCTTTGGGGGGGGGGGGGGGGGGGGGGGAACGTCTCCCCCACCCCCCAATTACGTCCAAGGTGTGGGTTGACAGTGGCTGACAACAGTACAATCACATTTCTAAAGTTTCTGGTAACTTTTTGGACACCATTGGGGCTCCCCTGGAAACTTTCTGGACGCTCCTGCATCTTGGGACAAGTCTCACTAATCAGTCCTCGGTTTTACTCGAGGGATGAGAATGTGTTTTTGCACTTGTCTGGACCTGCAGCTGCTGTAAACGAATGCCGGTGCGTGCGTGTTTATCCAGTCTCTGCATCTTGTTTTCAGTCGCGTCCCGCGCGCGCAGTCGGACGCACAGGCGATTAGCTGAGCAGCGTGTGGCTCTCAGAGACAATCACACCGAGTCGTGTTCGGTGGTTGTCGCTCCCTCTCAGTTTGAATCAGAACAGCTGAGTTTTCCGAGAGGATCGGGAGTCTTGGCTGTTTGTGTCACCGCAGCGTTTTATTGGACGGGATGCTGGAGGAGGTCGCGTCGCCAAAATGAACACAGGTGAGATCATTCATTTTAAACTGGAAGCTTGTTTCGGACATCAACATTTTATTTCTAGAAGAAGAAAAAAGCTGGGAATCTGGTCATATTGGTGATATTTGTAAATGTTTTGTGATCTCTTTTCCATTAAATAGTGAGATATTAAACCAAATTATTACAACTAAATTACAGAAATGCCAATGAGACAGAACGTTAAAACGTTATTTAATTGTATTAAATAGCTGCATGTAATAATAATAATAATAATAATAATAATAATAATAATAATAATAATAATAAGGTTAAATTGAAAGAGATGAGATCAACTTGTGTTATATGACGTGATTTTATAATAATATCTGTAATCTGTGAGGGTTTCTGCTTTTATCCTTTGTTCCAAGTCTTATTCTTACAGCATAAAGGCATCCTGACAGGGGTCTCTCTCACTTGAATCACAGGAAGTGAGTCAGGGAAATCCCTCAGACTTCTTTGTATTCTGTTTTTGAACTGAGTTAAAGTGTGCATTACTCATTAGTCCTTTATCAGGTTAGTAGCACCAGATTTTAAATAGCTTCATCGGTTTTTTTTATATGAAGCTAATCATAGGCTCTGCCCAGGACGTCAAGTGTGTGTGTGTGTGTGTGTGTGTGTGTGTGTGTGTGTGTGTGTGTGTGTGTGTGTGTGTGTGTGTGTGTGTGTGTGTGTGTGTGTGTGTGTGTGTGTGTTCTGGCAGCAAATTAACCCAGCCTGCCCTGACCCTGTGAGGGCTACATGATTTGGTATGGTTGTGTGTGTTTATGGATCCAGACCTTCTTGGGGCTTTTATGGGAACTTTATTCCCATTTAGAACAACCAGAGTTTGTTTTAAAATTCTTCAGTTCCCAGACTTGAGCCAACACACACGGGTTAAAAAATGGGCCATTATTTCTAAGCGTACCTGAGCCATATTGTATATTTTGGCTTGCTGGTAGGCTGAAACATTTAGGCCTACTTGCTTGGTTGAAACAGCAAATTGTTTCACAGAAATTAGTTGTGAAGAAACTCGTAATAGTGCGATTTTTGATAATATTTTGAAAAGATTCTGGTAAGTTTTTCTTACCATCTGTAAAACTTGGAGTTGTTTTAGGTTACAGGAACGCAGCACAAATGACCCTGTAAGCTATTTTAAAACACAGAATCTTACAGTTTCCTTTTCCTGTTGATCTTTTAGACTGCACACAGCCTTCAGTTGCTCCAAAGCCAAGATTTGTTTGTCACGCCAGCCTGAAGTTGCCTTCCCCTCTTCTATCTGCAGCCAGAGGCCCCAAACCCTTCATAGCCCCGAAACCCAAAGTCACAGTTCTGCTAAACGGCAACCAGGGAGCATTCAGCAATGGCAGCGCAGTCACTTCAAATGATGAGGCTGCTGAGCAGCACGAGACACAGAACGGTAAAGGGGATAGAAACACATTGCCTGGGGGGAAACAATTAAACGGCAGCACACTCGAGACCCCAAACATTGATTTAGAGGTTGCGTCAAAGGGGATGCTGGACAGAGGGGGAGGGGGGGAGGAGGAAGAGGAAGCCGGTGGTCAGCGAATGGACGAGAACTGGATGGAAGAGTCAGGCTCTCTGAAAGCACTTTGGGTCAGCGATGACAGGCTCACAGCTGACTCGGAGGAGATGATTGACACTGATGTGACGGAGGACATGGATGCCGATGGTTGTGATGCAGGGGAGGCACTGGCTGACACAGACGGTCTCTCAATGGGGGACATTTCTGTCAATAGCGCAGATGAGGAAGCTGGCTGGTGTTCTGGTGTCAGTCGGGACAGGAAGAGGGAGGATGGAAGTACAGGGGATGACTTATCAGAGTCTACTGTGGATGAAGGTGAACTTCTTCAAGAAAAAACATCATTTGCTGACGCCAAACATGACCTGAAGTTTAAGTGTGCCCATAAAACGAAGGAAAAAGACCATTGCTGTTATGACTTAGTGCCAAAGATGCAGGATCGTGATACAACGAGGAGACCTGTTGCTAATCTAGTCCGTGAGCCTTTTTACGTCTGCTCAGAGGACATTATTAACGGCGATCTACTGCTGGAGAGTACACGCTCAGTGTTGCCTGGGAAGTTCGAGAAAACAGCAGAAGATGGACAAACAGAGGACTGCTTGGACTCGGGTAGCAGCGATGAGTTTGGAAGTGATGACAGCCATGACAACAAAGCGAGGACATTTCAGAAAAAGACGTCTTTTCAAAGCAAAACATATAAACTGGAGGATGCATTGAAAGTTTTGGACGGCCAGCCAAGATTCAAGCAGGTAACAATCTCAGTGCCACACACCTCGCTGACTTCTTCTGTCTCTGAGAGCCAACTGATGTCCCCCGCTGACTCGGATGTCTTCAGAGGTGAGAGTGATGTTGAAGGTCACATTGTGCCCTTCCTAGATGAGACCACTGACACAGAGCACGACGTCAGTGATGAGCATGTTTACGACGAGCCAGGGAAAGCTTCACGAGTTGTAAATGTGTTTACTTTTGATAGCAAGGCCGCTGGGTTTCGGTCACACTCTCTGTCACACCGAGTTACCAACTCTGTGGAGGACAGAGGAGTGCAGCTTTTACAGAAGACATGCACCAGTGGATTTGGACAGCCGGCATTAAGCAGCAGCCCGATGATGAGCTCATCGCGCTACAAGAGTTATGCCAAACCCCAGTATCTGTCCCTCTATCGCCGATCCATCTCCATGGAGGGACAGGACACACCTCTGTGTGTCTACAGGGATGGCTGTCAGAGACACAGAGATGCCATTTGCTCATCTGAAAACTTCTCCAGGTGCTCCCCTCTGTCATCAAGTGCCCTGTCCACACCAACATCTCTGTCGGATATTCCTCCCCCCTTTGAGCTCTCCTACATCACCAAGAAGCCTATAACAAAGAGCTCTCCCTCTCTTCTCACCGAGGGGGACTTGTCAGAGAAAAACAGCAAGAAGAAGTCTTCAATTAAGCGCTTCCTAATGCTCAAATTTGGGTGGAAGACAGAACACAAATCCGCAGCAGACGTCAAGCCTTCCTCTTTAAAATTTTCAACCGAGTCAAGCCATCGCTCACCCAGCCGTCGGCTGGATTTAGATAGACACAGCATCAGCAGCTCTCCACAAATAAACTCACGCACAGCTAGCAAGCCTCTAGCTTCATCTGAGACGGCGCCCACCCTC